>NC_045604.1:58447640-58750670 GCF_009762305.2 Zalophus californianus | reverse complement strand
ATCTTGCAAGAGAAAGAGCAGGTAGAGATGTGTGTTGGCTCACCGAGTATTTTGGAATAGCATTTTAAGTAAACTAATATATGAAAACCTAAATGTACTAAAAAATGTTCTGCCACCCCCAAAAGTATTGGGAATAACTATTGGAAGTCTTCCGGAGTATATGCAGTTTTACAGAAATTTGATTCAAAGATTATCAGTGTGTATCTTATAGTATGTAGTAACATATATTTGTATGCACATTCAAATATCCACACTCAGATGCAAACACGTTCTGTGGGAGACTGTACTCGACTTACAACATGGTTATCAGAAAGAGATATTTAAAATGGTGAGGTTGATGGGGCACCTGGGTGGCTCAGTCGTTAAGCGTCTGCCTTTGGCTCAGGTCATGATCCCAGAGTCCTGGGATCGAGTCTTGCATCAGGCTCCCTGCTCAGCAGGAAGCCTGCTTCTCCCTCTCCCACTCCCGGCTTGTGTTCCCTATCTCGCTGTGTCTCTCTCTATCAAATAAATAAAAGAAAAAAAAATCTTAAAAAAAATAAAAAAATAAAATGGTGAGATTGGATAGTACACTTGCCTGGTAACTGTCTCCTGGTACTCCAAACTGCATTACTTCCTTATTCCTCCAGTCATTCATGTAACACCATGATATGTGATGTGGAAATATGAAGGTGAACATAGCTAAGTTTCTAATCTCCTGGAGAGATAAGATATGTACACAAAGGGCTACACTTCCAGGCAGTAAACACGCGCCACGTGAGTGGCACAGTGTCAGAGAGTTCGATGTCGATACAGTACAGACGTTTTTTTCACCATAGCCTGTGAAGGCTATAAATGTGAACAGTGCATGCTTCCAACCCCAAGGAGCTTAAAATCTTAGAGACAGCTACCGAAGTAATTAGTCATCATGCCAGAGTGTAACAAACAGTAACAACGGAATATGAAGAAGTGATGGTGGGTAGGACTAGGTAGTGCTACTGCGTGGCCTACTGAGGAAATGGGTCTGAGCAAGCTGGTGGTGGAGCTGAGACATGAGTGTTGCCAAGAATCAAGCTGGGAGATAGAGGAGGAGCTACAGTATGGGAGGGAGAGTGATGCATTAAGGTTTAAGGAGGTTGAGTTTGAGGGGTTCTAGAAGACCATCCAATGGGCATTTGGGAATATACCATCTAGAATTAAGAATGAGGTTATGGTTAAAGATTACACACATGCATAAACACACACACACACACACACACACACACACACAGGCTGGAGAACAGATGAATAACGCCTGGGGAGAGAGAACCAAGCTAGCAAAGAAGGGGCCTAAGGATGGAACTTGAGGAAAGCTGTCATTGGAGGAGTAGACCCGGGGACCCAAGCTGAGGGCTGACGGGTCAAGGAGGTCAGGTGCGGGGACAGGAAGAGTTCAGAATGAGGGAGGCCAAGGCAGGGTGGAATACCCAAAAAGGGGCCCGGTGTGAGTGTGTATGAGTGCGTTAGGGGTAGGAGAGTGAGGTTCAAGGGCAAGACTTGGTCCATGTTCTTTTATGCTTTTTCATTTCCCTTTCTAGGACCTAGCAACTGGGATGACCCTTCTTTCAATCACTCAACCAGTGTCAGCTGAGCGCCCCTAGGTACTGGGTGTTGTTCTGGGGAAGATTCCAAAGTGTACAAGATTTCCTGCCTCACAAAGTTTAAATTCCAACAGTGGCAGAGAGACAAGGAACAACAGATAGATAAATTCATAGGATAATATCATAATGTGACTTAGTTGTATGAAGGAAATAAACCCGGTAACAGAGACTCACAAGAAGGTGCAGGCCCAGGGAGGCTTTCTTCAGCTAGACTGAGGTAGAGAAAGTCACCCTGAGCAGGCAACTCCTGAGCTGAAGGAGAGAGGAGCCAACAGTGTGTGTGAGGCGCCTGAGGAGAGAGGACAGTGGTCTGAAGCAGAAAGGAGCGCGGCATGTGTCCCAGTAGTGGAAATGCCAGAAATGCAGCCGGTGTGGCTGAAGCACATTTCAGAACACCGATGAGACCACACAGGTGTGGAAGTCAGGCCCTAAGGGGTTTCCATTCCCGGGTGGGAGGCTGGATTTCGTCGTAAGCTCAGTGGGAAACCACTGAATGTTGTTATGTTTGGGGTTTTTAAAAATTTAATTTAATTTTATTATGTTATGTTAGTAAATGTTGTGTGTTTTTAAAAAAATCTTTTTATTTGAAAAGTTTCAAACTTACCAAAAGTTGTAAGAATAAAACTGTGTACTCTTTATTTGAGTTCACCTGTTAACATTTTGCCTCATTTGCCATAACCTTTGTTTTCTCTATATGTACATATTTCTTCTGAAGCATTTGAATGCAAGTTGCACAATTCATGCCCCTTTACCCCAAATACTTTACTCTGTATTTCCTAAGAATGAGATTCTCTTACATAACTAGAGTGCACTTTTCAGCTTCAGAATATTTCACATTGAAGTAGGAATTTACCGTCCATATTCCAGTTTTGTCAACTGACTCAATAATGTCCTTTAGCATTTTTTTCTTCCAATATAGGATCCAGTCTAGGATCATGTCTTGTATATAGTTGTTGTTGTTTTTTTTTATTTAGGCGAAAGTCATGTACAATTAACCATTTTAATGTTTACAATTCAGTGGCATTTGGTGCATTCACATTGTTTGCAACCAAAACCTCTTTAATTTCAAAATTTTTCCTTTTTTTAATTTTTTAATTTTTTTCTTTATTTTTTTTAAAGATTTTATTTATTCATTAGGGAGAGAGAGAGACAGAGGGAGAGAGAAAGAGCATGAGCAGTGGGGAGAGGCAGAGGGAGAAGCCGACTCCTGGCTGAGCCAGGAGCCCAACGTGGGGCTCAATCCCAGGACCTGGAGATCACAACCTGAGCCAAAGGCAGACGCTTAACCATCTGAGCCACCCAGGTGCCCCAAGTTTCAAAATTTTTCAATCACCCCAGAAGATACTGAACGGTTTTAAAGGAGTCACCTGTTTTGAAAAGAGCTCTTAATAGACACTGAATAAATGTTTGTGAAACAAATAAACATGTAACATGTAGGAACAGTATTGCTCAGTAGTATTTATGTTTACAAATTGCCTTTTGTTAATTCATTGGCGAATATATTATTGTAAGGGACTTATCTAAAAATAATGATCTTAGCACGCATTGTCCATCTGATGATCCATTACCCTCCTTAAAACGAATTTAGCCAAGAAAAGCCTTATCTGACTGTTTTTTAATCATGATTACCCAGAAAAAATAATAGCTTTCTTTTAAAAAGCAAACTTATGTCTGTCTCATTTCTCCTCTAGATGAGGCTACTCTGGCCATGTGGTCCTGTGGGCCAGTCATTATACACAGAATGAAAGGCAGCAGATGAAGCCACAGACCAAAACACAGTTCATGGAGGGAAATGGGGCCTCCGCGCTTCATTCAATCATGCAGGAGACACGGGGAGTTTCAGGAAGCAAGAGGAATTTTTTTGTGAAGTTTCTCTTATTATCACCTTTAGGTGATAATTTCTTATCCTGCTATATGTAGAAAACCAGCACCAAAAGCTCCTTTATTACAAATATTCGTCTAGGCATGGCACTGATTTTCCGTCTACAAGCTCACCCTTAAATTTGTCTCAGAGGAAGGAGTTGTTATTCTGCAAGCTTAGCAATATTAATGTGCACAGTGCTTATACCTGTAAAACCCCCATCACTTATTTGAGAACTTCCATTTCTTAGAAAGCTGGAGTAGGCATGTTTTTGTCTATTCCTCCTGTTAACTACAACTAAAAACCGTGTCATATATAAAGCAAATCTAAGAAGACACTGAAGGTGGAGAGAAGTCAGACTGGCTAGGGACATTGGGACCCAAGGAACAACATAGCAGTGATTTTCCTGAGTTTTCTTTTTGCCTTATATCCCAGACGTGGAGGGAAGAATCTTAACCTAGAAACAGCAAGGGTTGCAAACAATAGCCTGCACTTTCTGCCAAAGGACCAGCAAAGGGGCAGCTAGTGAGACAGAAAATTTTTAGACAAAAACCACTTTACTCCAGCTAAACAAACAAACAAAAAACAAAAACAAATAACTGTAGCCCACACCTGCTCCCACCAGCAAAGGCTGAGGGAGGAGTCTTGGCTTCCATCCCAAAAGCTGAGAGAAAACAACTGTCAACCCAGAATCCTATATCCAACAAAAATATCCTTCAGGAATGAAGGAGAAATCAAGGTAGTCTCAGATAATGGGAAACTAAGACAATTGGTAGCCAGCAGACCTACCCTGAAAGAATGACTAAAAGACATTCTCTAAATAGAAAAGAAATAATAAAAGAAGAAACAGAACATCAAAAAAGAATAAAGAACAGGATAAGTAAAAATATGGATAAATATAATAGATTTCCCTTCTCCTCTTAAGTTTTCTAAATTATATTTGCAGTTCAAGCAAAAATTATAACAATTACCTTATGTGGTTCTAAATGTATGCAGATAAAATGTTTACTTATTTTATTATTTTAATTATTATTTTTTTAAAGATTTTATTTACTTATTTGACAGAGAGAGACACAGCGAGAGAGGGAACACAAGCAGGGGGAGTAGGGGAGGGAGAAGCAGGCTTTCCACCAAGCAGGGAGCCTGATGCGGGGCTTGATCCCAGGACTCTGGGATCATGACCCGAGCGGAAGGCAGACACTCAACAATTGAGCCACCCAGGTGCCCCTTATTATTACTTTTTAAAGGATTTTAGGGGCGCCTGGGTGGCTCAGTTGGTTAAGCAACTGCCTTCGGCTCAGGTCATGATCCTGGAGTCCCGGGATCAAGTCCTGCATTGGGCTCCCTGCTCGGCGAGGAGCCTGCTTTTCCCTCTAACCCTCCCCCCTCTCATGTACTCTCTCTCTCTCATTCTCACTCTCTCAAAATAAATAAATAAATCTTAAAAAAAAAAATAAAGGATTTTATTAATTTATTTGTCAGAGAGAGAGAGAGCACCAGCAGGGGGAGTGGCAGGCAGAGCAGGCAGAGGGAGAAGCAGGGTTCCGGCTGGGCAAGGAGCTGGATGAGGGATTCGGACCATGACATGAGCCGAAGGCAGCCACTTAACCGACTGAGCCAGCCAGGTGTCCTGCAGAGAAAATATCTATCTATCTATCTATCTATCTATTTATCTACTTATTTATTTATTTTAAGGATTTTATTTACTTATTTGACAGAGAGAGAAAAAGCAAGAGAAGGAACACTAGCAGGGGGAATGGGAGAAGGAGAAGCAGGCTCCCTCCTGAGCAGGGAGCCAGATGCGGGGCTCGATCCCAGGACCCCGGGATCATGACCTGAGCTGAAGGCAGACACTGAATGACTGAGCCACCCAGGCACCCCAGAAAAAATATTTAAAATAATTATAAATAGTAGGTGGTAAAGGAATGTAAAAAGGGGTAAGGTTTCTAATCTTTACTCAGACTGTTAAAACCGTGACACCAGTGGACTGTGATAACATATGCATATATTATGTAATAGCTAGAGCAATCACTAAAAAAGCTATACAGAGAGATAGCCTCACAAATACGGTAGATAAATGAAGATAGAATTCTTTTTTTTTTTAAAGATTTTATTTATTTATTTGACAGAGAAAGAGAGATAGTGAGAGCAGGAACACAAGCAAGGCGAGTGGGAGAGGGAGAAGCAGGCTTCCCGCTGAGCAGGGAGCCCGATGCAGGGCTCGATCCCAGGACCCTGGGATCATGGCCTGAGCCCAAGGCAGACGCTTAACAACTGAGCCACCCAGGCACCCCAGAGAAAATATTTAAAATAATTACAAATAGTAGATGGTAATGGAATGTAAAAAGGGGTAAGCTTCCTAATCTTTACTCAAACTGTTAAAACAGTGACACCAGTGGACTGTTACATAACATATGCATATATTATGCAATAGCTAGAGCAATCATTAAAAAAGCTATACAAAGAGATAGCCTCACAAATACTGTAGATAAATGAAGACAGAATTCTAAAGAATGCCCAAACAGCCAAGGGAGACAGGAAAATGAAAACAGTGACATGGGGAGAAGAAAGGGAAACAAAAGATAAAATGGCAGACTTAAGCTCTGACATAACAATTATTGCATTAAATGTAAATGGTCTAAATATAACAACTGAAAGATAAATTACCTGAGTATATTTAAAACATAACTACATGCTCTCTACACAGAATTCACTTCAAATATAATATGATATGATATACACAGGCTGAAAGTAAAAGAATAGCATAAATAACATGCAAATGTTAAGCAAAAGAAAACAAGAATAGTTATATTAATATCAGGCAAAGCAGACTTTGGAGCAAAGAAAGTTACCAGAGGTGGGGGTTGGGCTAGATGAGTGGTGGGTATTAAGGAAAGCATTTGTTATGATGAGCACTGGGTGTTGTATGTAAGTGATGAATGACTGAATTCTACTCCTGAAACCAATATTGTACTGTATGTTAACTAGAATTTAAATAAACATTTGGAAAAAAAAGTTCCCAGAGACAGAGAGGGATATCATATGACAAAAGGGTCAATCCACCAAGACAAATAGCAATCCTAAATGTTTATACACCAAACAAAAAAGCTGCAAAATATGTGAAGCAAAAACTGATAGAATTGAAAAGAGAAATAGACAAATCCACAATTACAGTTGGAGACTTCAACACTCTTCCCTCAGCAATTGGTAGAACAATTAGACAGAAAATCAGGCCAGGATATAGATGAATTTGACAACCATTAATCATCAGGGTCTAACTAACATTTATACAGCATTCTACCAACAAAAGCAAGAATATACATTTTTTTCAAGTGCCTACGGAACACTGACCAAAATAGACCATATCTTGTGAACAAACTTCAACAAATTTTTTTTTTAAAGATTTTATTTATTTTATTTGAGAGAGAGAATGAGATAGAGAGAGCACAAGAGGGAAGAGGGTCAGAGGGAGAAGCAGACTCCCTGCTGAGCAGGGAGCCGGATGCGGGACTCAATCCCGGGACTCCAGGATCATGACCTGAGCCGAAGGCAGTCGCTTAACCAACTGAGCCACCCAGGCGCCCCCAAACTTCAACAAATTTAAAATAAATTGAAATTGTACAGAGCATGTTCTCTAAATATAATGGAATTAAACCAGAAACCAATAACAGAATGATAACAAGAAGGTCTCCAAACATTTGGAAACAGCATTCTTTTCAATAATCCATGACTAAAGAGGAAAACTCAAGGTAAATTTAAAAAGATATTGAATCAAATAAAAATGAAAATACAATATATTAAAATTTGTGAGACATAGCTAACACACTACCGTGAGGAAAATTTATAGCACTAAAAATGCATACATAAGAAAGAAGAAATTTCCAACAATGAAGAGGAGCAAATTAAACTCAAAGCAAGCAGGACGAAAGAAATAAGAAGAGCAGAAATCAACAAAACAAAGACCTGAGTCTTTTGAAAGATCAAGAAAATTGACAAATCTATAGTTAAGACTAACAAGAAAGAAAGAAAATACAAATGACCAATATCAGGAATGAAACAGGGGATATCACTACAGACCCTCCAGACATCAAAAAGATATTAAATGAATACTCTGAACAACTCCAGACACATAAATCTGAGAACTTAGATGAAATGGACCAGTTTCTCAAAAGAAAACCTACCACAATTAATATAATATAAAATAGATCATTTGAATAGCCACCTAACTATTAAGGAAACTGAAATTTTAATTTAAAAACTCCCCAAAAAGATGTTGAGGTTTTCCCTTAAATTTTCCTTGTCTAGCAAGCGAGATGGAGGAGTTTCACCTCTTGAAGATACCCCTGTTCCCCAGGAGCACCCTACCTATCCTTAGAGGTTATGAGTCATATGGGGAAGAGGATTCTTCAAGACAGAGCAATGCAATACTTGTAACTTTTGTTAATAGCCCCATCTTTCAAAATGATGTCATTTTTACAATTGATATGCTTGTATTTATGTAGGATGTATATAGTTTAGGAGATTTTTTTTGTTTGGTTTTATTTTTTAGAAAAGTCAACATGCCTGTTTTTATTTATTGCTTGAAAAGATCATTTGAAGAAAAATAAATACATTTTCAACCACCAAATAAATAAACAAAAACTCCCCAAAAAGAAATCTCCAGGATGGGATAGTTTCAATGGAGAATTCTACCAAATATTTAGGGAAGAATTATCTCCAATCCTACACAATTTCTTCTAGGAAATAGGAGGGAACAGTTCCCATTTCACTTTACAAAGCTAGTATTACCATGAAGCCGAAACCAGACAAAACAACGAAGAGAAAGAGGGAGAGAAAACTACAGAACAATATCCCACATGAATATAGATGCAACAATCCTTAACACCAGATTAAGGAAATAGAATTCAGCAATATGCAAAAATAATAATAGAACATGCCTAAATGGAGTTCATTCCAGGGATGCAAGGCTGGTTCAATATTTGAAGGTCAATCAATGTAATCTATCATATTAACAGAAAACAAAATTAACATAATCATAGCAATTAATGCAGAAAATAATTTGATAAGGTTCAAAGCTCATTTATGATAAAAACTCTCAGAAAAATAGGAATAAGGGGGAACTTTCTCAACTTGAAAAAGAGCATCTATAAAAACCCTACAGCTAACAGCATACTTAATGCTTAAAGACTGAATGCTTTCCCCTAAGATCAGGAATAAGGCAAAGATGGCTACTCATAGCACTCTTATTCAACATAGCCCTGGAAGTTCTAGCCAGTTGAAAAGGCCAGAAAAGGAAATAAAAAGTATACAGATTGGAAGGGAAATAATAAAATTGTTCCTATTTGCAGACGACATGATTTTGTACATAGAAAATCTCAAAGACTCTACAAAATAAAAATCTCCTAGAATTAATAAATGAGTTCATCAAGGACACAGGAACAAGATAAATACACACAATTCAGTTGCATTTCTACATACTAGCAATGAACATGTGAACACCAAAATTAAAAACATATAACATTTACAATATATTTTTTATTTTTATTTTATTATTTTTTACGATTTTATCCATTTGACAAAGAAAGAGAGAGATCACAAGCAGAGGGGAGTGGAAGAGGGAGAGGGAGAAGCAGGCTCCCACTGAGCAGGGAGCCCAAGGCAGGGCTCAATCCCAGCACCCCAGTATTATGACCCGAGCCGAAGGCAGCAGCTCAACCGACTGAGCCAATCAGGTGCCCTACAATATATATATATTTTTAAAGATTTATTTATTTAAGAGAGAGGGAGAGAGAGCACACATGCACAGTGGGAGGGGCAGAAGGAGAGGGAGAGAGAATCCCAAGCAGACTTTGCACTGTGCATGGAGCCTGACTTAGGGCTCAATCCCATGACCCCAAAATCACAACCTGAGCTGAAACCAAAGAGTCCAACGCTCAACCGACTGAGCTACCCAGGCAACCCTACAATATTTTTTAAAAAAGAAATATTTAAGTGTCAACCTAACACAACATGCACAGGATCTGTATGCTTGAAAACTACAAAAGACTCATGAAAGAAATCAAAGAAAAAATAAATGGAAGAGATGTACTGTGTTCATGGACTGGAAGACAAGATAGAAAAGATGTCAGTTTGCCCCAAATTGATATACAGTGCAAGGCATATATATTGAAATTCCTATCAAAATCTCTCCAAGGGGGAGCCTGGGTGGCTCAGTCAGTTAAGCAGCCGACTCTTGGTTTCGGCTCAGGTCATGATCTCAGAGTCCTAGGATTGAACCCCATGTCTGGCTCCATGCTCCACACTCAGCGAGGAGTTTGCTTCAGGATTCTCTCTCTCCTTCTGCCCCTTCCCCTGTTCATTCTCTTTCTCTCTCTCTCTCTAAACAAATCTTAAAAAAAAAAAAAAAAAAACTCAAAGATTTTTGTAGATATACACAAGATTATTCTAAAGATTTATTTATTTATTTGAGGGAGTGGGGAAGAGGGACATAATCTCAAGCAGATTCCCTGTTGAGTGCAGAGACGACTTGGGGCTCTATCTCATGACCCCAAGATCATGACCTGAACTGAAACCAAAAGTCGGACACTCAACCGACTGAGCCACCCAGGCACCCCCAGACAAGATTATTCTAAAACTCATATGGAAAGGCAAAGGAACCAGAATAGCTAACACAATTATGAAAAAAGAAGAAGAAAGTGGAAGGAATCAGTTTTACATGGTTTCAAGACTAGGTAGCTATAGTAATAAAAACTGAATGATATTGGCAAAGGGATAGACACATAGATCAATGGAACAGAATAGGAAACGAAAAATATACCCACACAAAAACGTCCAACTGATTTTTGACAAAGGTGCCAAAGCAATTCAAGGAAGAAAATACAGCCTTTTAATAAATGGTGCTGGGGCAAGAGGACATGCTTGGGGGGTAAGGAAGGGGAAAAGAAAGTCCTCAACCTAAGTCTCACACTTTAAATGAAAATTAACTCAGAGGCACCTGGGCGGCTCAGTCATTAAGCATCTGCCTTCGGCTCAGGTCATGATCCCAGGGTCCTGGGATCAAGCCCCACATTGGGCACTTCTTGCTCTCCCACTCCCCCTGCTTGTGTTCCTGCTCTCCCTCCCTCTCTCTCTTTCTGTCAAATAAATAAATACATAAAATATTTTTTTTAAAAAAAGAAAATTAACTCAAAATGGATCACAAACTTAAATGTAAGATGTAAAACTCTGAGAAAAAAAAAGGAAAACACATAGGGAAAAACCTTTGACATTTAGGGATAAGCAAAGAATTCTTGGATTTGGAGCACCCGGGTGGCTCTGTCAGTTAAGCATCTGCCTTCGGCTCAGGTCATGATCCCAGGGTCTTGGTATTGAGCCCCCGCATCGGGCTCCTTGCTCAGTGAGGAGTCTGCTTCTCCCTCTGCCTCTCCCCCCACCACTTGTGCACTCTTTCCCTCTCTGAAATAAATAAATACATACAATCTTAAAAAAAAAAAAGAGTTCTTGGATTTAACATGACTCATAAAAGGAAAAATTGATAATTGAATTTTGTCAAAATTAAAACACTTTGAGAGAGCCTTTGCAGAAAATGAAGACAAGCTACAGAGAGAAAATATTTGCAAACCTACATCTGACAAAAGACCTATATCTAGAATAGATTAGAATTCTCAAAACTCCGGGCACCTGGGTGGCTCAGTCGTTAAGAGTCTGCCTTCGGCTCATGTCATGATCCCAGGGGCCTGGGCTCGAGCCCCGCATCGGGCTCCCTGTTCAGCGGGAGGCCTGCTTCTCCCTCTCCCACTCCCCCTGCTTGTGTTCCCTCTCTTGCTGTGTCTCTCTCTGTCAAAAAAATAAATAAATAAAATCTTAAAAAAAAAAAGAAACTCTCAAAACTCAACATTAAAAAAAAAACCCCAAGCGATCCAATTAGAAAATGGGCAAAAGACATGAAGAGATAGTTACCAAAGAAGATGTAGAGATGGCAAAAAAAAAAAAAAAAAAAAGCACATGAAAATATATTCAACATCATTAGCAATTGGGGGGATGCAAATTAAAACCACAGTTAGATATCACCAAACACCTATCAGAATGTCTAAAATAAAAAACATAGTGACATCAATTGTTGGCAAGGATGGCAGAAAATTCCATCTCCCTCCATACACTGTTAATGGGAATGTAAAATGATACAGCCACTTTGAAAATAGTTTGGCAGTTTAGGGGCATCTGGGTGGCTCAGTCAGTTAAGCATCTGACTTCTGCTCAGGTCATGATCTCAGGGTCCTAGGCTCTAGCCCCGCATTGCGCTCCCTGCTCAGCGGGGAGCCTGCTTCTCCCTCTCCCTCTGCCGCTCCCCTTGCTTGTGCGCGCGCTCTCTCTCTCCCTCTCTCAAATAAATAAAATCTTAAAAAATATAAAATAAAGGGCGCCTGGGTGGCTCAGTCGTTAGGCATCTGCCTTCGGCTTGGGTCGTGATCCCAGGATCCTGGGATCGAGCCCCGCATCAGGCTCCCTGCTCAGTGGGAAGCCTGCTTCTCCCTCTCCCACTCCCCCTGCTTGTGTTCCCTCTCTCGCTGTGTCTCTCTGTCAAATAAATAAATTAAATATTAAAAAAAAAAGGATTTGAGTTCCTTTACCCCCATTTTATAATCGCTGCCTGCTAAAGAAAATCAAGGAATTTTCTCCCCTTACTTAACATCTAACTCCCCCTTCAGTGTTGGTTCTGGGCTTTAAGATTCCCCAGTGTTCTTCCGTGTTCTTTCTAAGGCACACATTCTCCCTCCCAGTTCAGTGAGTCCCCACAGGAAATGTTAACTTCTCTCGCAATCTCGGATATTGGGTCCACCACTCCTTGCCTCCCCAAACCCCCTGACACTATAGGATGCAGTCAGTGGAAAAGCCCATTCCCGCCCTCTCGCTGCAGAAGGAGCAAGAGAAAGAGTCTTAATAGGGTACTTACTGAACAGGTTATTCCAGGTCATATTGGTCTTTTCCTCAGACTCCATCGGTTGGAAAACAAGTACCCTGTGATGGTCAAGGTTTTTTAGCAATTCTTCACAGTAAAACGGAATCCCACAGCTTCCCTCCACCAGGTACCTGCAGTAGAAACAAGGCGACCTGTTTACACCGAACAACCATCTTTTAGGAAGGAAAAATATTTGACGCATCTAATTATTTGAAAATAACTCATTATTTGAAAATAACAATATTCTCTATTTGTTTCCACTTGTTTTCCTTTTTTAGGGTTGCTTTTTTTCTTTTTCTTTCATTTTTTAAAATTACATAAAACATTTACATTTTTTCAAAGCCCAAACTATATAATCAGGTACATCCTCGGTGTTGCCTCCCTTGCTCACCTTCTAAATAACCATGTCAGTTAGTTTCTGGCTTATCTTCTCAATGTTTGTTTTTAAACATATAAAAAAAGCACACAGACGTATTTCATCCCCCCCTTTTTTTTTTTACCTAAAAAGACAGCATGTTACACCCCTAACTGCATGCTTGGCTACACCTTGTTTTTTCACTCAAGAATATATCCTGCCCATCTCTCCATATCAGTAGATCTTTCTCATTCTTTTTAATGCCACGTAGTGCTCCACAGTGTGCATGCATCCTATTTGATTCCACTTATCCTCTCAGAGATGGACATCTGGATTGTTTTCAGTCTTTTGCTAATACAAATAATGCTTCGATAAAACTTTGTCCATAGGTCTCTTTATAGCTTTGTTAATAAATCTTTGAGATAGATTCCTAGAATTGGGGTTGCTAGATCAAAAGGTAAATGCCCATGTATAGATACACATACACACGAAATACACACATACACAGAAAGAGACAGAGTGAGAGACAAAGGGAAAGAGCGTGCCAAATTTGTGCCTGGAGTTCTTTTAAATGGGACTTTGTTCCAGACATCTTTCTCCCAGAAGCAAAGCAAACTCATTAGAAAGAATGGATGCAGATACCAAGGTGGGTTGTAAGCAGCCAGCTAAAGAAGGGGCACTCTCCACGTTGTTAAGGTGACCACTGTCTGGACCCCAGTGGGGGAGTCACTGAGAGGCTCAGAGAGCAGTGACTAAAGAGCCTGCCTTCAACACCTGCCACAGACGGAACAGCAAGTCCAGCCTACATTACCGACAGTCGAGTGAGACCTTGCTTATTTGCAGGTTGTGTCTTTAAAGCTTACCAGTTTGCCTTTTGTGACACTTGCCCATGATGACGCCCTCTGTCACTGTTGATTAAACCGAGCATGTCTACACCTAGCACGATGAAAGGGAAGCCAAACTGATGTCACTGAGCCAAGTTTAAGGAGGTGTAACAGGAGCAATAACAAGGAAAAGATGATCAGGTCCATCATACCAACCATGATAAATGGCGCTTTTGAAAGATAGGACCAGTGAAAATACCGAAATGGGCGCTTTCAGATGTATCTTAAGAAATCTGATGAAGTCTGGATCTGGGGAATGGACACAGATGTGAAGACCGCAGGAGAGAAACAGGATACCCACGTGTCCAGTTCTTTGGGGATGCCCCTGACGCTGAGGTCTAGGCAGACCTTGTTGCGGATGTCCTTAGGCTGCACGGCTCCGAGGGTGATGTAGGTGGTGTTCCTGTTCTTCATTATGGTGCTGGCTGCCGTACAGGGTATGTCAACGAAGGGCGACAGGGACATGATGATGAAGATAGGAACTGTCCGGATCAGCTTCTCCATAAAGGCCCAGGAGGCTGAGTCAATAAACTGGCCTTCATCGATGATGAAAATAATCCTTTCCTCTTTCACTGTCTGGACAAAGTAGAGAAACAGAAAAATGCTGGAGGACTTTGGATTTTTTTTCACGTGTATGGGTATGCATGTGTATGCATTGATGTTGTGGTGCTAAACTGAAATCTTCTTTCCAATAAATTTGTATTAATTTAGATTCCACTAACTTGGAATGTGTGGCAATTTAGACAGAGCTGGCTGGAATGGATTCTTACTTCGTCAAATCCTTGTGTAAATATAATGCAGATTTGTAGGGTAAATGGGGTTGTAGCCAAGTAAAAGCACCTGCTACATAAAAAGAACTGATAGCTTCACCACACGTCATTTTAATCTACTGATACATGAAGATCTCCTGGGTTTATCTAATTGACATTTGTTCAACCAACATGTATGTATTCAACACACACTAACTGAGCACCTACTGGGCTAGGTGCTACATACCCAGTGCTGAAAGAAGCTAAGCTAGTTGATGCTATTTAGCCCGAACTGTGGTATATGTTACACTTGAAAACAGATCATGGGTCCCTTTCCAGGGGTAGGCTACCTTTGCCCTCCCTAGTCTGAATTATTTATTCACTCATTAAGCATTTACTGTGCACCCATCAGGGTCAGATATTGTTCTAGGTGCTAGGGATACAGTACTGAACAAAATAAGAGCTTACGTGGTAGAGTCAGCCCCTTGCAGAGTGGGCCCTGCATTACACTGTGTGAAGTGTCTAAATGGAGAAGACCTTCCCCCCTCTCACGGCTCCACATTGCTCTTGGCTTCTTTTGGCTCCTTCCGGGAAGATGCTCAGTTAACCCATTCTTCCCCTCCATGTTTTTACCATCTAAAGCAGCAAAGGCTACTTTAAAATTTCAGCTTTCATAAGACAATCATTATAAAGTATTATAACCTGTTTGATTATGTATACATAGTAAGTCTACCCCTGCAGCCCCATTCTGTTACTAGCTATTTAACTCTTCTTGAGGACGTTTTGATTAATGGGGAGGTTAGCGTTACATTTGTTTTGTTTTTGGCTGATACCTTTAAAAATATGGGGCAGATATAAACGTGAGTTTTTGCTATATGATGGCCTTGTCAGTGAATCTTTGTAAACTGAGGAGAGTCAAGCAGGAAACAAAAAAAGCATGAATTCTGGGTGGGGTGATGGGTTAGCCTGGTGATGGGTATTAAAGAGGGCACGTTCTGCGTGGAGCACTGGGTATTATGCACAAACAATGAACCATGGAACACTTTATTAAAAACTAATGATGTAATGTATGGTGATTAACATAACAATAAAAAATTTTAAAAAAAGCATGAATTCTGTAATACATCATAGTCCTTGGTTTCTTCATATTTAAAATGAGAAGACTGGGGGCACCTGGGTGGCTCCATCCTTAAGCGGCTGCCTTCGGCTCAGGTCATAATCCCAGGGGTCCTGGGATCAAGCCCCGCATTGGGTTCCCTGCTCCGTGGGAAGCATTGGGGTCCCTGCTCCGCGGGAAGCCTGCTTCTCCCTCTCCCACTCCCCCTGCTTGTGTTCCCTCTCTCGCTGTCTCTCTCTGTCAAATACATAAATAAAATCTTTAAATAAATAAATAAAATCTTCAATAAATAAATAAATTAATAAATAAACAAATAAAATGAGAAGACTGATTTGGATCCTCTCTAATGTGACTAAAAGCCAACATCTACATTGCACTTACAATGTTCCAAGCACTGTGTGATGCTCTTTACATAAATTAACTCATTTACTCCTCATAACATTCACAGGAAGTGGTCCTATTGAATCTATTTACTGAGAAAATTTCAGTTAAGTAACTTGCCAAGGTCACACAGATAGTAAACGTTCTGAAGATTACTGTCATGGCATTTACTTAAAGCATAGCTTTAGTGGTGATTTCCAAACTAGACTGTGCATCAGAACCAACTAAAGAATTTAAAACAAAGACTAACAACTAAACAAATTCCTAAGCCCAACCTAAGCCTCTTTGAATCTTTAGGTGGGTAGAATTCATAAATTCATGGTTTTTTGTTCTTTTTTTTAAGATTTTACTTATTTATTTGACAGAGAGAGACACAGCGAGAGAGGGAACACAAGCAGGGGGAGTGGGAGAGGGAGAAGCGTGCTTCCCGTGGAGCAGGGAGCCCGATGTGGGGCTTGATCCCAGGACCCTGGGACCATGACTTGAACCAAAGGCAGATGCTTAACCACTGAGCCACCCAGGTGCCCCGATGGTTTTTTGTTTTTTTCATTTTCTACAGGGTTTTTTTTTTTTTTTTAATCCAAGTATAATTAACATACAGTGTTATATTAGTTTCAGGTATACAATCTAATGATCCAGCAATTCCATACATTTCTTAGTTTTCATCAAGATAAGTGTACTCTTAATCCCCTTATCTATTTCTCCCAGCCCCCATCCACCTGCCCTCTGCCAACCATCATTTTGTTCTCCGTATTTAAGAGTCTGCTTTTCTGTTTGTAAATCCATGTTTTTTTAAGAAGCTTTCTGGACACTTGTAACACAAACAGTTCAAAGTCTGACATTTTGAAATTAATCATATTGCCTTGCCAAGTGGAGAAGGGGAAAGTCATATCATAAACTTAAGACAATGCCACAAACTTGAATTGATCATTTATAAATGTACCAGATGCTGAGCTGCTCAATGGTAATATAAAAATGAATCAGGCTCCCTGCCCTTAAGAAACTCACCATCTCCTAAGGGGGAGAGACACACATATAAGGAACAAACTGTCATAGTGTGTGGTAAATATCATAAGAAAGGTGTTCAAAGTGCTACAGAAACAGATTGGAAGAAGAACTAGTCATACCTAGTGCTTTGGGGAGTTTTTTTTTTTTTTTTAAAGATTTTATCCATTTATTCATGAGAGACAGAGAGAGAGAGAGGCAGAGGCAGGGGGAGAAGCAGGCTCCCTGCCAAGCAAGGAGCCCGATGCGGGACTCGATCCCAGGACCCTGGGATCATGACCTGAGCTGAAGGCAGACGCTTAACCGACTGAACCAAAGTGACACTGAAGGATGAATAGCATTTCTCCAGGTTAACAACAACAACAATAACAACAACAACAACAAAAGCTTTTGGTTTTTATGTCATTAGCCCCGGGAATTATTTGGATAGTAGAAAGCATGGGTTGGTGCAATCTGCCTGTGTTCTGGCAATTATATGGAGGATGAGCTGGAGTGGAGAGGTATGAGGCACAGAGATTCATCGGGAAGCCATGGAAATAGTCCAGGAGAGAGAGAAGTACAGCAAGGAACAGAGGCCGGAGACACGGCAGAGGCCACCCACGGGAGAAATGGTAGGACTTGACAACTCAGTAGACGCGGTACAAGTGGCAACCGATGAGGATGGGGAACAAAGACAACTTTAAATGAAGCTTGAATGAATCTGCCATTAACTAAATCAAGGACCAGAATGAGGAAGAAGGGGCCATTGCAGTAGGAAAAAGAAAATTTAGTATTAGACACTGACCTGAATGTGAGTTACTACATCCACGTGTTATATATGGAAGGTTCTTGGAAATATGGTTCTGGTGCTTATGAGAGAGGTGAGGACTGGAATATAAATATGGCAATTGTCAACATATAGTGGATTGTCATGAGATTACTCAGAGAGGGAAGTAAGATAGGGGGAGTGTTTCTGATAAAGAGGCACTGTTCTAAGTGTGTTTTACACAACCCTGGGAGCCAGGTACTACTATTTCCCTGTTTTATGGATGACAAAACAAAAGCATAGACAAGTTAAGTCACTTGCTCAAAGTAACCCAGGTAGCAAGTGATAGGCCTAAGGGTTCAGATGTTGGTAGTCTGACTACGGAGCCTACATCCATAACCATTTGGATATACTGCCTCTCAGGCAGAGGGAGAAGGAGGGAGGGCTGGTTTTAAGGAGAGGCCAAACCCCCAGGAGTAATGTTAAAGGGACTCCTTTCAAGCACAGCTAAATTCTGAAAAGACTCTTGAGTTGAGGTTTGGAAGGAAGGAGGAAGGAGATGCAAGAGGTGTTAGGATAAAGCTTTCACACACTTCAAAGCTTCTTGCCAGTGGCGTCTGAAGCCCTCGGGCTACTTGCCTTTTCCCTCCCCCATTACTTTAGACCCACAGATGCTCTTACTTGCTCCAAGATCTTCATAAACAATGCTTCCAACTGCTTTTGCTTTTTTAAGGTGGTCATCTTGGAAACCTCTCGTGAAATAGGGAACTGTATAAAGAATTATGAAAATATTGAGTCTGGGAAAATAGCAAAGGGAGCTACTAGCTATGTGACTTTGGGCAAATCACTTTACCATTCTGTGCCTTCAAATCCTCATGTGTTAGATGGTTCATAATGTCCCTTCCAGCTGTGTCACCCTATGTCAGTGAACCTAATAGATACAGGACGTACTGGGGCATACTCTGTCTTTGCCCCGGCAATCACCTGCAGGAGCAGAGGGACTCCGTGCCTGGCACCAGCTACTACAGGATAGCTCTGATGGAAAGGTGGGAAAAAAACGAATCAGCAGGTGTCCATTTGGATTTTCTCCAGTATGGTGTTTCTAGATACCTCCAATGTCTCAGGAAGGTAGAAGCTCATTCAAGGAGGATTGGGAGCCACTTCCTCATCACCCAGATTCTCCACATGAGAAAAGAGAAAGATTATAAATGGCAAAGAGATGCTAAGTCATCCAACCTCAGGCAGGAGGTGCTGCAGGTACCCCGTCACTCTTTCCTGCAGAGGCACAATCTAGCTACTCACCTGGACATGGAAGATGTCATTCAGGAGACAGTGGAACTTCTCATCCAACAGAGTCTTGACTTTATTTTGAAGGTTGGTCTGTCGTTCTTTATAATGTTTACAAGTATCCAGACCTAGGACATTGGCCATGAGTATCTGGATGGTATAGAAATTCTGATGGAAGCTGATCTTAGTCAACGCGATAGCAATAGTCCTGTTTGTAAGAAAGCAGAGAAGCAGAAAGAGTTCTTAAATATATTTTTTGAAAATAATAAAGGCTGAAGGAAAGCTCTGGCTCTTCCTATTCAGTTGTTACAACAGCAATTTCCCAAACTATCTGGAAGCTGTTCTTTACTCCTGCTTCAGATACACTCCATCATTCCTCTATGTCCCCGAGCCCTCCTAATTGACCCTTGCTATGTCCTCTTCTGTAGTCCCACCCCTACCACCTTGCCCCAAGCCCTCAGACTCTCACCCACACTGCTGAGGAACATGCTACTCCCCCTGTCTAGCACCATGATTCAGTGCATCGCCTTTACAGAGGCCTGATGTATCTGGATAGATGCAAATCCTCTCCTATTTACAAGTTTTTAGTGGCTCCCACTGCCGAAAGGTCTAGACTTCTTTTACGTGCCATACCAGACTTTCCCAGGTCTCATTATATCATATCTTGCCACTCTGCCCAGCCATCTACCCTCCACCAACAAACTAGTGAGAGTTCCCTGCACACCCAGAGCTGTCGCCCCAGCCTGGCAGCTTACCGCTCCTCCCAGCCCTATCTAATCCCTTGTCTCCTGCTTATCTGCAAATCTCAGCTCAGGTGCAGCCTCCTGGAAATCTTCCCTGGTGCCCTGAGGTTGGGTTACAGACCCCCCTTTGTCATAGCTTCCCAATACTCAATTGCACACCTCCATCACTGTCCTCACCGCATCCTATTTTTATTCTCTCTCTCTCCTCTTCCGTGAGAGCTCTTTGAGGACAGGGAGCAGATATTATTCATCCTCCGGGCATTGGCACTTGTCATGGGTTGACTCATGTCCCCCCAAATTCATATGTTGAAGTCTTAGCCCCCAGTATCTCAGAATATGATCTTATTTGGGAATAGGGTCATTATAGATGTAATTACGTAAGTTAAGATGAGGTCATACTGGAGTAGAGGGGGCCCCTAATCCAAAATCACTAGTGTTTTTATAAGAAAGGGAAATTTGGACACAGACAAGGCACAGGGAGAACACTATATAAAGATAAAGGCAGAGATTGGGTGATGCTTCTTCAACCCAAGGAGCACCACCGATTGCTAGCCAGCCACTGGAAACTAGGGGAAAAGGCATGGAACAGACTGTCCCTCACAGGCGTCAGAAGGAACCAACCCAGTTGGCACCTTGATCTCAGACTCCTAGCCTCCAGAACTCAGAGACAACAAATTTCTGTTCATGGAGCCACCCAGTTCGTGGTACTTTGTTACAGCAGCTCTAGCAAACCAATATAGCCCTCAACAGTTCCTGGAACGTAGTACGTACTCGATAAGTGACAGGATGAATGAATGAATAAATGTCTTCTGGTTATTAATTATCTCCCAAGCAATGTTAAAAAGATATTTATGAACCAGCCTTTCCTAGGCTTGACATTAAAAGGGAATAGAAAAAC
Source organism: Zalophus californianus (assembly GCF_009762305.2). Taxonomy (NCBI): domain Eukaryota; kingdom Metazoa; phylum Chordata; class Mammalia; order Carnivora; family Otariidae; genus Zalophus; species Zalophus californianus. The sequence goes on along the minus strand of NC_045604.1, from coordinate 58,730,067 downwards.
AGGTAACAATAATATATGGTTTATAAGCATTTTCCCCTTAAAGCCTTGAGGTTCAATGGTGAAAGGATATGGGACACCATCGTCCTCATCTAAGTCACTGTCACTGGTCACTGTTATTGAATACCGTCCTGCCCACTGCCACTAGGGTGCCACATGGGCTGTCCCAGAGTGCCCTTGTGACATTTCTCGTATGAAAACAGAAGAACGGTGTGAGAGAAGTACCTTAGCTTTGCCTTCCAAAGGAAAATCCAGAGGCCTCTCATTCTCCATCCCCACTCCAGGGCTAAATGGTTTGAACTAGTGATTCTCTGTCCGTGAGCTGGATATATTTCTGTGTTTGTTCTGCAGAGCCCATCTAGCCTTGCTCTCGGTATCCGTGCCAGGCATTCTCAAACTGCCACTGGGATTACTCAGGAAGCTTTACAATATTGATATCCAAGCTCCACCTGGCATTAAATTAGGATCTCCAGGGGTCAGCCCAGCTTCTCATTTCTCAGCTCAATATGTTTATCATTAATTATTTATTTAGTACAGAGGGCATGGCACCCAATAACTGACAGATTGTGGGTGGTTTGCATATGATAAATAATATAAAGGAGAGGAGCATTAAAATAAATGAAACTCTTAAAGACATTTCTCTGGGTTCCCACGAAGTGATCATTGCAAGACACTCACCTGTGGTTCTCACCTTGGGCCAGATACTCGATTTCCATAAGTATGTGGCTTTTTCCATATCCTGATAATCCTTCGTACATTAGGACTCGGCTGCAGTTGGACACCAAAAATTCCTTCATAATACACATGAAGTATTTGATCTCCTTATCACGTCCTGTAGTTTTTATTTTTAAAAAGGGAGCAAACCTAATCAACATAAAATAATCTAGAGATACAAAAAAAAAAAAGGCACACAGTGATACCACTTCTAAAAACACCTTTGGAATTTCCATGGAATTGTTCATTAACTTTCTTGAGATCCTGTGCCCTTTAAAAAAATTTTTAAATCTTTCTCTGGAGCTTTCCAGTTAACAGCGTAGTTTTACAGTTTTGTTTGATCCCCACAAGCTGTGAGGGCAAGTATTCTTATAATGTTCATTATAATGTCCATTTAATTTTAGCATAGAAAATCAAAATTTAGTGTAGCCAACTGCTTAGATTACACAACCAAGAACAAAACCAGCATTATCTGTCCCTGACCCTTGTGTTCCTTTCCTTTTTCTTGTTTTCTATAACACACTAGAAGTAATCTGTAGTTTATTACATTGGAAAATAAATGTATTAAAGTTAGGGTTCCTATAAAGTATTTTTATTTCTAATTCTGTGAAAGAAACTTGCTCTTTATAAATGAGAAATTACACTTCTCTCAGGGCCACTAGAAATATGATCAGGGATAAGAACATTCAATTTGCTCTCAGAAATCATGTGGAGATTATTTCTTTCCTAGGAACAACCTACATTCTTAGTAAAAATAAGTTATAGTCTTTTTCTGATTATAAAACTAACACATGCTCACTGTGAAAAATATGGAAAACTTAGGAGCAAATAAACATCACCGTGGTTACAACCCTGATGCTGTTATTTTTCTCACGTGTTTTTAAATATATGTAACAGGATGCCCTGACTGAAACCTGAAACTCAGCCCACAGTCTTTGAAACTTGCATGGACAAGAAGGAGCTGACAGAGCTCTCATTTCAAAGGAGTGAGCAATTTCTGTGGAAGGAGCTGGAGAGCCCCTCAGGGCTGGTTTCCTCCTCCTTTGCTGGATTGGTCACTGCTGAGAGCCCATGTTAGATGTCCATTCATGGAGTAAACACATACCCAGGTGTGATCCAACGTCTATTGAAAACCAGGACCATACCTCTAAGCTTAGATGCTCTATACAAAGAAGCTAAGTGTTTACTTGGTGATGTAAATTTCTGGGCACGATTTAGGGAGAACTGACCTGCAGACTATGTGACTTCTGGGTGAAACATTCCCTTTCTGAAAATGCATTTGAACTTCGATATTGTGAGATGTGTCATGCTCTTCTTTGGCCCGAGGCTCACGTAGGTAACTCAGAAGACGGAGCCTGGGTGGCCACAGAGCCGTGTCTTCTAGCTCTCTGTGTCCTATTCACACGGAGCCCATACAGGTAAGACCTTACGGATTGTCTTTCAGCTGTATTCTAAAATAAAGTCTAGTTGTCTTGACTTGAAGTACATGTACCTTGTTTCTATCGAAACAAGGCCCTAAGATCTGGGACTGTTGCATGTATTTTTGATCTTAAAAAAACCACTTTTTTGATTATAGTTTTTTGACATCTATGCAGTTGGTTAGCACACAATTTCATTTGCAGGAACTCTTGTAAAAGAAGGGCACTTCCTATGGTCCTAACTTCTGACAGTCTCTTTTTTGACTAGAGCTTTAAGGAAAAGATGTGTGGGCTTGATCTTTACCTGATGGAATCGGGGAATCGGAGAAAAAGGCAACTAGAACATATGCCTGTTGTGACCAGTGTGTTCTCATACGACTGCCATATTAAGTCCTTGATCTTGTAGAGGGGGGGTTAGGACTTCTGTTTGCTGTTACTATCACAACAAGCATATCCTAGGCTGGGAGGTAAAGCCTCAGAGGAGGGGGAGAGTGAGCATTCCTTCTCCTTTCCAGCCTTCAGGAGTCTGGGGATCTGGATTTACAAGAAGTGATTAGACTCTGAAAAACACCTGAACCCAGTGAAAATGGGCACGGGCGCCGACCCTCTACAGTTCTGGAAGAGCTGCCTTCTTTTAGGCTCTGCTGAAATCAGGATTCTGTCCCGACATGCCCCCAGAGTGTGGGACCGAGCCTCCTCCTAACTGTCCTAACACAGGACCAGGATTTAACTTATGATGCTGCTTTTAGGGATGTTCAAGTCTAACAGAAGGAAATTTCAGGTGTTCTTAGAAATGGCTCCCTTCAGAATCCACAGGCTTATCTTCATGAGGATCTCTTCCCCCAGAGGGTATATCCCTCCCTCGTTTTATGTCCACTTCCCTGTCTAGTCTAGTCTCGAGTTAGCTTTCTTATGATAGGGTCCCTGTCACCACGAATCACAAAAACATCACAGCCACTGCCAGATTTAGATCACAGATCTAAATGTAAAAGGTCAAACAAAATTTCTGGAAGAGAATCTAAAAAAAAATTTCATGACTTTTGGGTGAAGAAAAATTTCTAAATAGTATACAAAAGCACTAGCTATAAAAGACTGATAAGCTGGATTACATTAGAATAAAATATTCTGTTCATTAAATACATCATTAACAGAGTAAAAAGGTTGGGGCGCCTGGGTGGCTCAGTCGATTAGGCATCTGCTCTCGGCTCAGGTCATGATCCCAGGGTCCTGGGATTGATCCCCGCAACAGGCTCCCTGCTCAGCGGGGAGCCTGCTTCTCCCTCTCTCTCTCTGCTGCTCCCCCTGCTTGTGTTCTCTCTCTCTTTGACAAATAAATAGATAAAATAAAATAAAAAAAAAAAACAGAGTAAAAAGGCAAGCACAGAATGGGAAAAGTTACATACTGGAAAAACAAAAGTGTACCCATTTTAGGATATATAAAAAATTCCAACAGATCTATAATAAACATACAACCCAACTGAAAAATAGGCAAAAGATTTGTATAGACGCTTTATAAAAGATGATGTCCAAAGGGCCAAAAAATATATGAAAAAGGAGCTCAACCATATCAGGGGAATTCAAATGGAAATCACAATGAGACATGACTATATACCCAAAAGAGTTATTAAAATTATAGAAGACTGTTAAAACTAAGTTGTTGGTAAGGGTGAAGAGTGACTGGAACTCTCATAACACTGTTAGTCAGAATATAAATAAATACAACCGTTTTGGACAATTATTTGGCATCACCTACCAAAGCTGTGCCCTTTGTCCTGACAGTTTCTCTCCTACATATATGCTCAACAGAAACACGTACATGTGTTCACCAAGAGACATGTACAAGAATCTTTATGGCAGTATTATTCGTAAAAACCAAGAACTGGAAACAACTCCAATGTTGTACAATGACAGAACGAATAAATTGTTGCACGTCTACAAAATGGACTACTGCATAGCGATGAAAATGAATGAATTACCACTATACCTAGCACCATGGAGGAATTTCATAATGTAAAGTTGATTGAAAGAAGGCATATGTAATTACACATTGTACAACTTCTCTTACAGGAATATCACAAACAGGCCCGAGTCATCTAAGGTGTTAGACATCTTGGGGAGAGGGTGAGGGATAAAGTATGTGAGGGTTCCTGGAGGGCTTCTATTTTTCTATTTCTTTGCCTGGATGGTGGTTGTATGCTCATTTTGTGATAATTCAGTAAGATGCAGATGTAACGTTGGTGTACTTTTCTGTATTTTGTTATAGTTCAATAAAGGAGTTTAAAAATCAAGGCCCACTACCTACCCAGCAAAGGGTAGCCCTCATTTCTGTTGCAGATGAGGTATGCCATACCAAACATGCTGAAGAGAAGAAAAGAAAAGATGTTAGAGTCAGAACAGGGAAATATCAAGAGCAAGAGTGTTTCATTCTTAGTTCCCAGAAAGTCTCCTTTTTCGATCTCTAACAAGAATCTATCCCCTGACTCAAGGGTTGCAGATGCCAGGGGGAGGAGAAAAGAGAAGTTCTTACCTGGTAATAGAGAGTCCAAACAACTTATGTAGTGCCTGGTAGAGTGTTCACTAAATGCTTGTTTGAATCTGCATTGGTGGAGCTGAACCCCTTTCTAGGGAAACCAGACACCATTATGGGACCCATGGAGTTGGATGTGGCATATTGCGTCACAACCTGGAAAGGTTCCACCATGTGCTCAAACAACAATGGCCCCCCTTTGGTGAGCACATGAACTGTGCCTGGCATAGTTTCACATGCTCTACATATATCATCCTTTACTCCTGACAAAAACCTCATTAAGAAAGTACTATTATGTCCGTTTTACAAATGAGAAAATTGAGGTGCAGAGAGTTTAACTTGCTCAAGATCCCACGGGTAGTGGGGACAGTGACAGAGGATACTGACAGAATCAGTATCTATAACCAGGCCAGGGTACGTACGCTTGCCCACTGCATAATATTATTTCTTGAAGGAGCCTTTTTAGTCAAATGGATCATTCCCTTGCCTGCACTAATACACTGTTTTATTATGTCTCTGTTACAGGGCATGCCAACTCTCCCATGTAATATTCAGCTAATTTTATATATTGTATATGTTGGCCTTCCCTATGAAGTTGTGACTTTTCGGGGCAGGAACCAGGCCCTGTTCATATTTGTGATTTCTACACTCTCATATTTGCAGAAACGGTTTAGAAAAACTATGAGGAGGCCAGCCTTTGGGAGCGGGTAGTCCTGGGTTTCCGTGGTAGACTGACTGCATTAATGGCCCCTCTTCTTCATCCCTACCTGTATATATGCCCTGTGCTCATTCTGGGCTCAGCCTTGTGAATACTTTGCCAATGGGATGTTACCAAACATGACACAGAGGCTTGAAAAATGCTTGGGCATTGGGCTTACTCTCTCTTGCTCTTCTGATATTCCCATGACAACATGCCTGGGCCAGTCTGATGGAGGATGAGACACAGAGAGCCAAACTGTCCCCGTTACGTCAGCCAGACTTCCCAGTTATCCCACCTGACATCGTCCCGGATCAGCCAACAACGTGCAGAGCCCAGGCATGTGAACAAGCCTCGTCAAGATCAGCCAAATCCAGCCGAGATCAATTGAATCCCACATATTTGTGGGATTAACAAATGTTTATTGTGGTATATACTAAGCCTCTAAGGTTTTGTGGCTGTGTATAATGCAGCATTATTGTGGCATTTTGAAACTTGGCTTTATTGTTTACTAGATTTATGACCGTGGACAAGTCATTTGACATCTCTGAATCTTAGCTTTTAAATTTATAAACTGGAGATAATAATAGATTCTACCTGATATGGTTGATACTAGACTAAATTACATATTTTGAGGTAGAGTGCCTAGTACTTAATAAGGGCCCACAAAATATTAGTATTATTCACTCATATATTCAAACAGCATTTTATTGATGGTCTACGCATGCCAAGTACCATGCTGCACCCTGGAAATGCAAAGGTGAATGATAAAGACTCCTTGAACCAACTGCAGCCCTGATTCTTTTATCTGACTTTTAAGACCTAGATTCTAGCTTGCTAATATTAAGAATAATACCATCCACTTTCCATTTACTCATTCATGTATTCATTATTATTGAGTGCCCACTATGTGCTAAGCACTGGGAATATAAAAACAAGCAAGAAATAGCCACTCCCCTCCAAGAGCTCATAATGTAGTAAGTGAAAAGCCTATCAGGTCAGTAATTGTGATGGGTATGTACCAGAGGGGTACACAGAGGAGGAAAAAGCTAAGCTGTCTGAGCTTGACTGGGCAGTTCCAGAGCCAGCCTTGTGGAGGAAATAAATTCAAGATCCCTTGAAATAGATTTCAAAAGTTGACTGTGATTTTCCCAGTAGACTAGGGGTGGGGTGGGTGATGGAGAGGGCAATCTATTTAGACAGCCCAGAGGAGGGGGCATAGGAGGAGATGAAGTTGGAAAGGCAGGGGGTTACCATGTATGTCATTTCGAGGAATTTGAACATTATGAAGGTGATTGGAAGGCACTGAAGGATTTTAAGTTCCAAGGTGATACCCATACATCTCAGCTGGGCTTTGGAGGAATATATTTCACTACAGACCTACAGGAGGAATAATATCTTATCCTCTTTTAGCCCTATTGATGCCTGGCACACAGTTGGTATGACCACTAAATACTTAATGGTTGGTCACTGTGATCAGCTGGGTCCAAATAGATACTCAAATGAAGGGACTCTGTTCTGTTTGCACAAGCTGTAAAGAATCACCCTCAGATTATCAGTAATGAGGGTAGAATGGGATCTTGCACCATCTATAATATCAGTAGGATAGAGAAAGATGAAGGATTTTGAAATCTGGGCCTTGTTCTGGGGAAGGAATAGATTTTAATTTCGTAAGTTGGATTCAGATCTGACATGGTGACCAACGGTTTTTGCTATCGTAATTTTCCCACTTCTTTACTAAAATATACCACAAAATCAATGCCCCACACTCACACTTTCTCATTAAGTCCCAAACACTGATAGACTGGTCCAGAATCTGCAACACCCTTCATGACCTTCTTTGGAAGCTCTTTGAAGAAGTAGGCTGGTAGGTTGCTGCCATTGTAGGTGACAGAGTCACATGTCACGATCCCTGGGTAGTACATCATCATCCTGGCAGCTATGTTGACTTTTTGACCAATTACTAAAACAGAAAGGAGAAAGGCAAAGACCAGGGAGAAAACAGCCATTGAACTAGCAGAACGTAATCGGAAACATACTGTCCCCAAGGGACACTTTCACTCCTTACTGCTTTCGCCTCTCATGAATGACACAGAAGTCCCGCCTTCAACTACCCTTATTCTGCCAATGGTTATTTCAAACTATACAGGGAGTGAACCTGATTAGCTATCGGTACAGTTTCTACCTCTCCTGGGAGGCGATAGGGACGATGTGCTTGGAGATAAAAGGGTCTGGGATATGGAGAGGGTTCTGTACTGGTGGTGGCCATAAGCCTGAGGGCTCGCAGATGAGGTGTAGCTGGTCTTCTGCTACAAGACAGACAAGCACAAGCTTGGGCGGGGGACACTGACCCCCAAATGAGGTACAAAACTGCCAAATGAGGCACAAAATTGCAACTTTTCATTTCATTTTGAAAATGAATCACCTTCATTTGGCAATTTCTTTTTTTTTTTTAAGATTTTATTTATTCATTTGAGAGAGAGAAAGAGAGAGAGCCTGAGCAGGTGGAGGGGCAGAGGAAGAGGGAGAAGCAGGCTCCCCACTGAGCAGGGAGCCCAATGCCAGGACACTGAGGTCATGACCTGAGCTGAAGACAGATGCTTAACTGACTGAGCCACCCAGGCGCCCCATTGGTGATTTCTTAAGAGTGAGTAAATAGGGCTGGAAGGGGTGTGTGTGTAAGACAGACTCAGTGAGTATTTTGAAGGGTAATACACTGTAGTGCATAGCGTCTGAAGGAAGCTGTGCAGGTTCGATTCCCCAGCTCTACCTCTAACTATGTTACCAAATTACTTGGGCAAATTAGTACTTTCACTCCCATGCTTCTGTTTCCTGATCTGTGAATGGGGATGATAAGAGTATCCCTTTCAGGGGACAGTTTATAAAGATTAATGAGTCAGGGCACCTCGGTGGCTCAGTCAGTAAGTGTCTGCCTTTGGCTCAGGTCATGATCCCAGGGCCCTGGGATGGAGCCCTACCTCCCATGTTGGGCTTCCTGCTCAGCGGGGAGCCTCCTTCTCCCTCTCCTGCTCCCCCTGCTTGTGCTCTCTCTCTGTCAAATAAATGAAATCTTTTTTTTAAAAAAATATAAAGATTAATGAGTCAATTCATGCACATCACTTTCAACAGTGCCTGGATGCTAGTAAGCCCTCAATTAATATTACAACTAGCTAGGTTTTAAATATAGTACTTTAACACAAACTTAAACACTTCTGATCAAGATATTCCTTTTTTTTCAACTAACATCTTCTTTTGATCAAGATATTCTTTTTAAAAACTGCTTATTATTCAAATTTGACCATGCAATAAAGCATAGTATCATGAATCTCCATATACCTGTCACCTAGTCCCAAAAGCCACAAACGCGTGGCCAGTCCTGCCCCACTCTCACTCCCATCTACTCTCCACCCTGTATTATTTTGAAGAAAATCTCAGACATCCAACCATTTCAGACATAATGATTTCAGTATTCCAGATGTATTGTTTCTGAATATCTTAAACTGTAATAGGGTTGAGGAGGGAAGTCAAAGAAGCAAAATCTTGAGATAGCATTTCTTTCTCTTTTCTTTTGAGATTAGTATTATTTATCAGGAATGCCAATATTTTTAATTTCCTTGAGGATTTTTTAATGGGAATTAAGAGGTGTATCTCTCTAATGATAACAGGCAATTATTACAAAGGCCCTCCCCCAGCCTCATTCCATGAGCTTAGAGCCTCCGTTGCTCCCCTCGAATAACTACATATGTGATACTCATGCAGAGCCCGAGAAACACGCACTTTGCCAGCATCAAGCTGCCAATGGGCAAAGCTACATGGCTTGGCTCCTCCTGGAAGACTACAGGTTTAGAGGGCAGGGCCCACTTCTCACTCAGTTTTGCCCTTCCTCCCACAAAGCTGGGTGGCAAGGTGCGGCGAGATGAGCTAGCTCAGCACACCTGTGTACTCATGTCTCACAGAGTGTCCAACGATGCCACAGAAGACAATCCCACTGGCCACACCGATGGAGACGGTACTGGTGCCCGGAAGAAAGCGAGAGAGTTGTAAGGCGAAAGGGAAAGATAATGAGCAGGGAGAACGTGGGGAGGGTGGGGGCATGACGATGAACGGGGCAGGGACGGAGGGAAAGGATTTTCAACAAGTAACTGTCTTCTGCAGTGGGGAGCTTAGGGCCACTGTGCAGGGCCTAGAGCTGTGAAGGAGGGACAGTTTGAGAGGCAGAACTAAGTTCTTAGAAGTGATAAATCAGTTCGCTTTTCTGCTATTTTTAAGTATTCATCGGAGGCATTTTTCTAGAAAAGAACCTCTCATCACCCCAAGCAGACTCTCAGTGAAGAGCGGCTGTGGTTCTAAACAATTTAACTTATCTTTGTTATTGCTAGAAAGAATAAAGTCATTATTTTGAATGGAAGTAACTCAGATGTAGTATGTGGCATCAAAAGCCAACTTCGTTAGTACATGAGGATAACTGAATATATAGATGACTAGGGGCCGACATGGTGGAAATATTTAGAGCAAGGGGGTGATACCTGTTTGTAGCTAAGTAGAGCTAAGTGTTGGGTCATTGGGGTGCTCAGGTTAGATGAACCTGGGGGCCTGGGCTCTCAGGCAGCCAGGGCTGGGGATGGTAAACCTTACTTATCTCAACAGTTTTACTGTGAGTAGATCATCTTGAGGCCATATCAATATATACATTTCCAGCCCAAGGACTCATTGTATCTCCTTATTAAAAATCAACGCAGGTCTCCAACATGGTGTTGGTGGTTCAACCTCTACCAAAAAGTAAGCCGGAGGATCGAGAGACAACCCAATTAGGTTTTCTTGCAAACCTGCTACATTTTAACTTTGTAAGGGTGTCCTTTCAGCACTTGGCCTCTATGGTCCCTTTATCACTGCACGGGGGCTGGGTCGGCCCTGAATAATGAATACAAACAGAAGGGCTTCCAGACAGCCCTCTCCTTACTTCCTGTTCCCTGACCCAGTCTTCTCTCCCCAGATACTACAAAAAGCTCAGGGATCACCAGATGGGATCAGGGTCAACACTCACTGGATTTTGTGAACCTGAGAGCAGAAGTCAAATATATCCACAGCACTCTCCAAGGCATGAGTGACCTCATCAGGAGCCTTTTCCCCAGGGAAACCAAAGACACAGAGGAAGGAGCAGCCCTGTGAGGGAGAGAGTCAGCGAACACAGCTGGTGCATGGCGATCTTTAAAGTGGACCAGCCAGAAGGCCCAGCGGAAGGTGGGTAGCAACTTTCCCTGTCTGGATCACATTTCATCGTGATTTCTCTCCTACCTATTTTATGTTTAGTAAACTTCATCTAATTTCTAAGTGCAACGGAAGCAGTAGGGCTCGAGCCTGAGGAGGGCTTGCTTTTCTCTAGAGATAATGGGTTGTGCGGGGCTATGTGTGCACCCACCTGTCTCTTCCCTTTCAGTCAAGATCTTCTGCTACAAGGTGCTAAGTGTAGATCTGAGAGGCAGCACAGAGCAGTGGAAAAGGTACCAGCTCTGCAATCAGAAAATCTGTGTTCTCAGGCCCCTTCACAAGTGTGGAAACTTGGGTGGGGGGATGGGGTAACTGGGTGATGGGTATTAAGGAGGGCATGTGTTGTGATGAGCACTGGGTGTTACATGCAACTAATGAATCATTGAACACTACATCAAAAACTAATGATGTACTATATAGTGGCCAACTGAACATAATAAAATTTTTTAAAAAATTAAAAAAACCTCAAGTGTGGAAACTTGGGTAAGTCAACTACACTCTGTGAACTTCAGTTTCTCAGTCTGCCAATGGATATAACATAGACCTGCCAAGGTTGCTTTTGCTACTTTGTATGTGTATATATATATATATATATATATATATATACACACACAAACTTTGTAAACTACTTTATAGTATATATACACTTCTCATAGTATATTACATATATTCCATACTTTATATAGAATACATACTTTATAGTGTGTATATATATATTTTTGTAACGATGTTATATTTGTAAACTTATATATAACATTATATACATATATAATATAAACTTGATATACAGTAACACTTTGTAAACTATAATGTTCCTTTTAGATATGGTTATTATTCGTAGGGAGAAAGACCTAAACTGAGAGTGGTTTTTCTTGGCATGACTTTAACTGTTCCAAGTAGAGTTTAAACTCTGAAGCTTGGCATTCTTAGTATCAATCGCTTAAAAAATTACCTCAGTCAGATGCTGTTGTCTATAAGGGAAGAGCCTAATAATTAAAGGACAATGGACTACAAATTTCAGTCTGTGTATGTTATAGCCTGATGACATGCAAAAAAGAATGCCTTGATTTCTTCAACCCTCTCCAAAAAGAGTCTAAGGGTCAGATCCTAGTTGGTGCCGGGCTCTGTCTTGATGGGAGAAAGGAAGCCCTGATTCAGGTCTGTGTAAAGACTAGAGGGTAACCCCTTTCTATAGAATGCCCAATAAATGAATGACTGTGGGGCAGTAATTTAGTGCAAAAAGATGCAAAAACCCTTGAGATGGGGAATCCATGCTCACTATCACTTCTGTGGTAATGTGCCAATTACACTGTTCTTCTCTGAACTGATTAAGAGCAGATTAAAAACACCCAGAAGCTAGAGGCGCCAACCCCCACCCCTACCCCCCGCCCCTGCCTCCCTCCCTGCTTTGGCCTCCCTCCCTACCCCCACCCCACGAAGCTGGAAGGGGAAGGAGGTGTAGATATGGCAGGTGGGGATTATTAGAAACAGGCTTCTAGGGGGTGATGGTTACTAGACACCTGACCTAAAATCTCCAGGAGATGTGAGGCTGCAGATGTGCCTACAGGGAGAGCTAGTCAAGCGTAGGGCTGAAAGGCAGAGCCTGGGGAGGCGGCCTAGTGGGGTCTGAATCCAGCCCACTAACCACTAACTGGATGATCACGAGCAAAACTTAATCTCACCTGTCTCAGTGTGTCAGTGTCTCAGCACCTACCTCTTAGAGGAGTCCTGAGGGTGAAATGAGTTAATATGTGTAAAGGGTTGAGAACAATTCCGGGCACATAGTAAGTGCCAAATCCACCATATAAGCTGTTTCTATAATTACAAATAAAGATGGATATTTTTAGGTTAAAGTGTCTCTTCTCTTCCTCTCACCAATGTCCATAGGTGGGAGTGCCAACCTTAAATTCTTGGTAGGTTCCCACCCCTGAGCTCATATTTACCTTGTCAAACATGAAGACTTTATTGATTTGGCCTCGGAAGACCCTCAGGACAGAATTGATGTGCACACAGGCATCCTGGATGGCCGAGCCTATGACTTCTGCCTTGTCTTGGTCCTTAAACATCAGGTTCACAAACACAATCGTCACTGGGCGAAGCTCAGACAAATAACCCCGAAGCTGTTTGTCATCAATCTGTGGAGTCGAGAGCAGCTTTCCTTAGCATGTGTCCTTGGCAGTGGATTTTTTGTCACAACCCCACCTCCGTGACCTTATCCCTGGGAGGAAACTAACCTTCTGAGGTTCTCCAGAAAGCGGAAGTTATCAGAACGTACAAAGTGCAACATGGCAGAGTCAGCCCAAAGCTCAGCAGATGGAATTGGAATGCACTATCAAAATCTCTTCCAGTGTGAACATTCATACTTGCTCATGAACACCACACCCTTGCCCCAGCTGCTGGCTCCCTATGCCAGTGGGAGCCATGACAATAACAGAAAGAAGTACTGTTCCTTTTGACTCTCTTACAATTTAGGGATAAGAACAGCATGTTATGTAATCCAACCTGATATTTTCACAGCCTGGGACCATCCAGAATACTTTCACATTCTATCCCACTTTGCCTTCAAATGAAATAAAATCAGCATTATTATCCCCACTTCAAGGATTAGGCAATTGAGACACAGAGCAATTACACAAGTTTCCCAGAGTCGCACAGAACCCGTATCTCCAGGCTCCTAGGCCAATATTCCATTTAGGACTTGCACCTGCGTCCTCGGGTGGTATATTTCATTCTGCTCCCCTCTTCTCTCCACCCCACCCACAACAGGCCCAGGGAAAGGAAAGAAGCACGTTCCCAAGTCATGCCTGCCTCTCATCATTCTTGAATTTTGTTAAATTAAGTGCAAAGCAAACCAATGGGGGAAAATCATTTCATTTTCTCTCCAAATAGCACAAAAGTATCAGATTCTCCATTGACAATATAAAACATATCTTCTAGACAAAAGAGGGAATTGTCATAGGGAATTCTGTAGTCATGCTGCTTCCTAACTGGCTGGGACTGTCCTGGTTTCAGGTAATTTTATTCTTTTCATAAAAGATGATTTAATAGGGGCGGCTGGGTGGCTCAGTCAGTTAAGTGTCTGCCTTCAGCTAGGGTCATGATCCCAGGGTCTTGGGATCGAGCCCTATGTCGGGCTTCTTGCTCAGCTGGGAGTCTGCTTCTCTCTCTCCCCCTCCCCCGCCTTGTGCTCTCTCTCTCTCTCTCTCTCAAATAAATGAATTAAAATCTTTAAAAAAAAAAGATGATTTAGTAATCTCTAACTAATCAATGTGATGACTTTCTTTGACTTCTCCAATAAATCAGTAAATAAGAAATTAATATTAAATAAATATTAAAGATTAAATCTAGCAAAGAAATGAGTTAAAAATTATTCCATCGGACTGTGTGGCCTGAGCTTTGATTGGAAAAATGCAATCACTGCAACTCTGAGGATCTCTATTCTTTAGGGGCAGTCTTGGTACTGTGTGAAAGGTTTGTCTTTTGCCTCCTTTCTGCGCCCTTAGCTGTATCTCTTTACCCGGTGTTCATCATTCCTACCCACAATTTTCTTGGTGGCTCATGGAGTCTATCTTGCATTCCCTTCCTGTAAACCTTGCTCTTGGCTGGTTGCAGCTGAAGCAGCATAATGTGTCATATCTTGAGGGGTCAAACAATTGCAGGTACTGGAGGTAGGCCTTTGAAATTGGGCTGAAGATGGAGGGGTGTGTTCTGATTTCACTTCAACTCACACTGGGAAGGCAGCTGCCCACTGTTCAGGCTTGCCTAAGATGTCCTCCAGGACACAACTGCATTTTGATGGAATTAAAGATTAAAACATGCATATATTAGGAAGGTGTTCAGCCTGTGCAAAAAAAAATGTAGGATTCAGACAGAACAAGGTTCAAATCCTAGCTACATCTCTTACTTTATAACCTCAGAAAAGTTCCTGGTATCCTTCTGGGTCTTTGTTTTCTCACATATAAAATGGGGATAAAGCTATCTAGCAAGAATTGTGAAGAATAAATACATGAGAGCAGAATGCCTGGCATATGGTGAGTGCTGAGATTCACATGAATTAATACATTTAAGAAAGCCTAGATCTAAGCGAATAAAAAGGGAAAATTTTAGGGGGTGGAGGAGGTAGTTCTGGGCATTCTAATTGTCTTTATTGTTAACTCCCAAAGCTCCAGATCTAAGGTGAGTGACTTAGAGAGACAGTGTAGCAATGTTAATTCACTTGGGATCTTTTGACTATGTGGGGTATACACATGTTCTTGTTTGCTTGGGGAAAAAACTTCCCATTTGCCCAGTTGTATAAAACACACAGTCCTGGTTTATGCCTGTTGTCAGAGCGTAATTATGAATAAGTGTTGTCAGAGCGTAATTATGAATAATGCCTCCTTTAACTCTTAAAAACATCCTGATTTGAAGAACACATTTTGTAGTCACCTACACATGGAGAACATCAGCCCCATCTCTTTTTAGTTCAATGAAACATTTTACTAGCTACTGGTTTTCTCGATCTTTCCTGATGTCCAAGATCCCTGATAATAAAAGCCAATAAATCCAACTGTGCAAATACCTGCTTCAATATGCTTTCCATCACATACTTTTGTAGGGACAACTCCAGCTCAGGGTCAGACTCCAGCATGCACGCAAGCCTCAGGAGGTCTAAGAGAGCAGAAGGAGGGGCAGGATCAGAAAAGGAAGCATGGTTCTGCACAGCTAGAGATAGGAGTCTCCCAGTCCCCGTTCCCTTGGGTGGTGGTCTTCGCAGTCCAGTCAGGGGACTCTGGGACACCTCGTGGCAAAGAGAACCAAAGGAAGTCCAATGAGAAGTTCTATGAAGTTGCAGGTTTCAGAATTCGGTGGCATGGAGATCAAAACCCTGTTATACTTGTCATCACACTTCAGAACTTGGGGAGACTTTTACTTCCAGACTTGAGCTAAAGCAATTGCCACAGGGGATGTGAATGGACAGATGCGAGGATGACAACAGAAAAGGAAGACAGAATGAAGGGGACGACAGAGGTGAAAGAGCAGCTTGGGTAAGATTCAGGAGACTTCTGATCTCCGGGCTTCTCATCCCCAGTTTGATACCAACTCATTGTGTGACCCTGGACAAGTCACCTCACTGCCCTGGTGGTCCCCCATTTCCTCATCTGGAAAAAAAAAACTCAGTGGGGTTTCATAGTCTCTATGGATCCTTTCACCACGATGGTTGACAGTTCCATACTCTAGAATAGACTAATAGGAGGTGGAAGGAATGAACTCAAAAAAAATAAAAAAACAAGGCAGAAAAAGTGGCGATAGGTTTTCAGCATGGAAGAGAATAATAACAGCGCAGAAAAAGATGAGAAGAAAAATAAAAATAGAGTCTGAAAAGGATATAAATTAAGAAGCGAATTCAATTTAAACCATTTATTGAGTATATTCAAAGGCTAGTATATTCAAAATACCATGCACTACATGGGAATAAAAAAGTCATCAGGAAGCTTAGGCTTTTTCCTGGAGGCACTCACTCGTTGGACTTCCACATGCACTATGCGTGGAAAAGTTAAATAGAAAAAGAAAAGCTCAAATGGGCTAATAGATTATAAAGAGGAAGAAGTGATCAATATGAGGTGGTTTAATCAGAAGGGGGTTCACAGGAGAACTAGAGAATTTTACCGGATCTTGAATGACTTCTGGCATATTTCTAGAAGGATTGAGGAGGGCATGCCTGGCAGAGGGACCATGTCGGTGAAAGTCAAGAACGGGCACAGTGTGTTAAAGGACTGGTGAAGATGCTAGCCTGGCTGGAATCCCGTATGAGTACTGGAGAGGAAGAAGAAATGACATGGGGGCGCCTGGGTGGCTCAGTCAGGTAAGCGTCCTACCTCTTGGTTTTCAGCTTAGGTCGTGATCTCCTGGGTTGTGAGATCAAGCCCCGCGCAGGGCTCTGTGCTCAGCAGGGAGTCCACCTGAAGATTCTCTCCCGCTGCCCCTCCCCCCACCACTCTCTCAAATAAATAAATAAATCTTTAAAAAACAGGAAGAAGAAATGATATGGAACAGACCGGAGAGAGGCAAGGGAGCAGGAATTATAGAGGTCTAGGCTACTGTCGTGGCGATGTTATGGAGACGTATGTGTGCCTCTAGTGAAATAAAGAATCTGGCTGGTCCTTGTTCCTGGTACCTGGGAAGTAACTTCTGAATCTTTGGAATTTCTCAAATAATGGGATTGTCTTTGTTCTTCATGGTAGGCCCTTTGGACCACAGCTGAATTTATGCTAATGAGGTCTCAGGATGGGGCCAGTTGTGCTGAAAAACACCAACCCTGTGATTAGAGGGTTGGGGCTTTGAGCCATGTGATAATGAGCCTGACTTCCGACCTCTGAGGAGGGAAAGGGGGCTGAAGATTGAATTTAATCACATGGCCAATGATTCAATCAATCATGCCTACTTAATAAAACCCCAATAAGAGGCGCCTGGGTGGCTCAATCGGTTGGGTGGCTCCCTTCAGCTCAGGTTATGATCCCAGAGTCCTGGGAACAAGCCCCACATCCGGCTCCCTGCTCAGCAGGAAGCCTGCATCTCCCTTTCCTACTCCCCTTGCTTGTGTTCCCTCTCTCGCTGTGTCTCTGTCAAATAAATAAATAAAAAATCTTAAAATAACATAAAACCCCAATAAAAGCCGAACACCCCAAAGCCAGGATGAACTGTTTTTGTTGGTAATCATATAGCAATGTGCAGGAAGGGTGATGTGCCCTGAGGACACAGAAGCTTCATGTTTGAGACTCTCCACACTTTACCCTAAGTGTCTTTTGATTTGTATCCTTTACAATAAAACTAAAATCATGAACACAGCATCTCCCGAAGATCTGTGTCATTCTAGTAAATTATTGGGAGCACTGGGGCAACCCCTAGATTTATAGACAGTTGGTCAGAAGTACAGGTGGCCTAGTAATCCCAGAGCTTGCTGCTGGTATCTGAAGTTGCAGTGGCGTCGTTGGGGGGGGTGGGGTGTCTTGGAGAGAATTTAACCTATGAAATCTGTGCTAACTCCAGGTACTTAGCATCAGGATTGCATTGTGATACTGTAGTGCCCAAAGTAAGGCCCGAAGAGGCCCTATATTGAAGGCACCAGTAAGGTCTACCTGTAGAGCCCAAGGGGTGTCACTGGACCTTCTACGTCTCTGGAGCTATTGGGTTCTTGGCCTTTCCTGGTCAATTCTACAACAGTTTCCCTCCTGCTCCACCTCCTGCCCCATTACATACTACAGCTTAGTAACAGTATAATCTACTCTTTGTAATGTTCGAAATATGTAAGACCTGTACGTAGATGACGAGGAAGGAGAATGAGTCAAAAATGCTTCTGAAGTTTCTAGTGTGGAGGAAGAAACAATTGCAGGAGAAAGGCAAGTAGCTGAGTTTAGACATTGTTGAAATCAATTTCTAGGCCCACGCCTGCGGTGCCACGTCAGCAAACCGAAACTTCCGGAACTGTCATGTCCCTGGAAATGCCCCACTTGACCAGAAATGCAGTATATCTAGCCAGCCAATCCCCAAATGCCAAGCCAATTCTCCGTCTTCTCAGCCCAAACAAGGTTGACTGTGCGGCCCCAGGCAGTTGGATATTTTCTATTTGCTGCTTCCTTGTTTGTTGTACATCTTATAAAAAGCTGCTTGTCTTCTGCCTCATTTTGCAGGTCTCTTAAAGGAGACTGTCCACTTCTTGAAGCATTCGAGTTTGTTTGCATCACTTAAATTGTCTTTAACAGTTTTTTAACAACACGTTAATGTTGGAGTACCTGTTTGACATCCAGTAGAGATGACCCACGGGCAGTTTTTTTTTATGAGTCTAGAAATCATGACAAAAAGTCTGGGCTGAATTCTGGCAAGCAGGGCTGGATCTTATGTGAAGCAAGCAACTTGCAAGACCATGAATAGTGCCTCCTTAAATTTCGTGCCCTAGGCTCCTTCTTTCCTCATTCTAGTCCCAGTCTGCTGGGAGTCCTAGGAATGTCAAGCATGGATGAATAGACTGGATCTCCAAGAGGGCAGTAGGAAAGACTAGAGGGGTCAAGGACAGGTCCCTAGAATTACCAACACTTAAGGAACGAGAAGGAGACTAAGCAAAGGCAGTGGAAACTGGTGGCTTAAGGTGTAAAAGCAAAACTAAGAAAGAATATTCATGAACCCAAGGAAAGAGGAGAAGCTTGTGTCCATAAAAAGAGAATAATCTAAGGCCAACCAGCTAGGATGAGGCCTGAAGAGAGGTCACCTGCTTTGGCAAGTTGATGGTCATTGGTGGCCTTGACCTCAACAGTCTCAGTAGACAGGAGAAATGGCTAGAACCTAGATGTCAGGGGCTCAAGACTGAAGAGTAAGTGAACACTTGCCCCCCGATGCACATGCACTTTTCACCCAAGTTTATTGGGTGAATAAATAAATGAGAAGATAGAGGAAGGAGGCACAGACATACAGATTACTCTTCTGAGAACTTTGGTGGTGAAAATTAGGAGGGGAAAGTAGGGTTCATAGAAGTTTTATTTTTCCTTTCATCATGGGGCAGACTTGCACATGTTTAGAAGGGAAGAGGGAAGAGTCATTGCCAGAACAGAGATGGAGGGCCTGGGGAGGGTTGTACTTGGAATCACTGTCATGAGGAATGGGAAGGAGGTCCCCTTTGTGTGCTGCTGAGGACCGGGAGCTGTACTGAGGAGGCCTGCCACTTATAATAGAGCCCTTGGTGTTGGTAAGACCCTACTGACCACTGGTAGAGGCAAAGGCTCTTGTCCATGGAGTGTACTTACTTTTGTGGTCACCAGAAGGGTAATAATTCATGAAAGTCATACACTTTGTGAAAAATTCATCAAAGTTAAAAGTAGAAGGTGGTTTTAAGAAATTAACCTAAATAAAGAAAAAAAAAGAGAAGTTTTGGTTATTCTGAGGGTTGACCAGTCCTTTGAATAGAATTTCTCAGCAGAAAGGGCAGGGAGTATGCTTTTGCATGTCCAGGACATGGTAAACAGAGACTGGCATACTTACACAACAAAGATCTTTCATTTGGATGTGATCACATTAAAAATCTCTGATTAGTCCTTAAGATCTCAGACTTTAGTGTGTACACACAAGGCCACACCAGGGGGCTCACCTGCATACTTTTCCACTCAGAAGTTTCTTCTTTCTTTCCTTCATAACATTTTAATGTAAATAAAACCTGCTTAAACTATATATTATTTCTTTCTTATATTATAAGGATAAAAGGACAAAGGGGGCTGATGCCCAAAAATGTTGGAGGAGCATCACCAGCAATAAGATTCATACCAAGATTAGGAACCCCATGGTATGACACACAGAATGATACAACCTCAGTTCTGTGGTGTTCTTGCCTCCCACCCCATATAAATAACCTTAGTCCAATACTGAGAAAGTATCAGGCAAATCCAAATGGAGGGATATTCATCAAAATGGTCAATACTCTTATCAAGGTCAAATAAGACAAGGGAAAACTCAAGAATTGCTATTGATTGCAGGAGACTAAGTAAAAATAACAACAAAATGCAATGTGAGATCATGGATAGAATCCTGAAACATTCCACTGAAGATATTGAGTAGGAAACTGATGAAGTCCAAAGAAGGCCTTTAATTAGTGAATGGTATTGTACCGATGTTAATTTTCTGGTTTTGACTACTGCACTCTGGTTATGAAAGATGTTAACATTCAGGGAAGCTGAGTAAGGGAAATATGGAGACTCTGTATTAATTTTGAACTTTTCTGTGAGTCTAAAGTTAATTAGAATTAAAACAGTTTCTAAAGGTATAAGGAATGATTGAAGAAGATGGGGAACAGGGAATTGTTAGCCAGCTAGGTCATGTAGCCTGGGCAGCATTGCAGGGAGAGTGGTGGGCGGGTGTGAGGGTGGTAGACTGAGGCACAATGTGGGAGGGCCTCTGGCCTCCACCAGCAGCTACCCAGATCTCCACCGCCTCTCTGTCGGCCGTGCAGTCCATTCCGGGTTCAGCTGGTGGCACAGCTCTCCTCCCTGCTACATATGCCCAAAGTCCAGTTTCTCTAACTGGCCATAGCCAAAGGACAGTTCTGCTTATAGTCAGTCTTCAACCTCACCACAGTGTTTGCTACCAGGCAGGGCTGTGGGGAAAGTCTTCCCTCACTGAATGGCTGCCCCTGCTCCCCCCCTATCTTCACCCTTAGTGATCCCTTGCCCTGAGTTAGGAGGGTGTTGAGTAGTGAAAGTGATGGCCGATGGCGGCCCTCAAACGACAGCCCTCTGCTCCTAGGGAATAGGCAGGAGACCCTCCCTTTTCCTTAAGCAAGGGCCCTAGCTCCACCAAACGCCTCCATACCCAAAGTCCACATCTTCAGTGAGCACAGGGAAGCCTAATCATCTCCTCTTGAATGCCCAGCCTTGGCTCCTGGACTAAAGCCTTGTAAGTCTAATTCAGGCTGTCCCACCTGAGTCTCCAGCCCAGGAGCTGCACGCCATGGGCCTTCCCAGCGGCTTCCTGACAGGGGGACCCCTGGCACAGACGGACGGACCTTTCTGCAAGCGGCAGCATGGCACCTACCTTGACTGCTCTCTGATCTGGAATTCTCTCAATTTCGATCATGCTCCGGTCACAGAGCTGCCAGCAGTTTGGGGACAGAATGACATCGTTCATCTGCGCCATGTTCTGTGCCAGGCGCACGTCGTCCACTGCCTGCCCGATCACCAGAAAGAAGCTGCGTGTTTCATCTCCAAAGACCAACATGGTGATGTGGCCTGCAGCCAGGGCTGGCAAGGAGGCAAGCACCAGGAGTTCTGGGTTAGTCCCCGGCAGCACTGGTTCTCGGAACAGCCCGAATCTCGGTGTGACTGCACTACCTCAGAGCGAATGTAGTTTCTGAAGCTTGACAGAGGTGTGTCGGAAGATGCCCCTGTGGGCCCAGGCCTTCCAAAACTCCTCTCTCTCGAGCTAGAAACTCGGCTACTAGCTTTCACCTTTCTATGACATTGCTCTCTCTAGATGGCCCTTTTAGTCCCCAAAGTTATTTAATCCTTTCTTCAATTTATTTGTACTTAAGAGCAACAGAGAACAACTTCAGTAATTCCTTCTGGAGAGGATTTGCGTTTTATCAGAGACTGAGGCTTTAACTAAAAAGAAACTCTTAGGGTTGAATTTCAGGCAAAAGCCAGAGGGGAAAAGGTTGGGGAAAAAGGGTAGGTCCCATCCCAACAATGTGCCCTCTGTTTTCAAGTTGAGAGCTGAAGGTTTTGGTACCAGAGCAACAGAAGATAGAATGTTGTAAAATACAACATATATACAAACCGTATGAGCGAATGAACTACAGCGTGATACACAGTTCTTTCAAATGACTGACAGCAGCAAGACCTGACAATAATAGCAGTAATAGTAATAATAAAGACTCATTTGTGGAGTGGTTACTATGTGCCAGGTACTATACTTACTGCTTAAACTCACATTTTGTAAGAGCCTATGAGGGAGATATTAGGATTAGCCCAAATCTTAACTGGTAACTGAAGGAGCCAAAACTCCTTCTGGTTAGTCTAATTCCGAAGTTCAAGACATGATGGGCAGGCTGAGCCACTATGTTCCACTATATTCTGTGTTTTCTCTTAGGGAGAGAGATACCTCAGGGGTCGGGACCCATTTTCAGAATGCTGGAGCATCTCTCTTTTCTCCGAGCTTACCGATCTTGACTCGGACATCCAGGCCTTCTTCAGACTCCTGTGTCTCAAACAGTCCATGGATCTCCAGGCTACATTTAATTACCACCGTGATAATGTTTTTCAGTTGCCTTCGCTCCACCTTCCACAGGGCTAGCAGCGCATCACCTTGAAGGGACAGACACACCGGACGGCTTCTGAGCTGCTCTGGGGATCTGTCTGTTTTGTCTGGAATCTATAGACACTTACTCTTCAAACATGCCTCAAGCCAACCACTGCTTTCAGTAAGGTGCCTCTGTTGGAGCACAGGCCCCTCGGCACTCCTTCCTTACCCCTCCCATCTCAGCGAGCCCCCCATACCTGCAAATTTTAAGATGTCTCCTCCAAAAATCAACACTTCTGAGAAAAAAAAGAAAATAAGGTAAATCAAACTCCAATTTCTTTTTTTTAAATAACTTTTTCAAAGATTTTATTTATTTATTTGAGAGAGAGAGAATGAGAGACAGAGAGCACGAGAGGGAAGAGAGTCAGAGGGAGAAGCAGACTCCCTGCTGAGCAGGGAGCCCGATGTGGGACTCGATCCTGGGACTCCAGGATCATGACCTGAGCCGAAGGCAGTCACTTAACCAACTGAGCCACCCAGGCGCCCCAAACTCCAATTTCTTAAAGCTAATGAGAAATTCATTCTTCATCCATGGAATGGAAAATCAGTCAAGAGAACAACAATTCAGAGAATAAACTTATACTAAAGATGTCTCAGACATGTCACTTATACCCATTGGACTGTGTTTCCTCAACTGTAGAAGGCACACATTGAACTAGGTGATGTACATGCTCTGTTTCTGTGAATGAGCCTTCATACAGCATTCTCTTAATGACTACATTTGGGTTATGTTAATGGTCACTTTTTTGAGTCATCAAATATAACTAAAATTCTTTAAAGGTAATCTCTAATTCAGTCTTTTAACTGGTGCAAAACACTCTTTCCCTCAAATAGTCTGTATTAGTGAGATGTGATTACATTCCTTTACTTGCACTGTATCGTATTTCAAAAAAGACTGGTTTCTTACACATTTCATGAGGAAAACAAAGATAGCACTCTGTCAGGTTATAACCAAAAAATACGGGAAAACAATCAATGAAACATACTTAAGTCAGAAACCCATGGGGACACTTACTCTCCACTATTGCACTGATGTAGTGGTTGAGGATCTCCACCAACTGCTCAGCCCCTCGGTCCATGTACATGGCTGTGCTGAACTGCTCAGTCATTGCAGTAAAACCTGTAATAAATGTCCACCTCATTTCCTTGGCTGCTTGGAGGAACCAAACAGAGCCAGGAAAAGAGGAACTCACTAGAGAGCACTGAGCCCTAACATTTAAGAACCCACAAGATTTCTTCTCCATGATCTTCAGCTGGTCAAGTGTCAAACATGCAGCCTCCCCTATCTATGCTTATTATTTTAGGGGTCAGAGAAATATGCCAGCTACCTCTTTCCTCCAAATTTCCTCACCCTGTACAGGGATGACTGCAATTCCTTTAACTGGTATAGAACTTCCATTCCATGGTAATGAAAACACACAAAATGGAAACACGTCTGAAGAGGTGACAAGTTTACTGTTAAGATGTAAATAACACCTGGGGAGACCATTTCCTGAGGTCAAGTTTGCCTGGAATTGCGTGGGGCTTGGGAGCTGGACTCAGTGAAGTTGGGCAGGGACATGGAGCCTAAAGTTCCAGGCCTGGAACTGGGGCATCTTAAATGTTTGCCCATGACTGGACATGCTGGGGAAGGGAAGAATGAAAGGGCCAGGTACGCAGGCTATCCCTCCTCCCTCCTGTTTTCTCCATAGGAATATCTGCTGTAATAGCACAAAAGCTCAAAAATGGCACCCCACTCTGCAATCAAGCTCTGTGAGTTCACCCACATGGAAGATTCCCTCTGTGCTTGCCTGAAATATCAACAAACATCAGGACCCCATCAAAATAATCCACAGAGGGTCGCTCTGGAGAGAAGTCTCCATAGACAATGAGGTCTGGTAGATGAGCTGCAATTCTGACGATGGCCCGGTCCTGTGATTCTTCTCTTCGAGTGCTCATGTTCAAGGCAAATGTTCAGGAATTTATGGTCACAGCAAATAGTCCCCAAATAGATCTTCTACAAAGAAAAGCTGAGAATGGAGAAAATCTGACTTTTTTTTGGAAATCTGACTTATATTCATTTACTCACTTTCCTATTTCTTTTTCTCCCCTTGCTTTGTTCTAAACTGTGGACTACTTATTTAAGTGACTGAGTGGTGATAATGCCTGAAGTGTTGAGTCACACTTGAAAGGGGCCACTTTTCTATATGGAGGCCCCCTCATAAGCTGGGCCTTCAACCCTCAACAGCTGTGACATATATGAGCACCATTACAAATGGAATGGAGTGAAAAGAGAGTAGCTGAATGAGTCCATCCATTTTCGTGAAGGGATGAGCCCTCAGGATACAAGTCCTGTTGAAGAAAGGCCAGTGGCCCTGTTCGCTCAGTCTATGCTCCTTGGCCTTCTGTCCTCATGGTTCATCCTCCTCTCTCCCTCTCTCACCTGTTCTTTCTTTTTGAAAATTAAAAAAAAAAGTGTAGATGTGAGTTTATGTGGGTGAATGTTTATATAAAGATGAGAAGCAAAGTAGTATCACATACAAGCAGGAGACTAAGTGTATTAAGGTACAGTCTTAAATTACAAGAGGGAACGCATTCAAAGGGGTGTGTGTGTGTGTGTGTGTGTGTGCACGCGTGCGCGTGCGCACACGTGCCAGGCTTTAAACTGTAAGTTAAAAGGGAAATGTTGAAACTTTAATTTATTGCCCAGTTAGTTCTAAGAAAACCAGAATTTCCTAAGGCCTTCGTTTAAGCTTATTGGGGTCAATTAAATGTCCATGCTTGAGTGTTGTAAAAATCGTGCTCTATCACTGTGAACAGAAATAGCATACCCAACATTTTCAGAGCAATCAAAGTTCCTGGAATAAGTGATACAGATAATAAGAGAGTTTTTTTTTTTTTTTTTTTTAAAAGGAACTGTTCCTGACCATCAGGGAGAAACTGGTTAGTAATTTCAACCAGACACAGGTCATAGTGGGGTATGTGAGAGCATTGGAAGGAAAAAGTGAGATAGTTAACATGTATCATAGACTTAAGAAAAACATTAAAAACAAAACAAAACAAGGGAAAACATTAGTATATTTAGCAAACTCTAAAATGTATAGAAACCTCTAAAATTGAGTACTTAATATTAGGTATTGAATAATACCTTTAAAAGGAAAAGCCCTGGCAAACTCAAATATTAAGAAGTGAACAAAAGATAGAGAGACATGTACCTAAGGTTAAAAAAAAGGTGGGGCGGCATTCAAAAACTCAATTAAAACCACAGCATGTACTAGGAACAGTTAATAGAGAACATGTAAATCAAATAAATAATTTCAGATAGTGAATTTGATAAGTGTTATATGACTTATAGGAAGGATTGGAGAAGACTGAATTCCCAGAATAAGCTGAGACTTAGGAAAAATGCTGAAGTTAAGAAAACTTAGAAGGAGTTATAGGCTTTATTAAAATCAAGCAAATTATTAAAAGAGAAATAAGGACAAAGTTTCTGCCTTCTTTACTATGAAAAGTATAACAAATATTGCTAAGAAAGAATTAAACTCCAAGCTTAGAAGGTAGTGATAAAGCACCAAGTCACTTTAAACAAATTCAAGTAGTCAGCCCCAGATAACCTATATACACAGATACTGAAGGAATGTACAGATGTAATCTTGAGAACAAAAGAGGAGCTGGAAAACTGGAGATGGTCACATTCTTTTCTGAATTTCAAAAGATGAGGCTACAGAAAACACAGACTGGTAAATATGTTTCAGTCAGTATAAGCTGGGTTTGCTTCATAAACAAATACCCCAAAATGACAGTGGCTTGAAATAACAAAGGCTTATTTCCTGTTCATTTCTTACTTGTGCTACATATCTCTTGTAGATTGTCTGAGGTTTTGCTCTATTATTGCCTTCACTTTGGGATCCAGGCTGGGACATTCTGGCTAGCAAGACAAGGACTTGATGGGGCCGACTCATTCTTAAAGTGTCCTCCCAAAAGTGACATATTTCTCTTCTACTCACATGACATTGGCCAAAGAAAATTATGTGAACACAATTTCAAATAAGTGTGAAAGTGCAATTCTACCTTGTGTGCAGTGGGAGGCAGAGCTGGAATATTTGTGAAAATTCAAATATTTGCTGAAATGTGAGCACTTAGATCAGCAAGAGGTGATTAAAAGGAGTTAAAATAGATTCAGAGGCAAGAGCAAAGTTATTAACTTTTTTGAAATTATTAAACTTCTAAATCAAGAGAATGCTGTAAAGTATATCTTGACTTTAACAACGCATTTAGCCAAATTTCTCACAACCTTATGGGTAAGACACAAAATTATAGGTGATAAAAACATGGTTATCTGTTAACATTGTTAACAATCTTACCTAAAGGATACGCAGGGGGAGCAGCAGAGGGAGAGGGAGAAGCAGGCTCCCCACTCAGTAGGGAGCCTGATGTGGGGCTTGATCGGAGGATCCTGGGATCTTGATTTGAGCTAAGGGCAGACGCTTAACCGACTGAGCCACCCAGACGCTCCAGGATCTTAAAATATCTTTTTTTTTTTAAGATTTTATTTATTTGAGAGAGAATGAGCGAGTGAGAAAACATTAGCAGGGGGAGGGGCAGAGGGAGAGAGAAAAGCAGACTCCCCACTGAGCAGGGAGCCCAACATGGGGCTTGATCCTGTGAGTCCAGGATCATGACCTGAGCTGAAGGCAGACGCTTAACCGACTGAGCCACCCAGGCGCCACAGGATCTTAAAATATCTTAATTGACTGAAATAATAATAAAATTTCAGAAGAACAAAGGCAAAGTGCTATATGTAGAATTTTAACGAAATCAAATGCATCAGCATATGGTGTGAAAAACTAGATTTACTGCAAATTCCATGTTGTCTTTTAAAAAACACTTTTATTAAAGCATAACATGCAGGAAAAAGAACAATTCATAAGTTTATAGCTTTATGAATTATTATAAAGTGAACAATCCATGTAATTCCTACTGATATCAAGAAAGAGAACACTACCAGGACTATAGAAGCTCCTTTCATGTCATGGCCCAGGCACGCCACCCCCCCACACACACTTTTTCCCAAAGGTAACCCCTTCTCCTTATTGCTAACACCACATGTTATCTTTACCTATGTTTTTAAACTTGACATAAATGAAATCATACTATATACTTTCGTTTTTCTCATATGTTTGTGATATTCATCCGTGTTGTATGTTTATCAAGAACATTCCTTTTCGGTGCTATCTAGTATTCCACCAGCTGATTATACCACAAATATTTATCCATTGTACTATTGACCTATTTGTTGTTCCCAGTTTTAGGCTATTAGAAATAATGCTGCTAAGAACATTCTTGTACATGTGTTTTGGTAAACACGTGTGCATTTTGCTTGGGCATCTACTTAGGAGTGGAGTTGGTGGGTCACAGGATACACATATATTGAACTTGAGTAGATCCTGCCAGTCTTCCAAACTGGTTGTACCAATGTATACCGTACAAGCAAGATATCAGACTTCAGAAGCTCTGTTCCTGGCCAACACTTGCTATTGTCAGTCTTTCAAAATTTTAGCCATCTTGGTAGGTGAGTGGTGGTATGTGTGGCTTTGTTTCCCTTGTGGGGAACTTTGTGGTACTAATGAAATTAAGCACCTTTTCATATGCTTATTGGCCATTTGGATATGATGCCATCTTAAGGTATATCAGATTAGTGTTCAAATCTGATCCAGAGCATTGGGTTTAGTTTTGCCCACTTTATTTGAAGGTTACTAACAATGGAACATGAGTGATGGGAGAGATTGGAAATGTTGTCATGAGATGATGACATTCAGGTGAAATGCTAGTTATCTTCAAATATCTGGAAATGTGAAAGTTGTGAAGGAACAAGGAGACACAGGTCCCTGTGCAAAGTCTAATGCAGACCCCTGCTTTTCACATACTAACCCCTCTACTATTTCCCTACCCCCCAGGTAGGGATTGAGTGTGGCTAATTGAGAATAAAGTTCACAAGAGGGCTGAGGAGTAAAGGCAAGTTGGAGATTTTTCCTCAGTAGAGGGGGTCAGTTTATCAAAGAATGGATGATCTTAATAGTACGGTTTCTGCAGGCATGGATGCTCTAAAAAGGCTTGTGCAGGTGTGCTAAGCAGCCACAGAACTGAGGTAGGATTGAAGAGAACTGAGCAGGACTGGAGCTCTATTCCCTCTCCTGCCGGTGCTCACTGACTTCTCAACCATTTTTTCTTTGGCTACCATTTGTGAGACTACCAGAATAAGCACAATATATAGGACATCCAGTTAAATTTAAATTTTAAATGAACAATGAACAATTTTTAAATATAAATATATCCCAGTTATTACATCTTATCTAGCAACCCTGCTTCCAGCCTGTCAATTCTGGCAAATACCACACCCTCCTCAAACGCACTGTGTAGACCATCTTGCTTTAGTTTGAACACTGTGTGGAAAGTGGTTTAGATTTATTTTTTGTTGCTCCAAAAGGAGGAACTAGGATTGATGGCTGGCAATCACTGGGAGGCAAATTTAACAATGTAAACTCCCCAACAGGGCAGTCTGGGAAGCACTGGATTTCCTCGTGAAGGGCACACCACAGGTGTCTTTCCTGCAAGGTTGTAGTGATTCTTACATTTAATGGAAAGATGATTGCTAAGATTCCATTGTTTTAAATAAGGTGATCTGAGAACTTGGACAGTTTTTTTTTTTTTAAGTTTATGACTACTAGGCAGGGAAAGTAGATGCATTTGGCCACTAAGATGACAAATGTATGAGGGAAACTAGAGTAAGAAAATGATTTGTCCATGAGCTGAAGAGGCCCAGATATCTAAAAAGAATACCTGAGAGTTTGTCTTATGAACACTCATAAAACGACAACAGAAAATTTCTATTTTAGAAGAGTAGATTAATATTTACTTTGTGGCACATTTCAACTTATTGAGACCTCTTTATGTGAAGCATTTTACATAGGTTGCCTCAAAACAGCACTGTGAGGTAGCCACCCCCCCCCCCATTTTATAGACACAGAAACTGAAGTTCAAAGAGATTAATTTGCCTTAGGCCACAGAGCTGGAAAGCCCAGGTCGGTGGGATCTGAACATCCATATTCTTTCTACCACACCTTGCTACATCCCATTTGTATATGTTTTATGACACCTTGGGGATATTAATGACCTAGAGAAAAGATGCATTTAATTTTAGAGTACTTTTTTTTGCATGTTTTTTTTGTAAAGATTTTTTTTTAATTTATTTGAGACAGAGAGAATGAGAGAGAGAGAGAGAGAGAGAGCACAGGAGAGGGGGTAGGGTCAGAGGGAGAAGCGGACTCTCTGCCGAGCAGGGAGCCCGATGTGGGACTCGATCCAGGGACTCCTGGATCATGACCTGAGCCGAAGGCAGTCGCTCAACCAACTGAGCCACCCAGGCACCCTAAAACTGCATGTTGATAGTAGTGTCATCAATTATTTGGCCAACTCAATCACAGTCAAGAAGAGAGCATGAACAGAGCAGGCCCTGAGGGTGCATGAAAGCAATGAGGAATGAGGATATCTGAAAGACTGAAAGACCAAGCAAGCGGATAAAACCCCAAAGATATACCAAGACAGAGTTTCCTGAAAGAAGGAAGAAGTGTATGGGTTTATTCTACTTAAAACTCAGCAGTATCCAAAAATGAAAATGAAATTAAAGATCAATTATATCCATTACGGTTTCTCTGAATAGCTCTTCTAGAAACTTCTAATAGATTTCAGCTTTTATCCAGTTATTACCACTGTGTAAAATCAGGTTTTACAAGAGCCCAAAGAGGAGATACTCTGAACTTAAAGGGATAATGTTGTGTCAGGAAAGCTTGCCAGGCCACCCTAGCCAAGGCAACTTTTCCTCTGAGTTATGAGGACACTTAGTGTCTATGAATGCCCATGCCTTATTTTCTATTTAAACATCCTTATCTATTGATCTGCTTATGTCTTCCTGTGAATTGTAAACTCTTGTCTTAGAGACCATATTCTACATGTCCTTGTTTCCTCCAGAGCATCTTCCTACAACCCCCCTCACACGGTAGGCATTTGCTATTTGAGGACCAATAAAAAGTAGGCTATCAAGGGAGAAGTTGCAGGACAGAGGTAAATAAAGATGGCAAGCCAGAAAAATAGAGCATCCAGGATACATAAGATGAGGCAACATTTAAGACTTCAAGTTTCTAACATCACTTAAAAGACTGACACAGAGATTTACACCTACCTAGGATACCTAGCCCAAGGAGTTCCCACTTTCCTCTAAGCTCCAATACCTGTCTTCTTCCCAGAGGGCTGACCTCACCTTTACCTTTGCAACCATTCTTCCTACTGAGACTCCACATACCTCGTCTTTCTCCAAGGCTGAGGGAAAGCCAGAGCCTAGATCAGGTACTAGATCTTTCAGGAGTGCAGAAAACAGAAAAGGGGCCTGGGTGACATTATTCTGAAGACAGAAGTGCCATGTCCGTGTATGGCCCATAAAAATGACAGTTTTGTCTAAAAGCCGTTTTCCAGGCCACACCCTCATCAGAAGCTCATTGTTTCACGCTGACTGACCATGCTTCTGATTGGCTGGCACTGCCCTCCCCTCCCCCACCAGTCCCAGTGGCCTATCTCCTACAGGGACTGGTTGTTTCAGGTTCTCCATCCGGACATGTGGGGCAAGGGTCTGGGAGAATGGTATGACTGACTCCAAAGTAGTTTTCATAACTCCTTCTCTGACCTCGTAGAGGGTGGCTGAAATTAGGCAATAGTTAGTAGGGTTATCCTAAAGCCACGTATCTCCTGAATAAGCAAACATCCAATTTTGATCAATAATGATTATGGCTTTTACCAGGGCTATGAAATTTATCAGTTATGCTTTCAGAACTTTAGGGATTTTTGTGAGGTAAATGTTTGTTTGAAGAATTACATACCCATCTTTTTTGATTGGGCAAGTGCACATTTCTAATAAAATTCACTCCAAAGATAACTTGCAATCCAATGTGGCACTGGATTTGGGTTTCTCAATCCAATGTGACACTGGCAAAATGTGTTTTAAGAGGGTTGCATATTTTCTAAGAGCTTAAATCACGTTTTGATTTTCTAGCTGTTCTTACGTATGTCACAACTACAATTAACATTTAGTGACACATATGTAAAACTTGAATTTAAAAAAGTTGAACTGAAAAAGCAAGTAATCATTCTCAAGCAAAGTCCAGCCCTATAATTAAATTTACTGTGTGTTTCAAAATGTTATAAAACACATTTGTCTTAAGGGAGGAAAAGAGATTCATTTTATTTTGTCAAGAAAATTTTCTGATGCTAGTTGTGGAAACCAGTCTTAATATAATTAGAATCATACTTCATATAATTAAACAGACCCCTTAGGGAGAAAACCCATCTAAATACCAGTGCTTTCTATTTCTGTTTCATTATACAAACAAGCTCCAGTAGAAACTATTTTGCTTTATGGAGAGGAACCTGGGCTTTGAGGTCAATCCTTGTTAAGATTCAACCTTTCACCATCATTTGAACAACTTAAAAAAAAAGACAACTTATTTACTATGGAGAATTGATAGCATTGATGTACCTCGGATGAGTGCTTCTTTGAAACGAAGGCCAAACTACAAAAAAGATTAGGTTAAAGAATTTATCTCTTATTGAGCATTCTCCACCCCACCTTTGGACCCTCACTCCAAGCAGCTTGTTTTCTGCTTTAATCTGTGAAGGCCTCAAGAGTTCCAGGAGTTACTACCCCAGAAGGTGTGCAAATAGGTTAATACAGTACACCCTCTTTCCAGGTATACTTTGTTCTAAGAAAGTACTTTTTAGGTCTACCTTCAATTAATAAGCTTATCATCTTCCAAAACTTCCTACATTTATTTAATTTTACACCAATCATCGACCAGGTCTTGAGTTAAAACATTATTTCTTTTTTTGAGTTAAAACATTATTTCAATTAATCTTTACAACAATCCTATTAAGTAAATACTCTCGTATCCCCATTTTATTCTTGAAAATACTAAAGCCCAGAGACAAAGGTTAACAAGGTCTCACAGTTAATATGTAGCAGAGTTGAGCTGAAACCCAGGCCTATTAGACCTGGCATTGAGTATTTACCTAATGAAATTTTCAGTAAGGACTGGTTAGAAATTTTGATAAAGAAATCAACTTAACTAATCAAGTGATTTGTACCATTTGTACTTTTATGGACAAATGGTAGTACCATTTGTACTACCTCACTGGTAGTAAGGACTTCTGGTATATAAATTCTTTCTCAGTTTTTGAGAGTAGTTGTGAGACTGGTCAGTGGACATTTCAAGTGGCAAGAATTTTCGATTGGATACTCTTTCGAGTCATTTAATTTTTAAGATTCAATAATGGGATGGATGAAGTTCCGGGGCATAAAGAAAGCATGAGCTGGTGGTCTATCAGTGGAACTTCTGAGGACCAAACGGAAGAGAATTGTGATTGCATCTAAATGCTACAATTAATTTGACTGACAAGTGGGGCTTAGGAGAACCCATATAGGAAAGAGCGGGTTTTAATGAAAAGGAAGGGAAACATCAGTTCAACATAAACATTTTAATAAACTTTTTTGTGTCTGTGCCAAATTTCATAATAGATGGTTTTCCTAAAGGCTTAACCCTAGGAAACACACGTATGCTCACACATGCCACACTAATTTAACAGCATGGTTTATACAAAGAAAGCAGTAATAATTGGGCTCTTCAGGACCTCTTCACTTTTGCCTATGTCAAATTCTCTAATCCTTCCTCCTCAAAGATGGACTAAAGAGAAGGGGTAAGTGATAAAGCACAAGGTTTTCACTAATTGCCAAATTCTGATCAAATACATTATTTTAAAAGGTCTTTTGTCATTGCTTCTTCAAACTTGGAAATAACTTGCTTTGCTGATTCCTCTACTACCCAGGACCAGCTCTACTAGAATTTTTAGAAGAAAACTCAGTACTCCAAACAGGAGCTCCAATCAAATAGATTGCTAATTATTTCTAGCACAGAGTAATCTATGTCCAGTCTATCTTCATAACACGGACAAAGATCACCATGTTTTCAGAAAGTTGACTTACGTCCAGGGTACTCTACCAGACACTTTAATCTGCCCAAAGTCATAGATTACAAGTCACAGAGCTGGGATTCAAATTTAGGACTCCAGAGCCTTTTCTGCCACATTATATCAATTACAGAATATAATTTAAAAACTTAAGAGATCCTTTGTTACCCTGTGGCTGTAAAGGAACGGCTAGCCATTCCACTACCCACTTCTCACTCTCTTTAGCTCGATTTCCTTTTACTTCCGGTAACTTCACCATCCTTCACCATCCAACAGAGTATTTAACCTTTCAACCATCTCTGGTAGACTAGAACAGAAGGAAGCCATGGGTCTGCAGGAGCAAATATGATTTATAATGGGCAAATGGTAGAAAAAAAATGTTACTCATAGCCATAGATAAGTTTCTTAAGTCACATATAAAGAAACACTATTATTAAAAGTTTGCTTTATTTTTTTGTTGAATCAAGTATTAGTCCCCAGTTTACAGTTTTTTTTATGACTTCCAAGCAGTAGCACAGTTAATTATCACCTTATCAATAGCCAAATAATAAATCAAATTAGTCCCAGTGGGTATATCCACATCTAGATTGTTCGGGTGGTCAGGAACTCTTATTTGTTTGCTTTAGCTTTTAGTTCTTGGTTATATCTATAAAGGAAACAGAAAGAAAAATAATTATGAATCATAATAGATATATGTGTAATAAGAAGGGAATGGGACGTATATTCCATGTCTTCCTTCTCACTAGTCCAGAGGCTATACATCATTGTAACTACAATCTTCTCGGGGGCATGTAGGTAAAATAGGCAGAAGGGAAAGTGACTTAAGGATTTTATTTGCATCCGGCTTCCAACTGCCAAAGAGTTTTAACAACTTAACTGACATACAGTTTCTTATACAAAAGTATTAATTTGGTGACTATTTTCATTCTTGAATTATTTAAGAGTATAACAAACATGTGAACATATATATAAAATTTAGCAAAACATGGTCATCTAGAACTTTTTATTTTATACTCGCAGAACATCTTTCCTAAGAATAAAATAAATTGGGAATGGGATCCTGTCTAATCGTTAAAAATAAAATATACTTTTGTGATACAGGCAGGTTACAGGGTTATTAGCAGTTTGTAAACACTGGGTTAGCAGGAGAGTAAAGCTAAGGCCTGTTTCGTTTTTTTTTTAAATTTTTTTATTATTATGTTAATCACCATACATTACATCATTAGTTATTGATGTAGTGTTCCATGATTCATTATTTGCGTGTAACACCCTGTTTTTTAAATTCTCACTTATCTAAAGAAGAATTAACCACAAAGGCATAGAGTCTTTCCCTTCTATAATACCCTGAGCTTCATTTACTATTCTTCCCAGATTACAAGAGTGGACAATAACATAAGCACAAAAAGTAATTTATTCCATGAAGTCTATCATACCTCCCAGATTTCTCAAAAGGTTCCTATTTAAAATACCCAACAGTGTTTTTCTAAATGCTCCAGAGTCCAACATTTATATTTTTAACTAAATCTCCCAATCTGCTATTGTGACTGATAGGTGCCAAAAATCCTTTTGTCAAACTGTAACTGAGTTTTTGCTCTAGAAATAGTTCTGAATGTTTCACTTAGCATTTTCTTAGCTCTACTACTGAGTTAATGTAAAGTTAAAATGAAATGGTGGATGAGAAAAATACTTGTGAATAAAATCACTGTACAAATCAAAGTTTATATTGATATAAGTGAGCTCTAAAAATGCTGGTCATACATCAGACATATTATAGAATGAGTTATTTATTCATCCATCCCATCTGTGCTAGATGATTATGAAAGGATTAAATTATAAACCTAGGGATAGTGAAGATGAATAAAATAGGATATACTATACTCTGCAGAATACAATGCCTTCTGAAAGGAAGGTAAATTAAAACTGAATATTTTCCATTTCTTTATTGAGATCATTTATTTTTTTTAGCCAAAGAACATTGTTTTGTAATTTAGAAAGGTTCTATGGTTCAAATAAAGCTAGAGCCTTCATCTAAGATGAGCTCACTCCAGAGTGTTAGCCAGTCACTGACAAATAATGTCAACTACTGAGTACAGCCAAACTTTGGAAACATTGTGGGTTCAGTTCCAGACCACCACAATAAAAGCAAGTATTACGATAAGGCAAGCAAATGAACATTTTGGTTTCCCAGTGCATATAAACGCTATGTTTACACTATACTATAGTCTATTGAGTGTGCAATAGCATTATGTCTAGAAGAAAAGTACATACCTTAATTTAAAAATACTGCTAAAAATTGCTAACCATCATCTACGCTTTCAGTGAGTCGTAATCTTTTTGCTGGTGGAGGGTCTTGCCTCAATGTTGATGGCTGTTGACTGATCAGGGTGATGGTTGCTGAAGGTTGGGGTGGCTGTGGCACTTTCTTAAAACAGGGCAATAAGGAACTTGCCACATCAATTGACTCTTTCTTTTACAAATGATTTCTCCATAGCACACGATGCATTCTGATAGCATTTTACCCCACAGTAGAACTTCTTTCAAAATTGGAATCAATCCTCTCATTATCATACGCTGCCTCTGTATTATCAACTAAGTTTATGTAATATTCTGAATTTTTTGTCATCGTTTCAAAAGTCTTCACAGCATCTTCACCAGCATAAGAATCAACTCCTCATCCATTTAAGTTTGATCCTGAGATTGTGGCAATTCAGTCCCAACTTCAGGCTCTACTTCTCATGCTTAGTTCTCTTGCTCTTTCCACCCCATCTGCAGTTACTTCCTCTACTGAGGTCTTGAACCCCTCAATGTCATCCATGAGGGTTGAAATCAACTCCTTCCGAACTGTTAATGTTGATATTTTGACCTCTTCCTGTGAATCACAAATGTTCCTAATGACATTTAAAACGGGGAATCCTTTCCAGAAGGTTTTCAATTTACTTTGACCAGATCCATCAGAGGAATCACAATCAATGGCAACTATGGCCTTACAAAATGTATTTCTTAAATAAGAAGACTTGAAAATTGAAACAACTCCTTGAACCATGGGCTGCAGAATGGATGCTGTGTTAGCAGGCATGAAAACAACACTAATCTTGGTGTACATCTCCACCAGAGCTCTTGGTTATGAGGTACATTGTCAATGAGCAGAAATATTTTGAAAGGAACCTTTTTTCCCCAAGCCGTGGGTCTCAACAGTGCGTTTAAAATATTCAGTAAACCATATTATTCAGTAAACAGATGTGCTATCATACAGGCTTTCTTGTTCCATTTATAGAGCACAAGGAGAATAGATTTAGGATTATTGTTAAAGTCTTTAGGATTTTCAGAATGGTAAATGAGCACTGGTTTCAACTTAAAGTGCCACATTAGCTCCTAGCAAGAGAGTCAGCCTGTCCTTTGAAGCCTTAAAGCCAGGTATTGACTTCTCTAACTATGAAAGTCCTGGATGGCATCTTCTTCCAATATAAGGCTGTTTCACCTACACTGAAGATCTGTTGTTTACTGTAGCCACCTTCATTAACTAACTTGCTAGATCTTCTGGATGGATAGTTTCTACATCAGCACTCGCTGCTTCATTTTGCACTTTTATGTTATGGAGATGGCTCTTCCTTGAACCACATGAACCAATCTCTGCAGGCTTCAGACTTTTTTGTGCAGCTTCATCATCTCTCTGAGCCTGAAGAGAGTGAGGGCCTTGCTCTGGACTGGGCTTAGGCTTAAAGGAACGTTGTGGCTGTTTGATCTTCTATCCAGATCACTAAAACTTTCTCCATATCAGTGATAG
This sequence comes from Zalophus californianus, assembly GCF_009762305.2. Classification (NCBI taxonomy): domain Eukaryota; kingdom Metazoa; phylum Chordata; class Mammalia; order Carnivora; family Otariidae; genus Zalophus; species Zalophus californianus. The sequence goes on along the minus strand of NC_045604.1, from coordinate 58,692,796 downwards.
GTCATTTCACTTTCTTATTAATCATGTGTTCACTGGAGTAGCACTTTTAAGTTCCTTCAAGAACTTTCCTTTGCATTCACAACTTAGCTAAATGTTGAGGACAAGAGGCTACCTTTTGGCCTATCTCATCGGCTTTCAACATGTCTTCCTAACTCAACTTAATTATTTTTAGCTTTTGTTTTAAAGTGAGAGATATATGACTCTTTCCTTTCACTTGAACACTTAGAGGCCCACTGCAGGCTTATTAATTGGCCTATTTTTAATATTGCTGTATCTCAGGGACTAGGGAGATCTGAGGAAAGGGAGAGAGATGGGGGAATGGCGGGTCGGTGGTACAGTCAGAACACACACATTTATCAGTTAAGCTCATTGTCTTATGTGGGTGTGTTTTATGGTGCTCCCCATCCCCCAACAATGACAGTAGTAACATCAAAGATCACTCATCACAGATCACCATAACAAATATAATAATGACAAATTTTGAAATATGGTGAGAAATACCAAAAGGTGACACACAGACATGAAGAGAGGAAATGCTGTTAGAAAAATGGTGTTGATAGACTTGCTTGATGCAGGGTTGCCACAAACCCTCGATGTGTAAAAATGTGCAAAATCTGTGGAGCACAGTGAAGTGAAGTGAAATAAAATTAGGGATGCCTGTAAAGTTTTAAAAATTTCCAAATGCTCATGGAATACTTTCTGACAAAACCAGTAACCTCCCTCTAAAGATCATTTCCAACACTACATAACCATACACATTTAGGTCCCACTTTATTATATATAATTGAAACTGAGTCATAAAAGGTTCATGGAGAAAATTACTTAGTATTTCATAAATTGTGTATGTTGTCTTAAAACAGATTCTATGAACAGGCTATATGTCTTGATAATACACAGACAGATTTAAAACCTAGGTAGCAAACATACTGTTTAACACTTTTAACTTAAATCCCCAGACTTTTCTAGAAATTTCTGCTTTAGGCATATCCCATCTTAGCATTATACATGAATCTTAAAAAAAAAAAAAAGGCACTGCCATCTGGGTGGCTTCTGAGGCAGATTTTTCTTTTTACACCTTTGATAGGCTTACCTCCAAATACGAAAGAGCTGAGAAGCTCCTGCTGCCCCCACAAAGAAATTAACTGCAAAGAGACTCCAGTTTTTTGGGATAATTACAAGTGAGTATCTTGACCAAATAAACCCTGTTGAAACAAAATGTTTTTTTTAAAAAGCATAAGTACACTGCAATATCTTTTGAACATTCAATATTAGAGTAAAATAATTATAAATAAGACCATGACAATATAATGTAGGATAAAGGAAAAGGAAATGCTATACTTTGAGTCTTTAATAAAGTTGCCATAATTCAGTGTTACACAAAATATTTAATTCTTACATCAACAGGGAATCTTTACAGGGCAAACGATTATTTTTTTCCACTTTTAAAAATAGGTTCATGGCAAAAACATAAAAAACAAAACCCATGAGGATACTTACTCACAGTAACCCTCTTCTGCCTTTTCTATCTATAATCTATAAACATTTCTCAGAAAGAAAACTGTTAATTCCTGTGTGTGTGTGTGTGTGTGTGTGTATGTGTTTGTGTGTACATGCTTCAAACATTAAACTGTTAAATAAACTGATGTAAAACAAAACAAAAATATTCAATGTCCTAAATGAAACACAGAAAATATTCATTTAATTTACCTGTGGCCATCAAAACAGCAGATTGAGCTGTGCTGAGTTTCTCTGCAGGTCTGGCCATGTCAGCCAATCCAGCACACACCAACCCCTGGAAATACACGTTAACACACAGTAAGAGAAAAGGTATCATGAGTGTGCAGTAATAATTCTTAGTTTTAAATAAAACATAAAACTATTTTGGAGATTTCCACACAATAGTTGCTACAATTTTAGTATCCATGCAGTAAGGAAATGTATACATATCATCACAAAAAACTACAAAGAATTCAGGAATGCTTTAGAATTTATGTTTTGTTAACCACATCAAACAGCCTCATATACTTGAAAATCAGTAGTGTATGTGTGTAGGTAGCCTAACAAATGGTACTTTTTTCACATATGAAGTTATATATTCTTTATACATGTTGGTAACCACTGGTTGGAGGATGCCTAAGAGCTACTTAAGGTAATTTGTATAGATTCCTCCTTTCATGTTTTTGTCAACATTAATTCTTTTTTTTCCTACAATGATGAGATATTACTTTTTTTTATTCAGTTCAATTAGCTAACATAGAGTACATCATTAGGTTTTTTTGTTTGTTTTTTTAACGTTAATTCTTTTTTAAAAGTGGAAGTATCGTGGGTCCCCGGGTGGTGCAGTTAAGCACCTGACTCTTGGTTTCGGCTCAGGTTGTGATCTCACAGTAGTGGGATCAAGCCCTGTGTCAGGCTCCTTACTCAGAGCGGATTCTGCTTGAGTTTCTCTTTCTCCCTCTGCCCACCCCCCCAACACTGTGTTCTCATGCACGTTCTCTCTCTCTGGAATAGATAGATAAATCTTTAAAAAAAAAAAAAGGTGGAAGTATCAGAAAAGCTCTGTTATAATTTTAGTTTTCGGGTTGCATAACTTTTCTTTAATGTCAAAGTATACAACATAGTCATTTCTTCTCTGCTGTGTTTTTAACACTGTTATATAATCATCCTACTAATATCTCTACCATTAGCATCACTCAGAAAGTTTAGTAATGAGTCTTCCTTCACTAGAGTATTAGTTACGCTGCTCTATTGCAGAGATGAGAATATGTAATAAAATGATTTTTATTGATGAAAAATTAAAATATACACACGAGTAGTACAAAGAACCCCTACATACCCATCACCCAGAGTTAATAATTATTGAAATTTTGCCACATTTGCTTCACCTCCCTACTTCCCTTTCTCCTTTTACCTTTAAGTATTTTAAATCAAATCCTAAATGTCATTAAGAGAATATGTTTTTAAGAAATTATTTTTAGGTCTCACTGGGTTTCTAAAAGATGCTCGCACATGGAAAATATAAATCAGCAAAGAGTTTTGCTCCTAAGTAGAACATAGATATACTTGTGAATTTATACACAAATTTAAACCGAATACAAAGGGTTTTGAATTAATAAAGTCAGCAGTACAATAAAGCTATGATTCTGATTTTAAAAGGGGTAAATGGTTACGCAGAGGAGTATAACCAGAGGTAAATTATGGCTAACACTATTTTGCCTCTTGTTAACTTTCACCCACAGTCCTGTGATTTTTCGCCCAAATGCTTCCTGATTATCCTTCCTACATTCTTCTTTTAGGTCCCAATGTGCATTTTCTCCACATGATATTTGTTCTACTTTTGCAGGGTAGAACACTGCCATTGAGAAGGGGAAGAAAGGGATTTGATTTCTACTATTAATCTACTGGGTCCATGTATTATACACTGCACCTTGTTGGATAGATCTATGAACACTATGGGCTACATTCTAACATTTTTTTGGGAAGAAGTCAGTGGTCATGATTTTGTTCATGCTCACAGTACACACTTTATTTTTCTGGGACATGTTAGTAATTGTTCTCTCCCACAAAGGTCTTGAGCTCCCTTTCTCATGTTTCTAAAATACCCTTTTCTACTTCTACATCACTCTAACCTTATGTAAATTATCTTAGAAAATCTCACCAAATCTAATCTCTGTCACTTATTAGCTGTGTGACTTTGGTCAGATTACATAACACTTGCCTTAAATTCCTCATGTGTAAAATGAGAATATTAATAGCTATCCCTGCAAAACTGATGTATGATTAAATGAGATAAGAGCACAGTGTCTGGATAATATTAACAAGAACAAATAGTAGCTTATGTCTGTAGAGCAACAGAGAAAAAGGAATATTAGTTTTCTACCTTTTCCGGCATTAGTAGCCTCAGGATAGGAGGCAGATGGTCTGTGTTCCTTTTCATCTTTATTATGAACTTTATTCAAATAAAAGAACTATATAGATTCTATTCAGAGAATGTTTAGAGTAAACAATAAGATTATGTAAAATACTCTCTAACATACAAAGAAACTATTAGTTAGATCCACAGCAACTGTTTTAAAGGTGGTCATCTAAGTGTTTAAGAACACTTAACTTAATAGGCTGTGGAGTTAAACAATGTGAGCTTTCATAACCCGATGGGCCGTTTACCACGACAGTATGTTCAGTCATCTAGCTCTTTGAACCTCAGTACCCTTATCTGGAAGATGGTAATAATATTTCCTTCTCAGATTTTTTCTGGTGAAGATCAAATATGAGATAATGTATTAAATAACCTAATACAATTTGTCATCTAGTAGACTCAAGTTAGCTCTCTATTAAAAATGTCAAAAAAATGTTTTTCAAATTGTCTGAAGCCCAGGATTGTGATTTTTTTTTTTAAAGATTTTATTTATTTACTTGACAGAGACAGAGAGAACACAAGCAGGGGGAGCAGCAGAGGGAGAGGGAGAAGTGGACTCCCTGCCGAGCAGGGAGCCTGATATGGGGCTCGATCCCAGGACCCTGAGATCATGACCTGAGCTGAAGGCAGACGCTTAACTGACTCCAGGCACAATACAGGCACCCCAGGATTGTGTGTGTGTTTTTTTTTTAAAGATTTTATTTATTTATTTGAGAGAGAGCACAAGCCGGAGGGGGGGGGCGGGGCGCAACAGAGGGAGAGAGAAGCAGGTTGCCCACTGAGCAGGGAGCCCAACACAGGGCATGCTCCACTGACTTAAGCCAGCCAGGTACCCCTAAAGTGAAAATTATACAGGATGCACTAGAATATAATTCATCCAAAGTAGAAAATGTAGAACTCAAAATAAGTGGATCCATACACAAATAAAAGCTTTAGCCTTACAGATGATTGGCAAAGGAATATATATTAAGTTAAAATAAAACATTTAAGGTATATAAGTATTGTTTTTTAGGATTATCCACTTTGACCTCAATGACGATTTGGTTTCAACAAAAGTGCCTAAGAAGGACTCCACTCCAGTTAAATGTCTGAACAAGTATAGTCTGAAATTCTTAATATAGAACATATATGGCCTGGGGCAGCAACTGCTATGTGTCATGGATAGAGTACCATAGACGAATTATTATCAAATGGTTTGGAATAATATGTACATAAAGTAAATATGTAACAAAAGAAGTCTCCTCACCAGAGAACAAGGCACAGTTTCTACTGCTATGCTGTCATCAGAAGACTATGCATGATTTCAACATGAACTTAAAATAGATGTTTTTAAAGGATCCAGATACCCAACAAGGCACTTATGAGTATGTCATACTGTCAACGTTTCAAAACACTGGTGGACCAGATCAAAGAAACACCAAAGTATTGATAAAATCAGTAAACTTCTAAGTTGTGGCAAACCTGAGGTCAAAGAGAACCCCCAAATTTGTTATAGAGTAAATAATTTTTACTCTTTTAATAATGGTGCTAGAAATAATAGTTAAGCAATCAATTACACTTTTATAGACATATAATTACTATAAAATTTCCAGTGCTGATACAGAGAAGAGGAAAAAAATAACAATATACTTTCCATTAGTTTTTTAAATCACACTAGTTTTGAATGTTTATTTTTGCTTTGATCTGCATTTTAATTAACAGACAACACATTTTAAACATTAAAGAAAGAAAAAGACATTCATACATCATACTAATGGGGTTTCTTATAGATGGACCATTAGTGGTAGGCACCAAAAATTTCAAGTGTTTTTTTTTTAACCTGTCCCACCGACTTTTTAACCTGTCCCAACCTCAACTGTTCTATTTCTGCTCTGTAGGTATCACCATTTATGTTAAACATTTGCACAGTTTATAAAAATTATGTCATGGGCAACTGAGATGGAGATTCTCCTTTCTCTGCTGGTATTCTTCATTACATATTTTGTCAGTTTCTCACAGAATTAGATTACTACAATCTCTATTACCATTTAAAAAGTGTCTGAAATTCCATTCTAGCCATGAGAATTAATATATAAACATATTTATTCAAAGTAAACACAAAATTATGTGTGAAGTTGAATAATGAGAATGAATCTTTAATAGTTAGTATAGAATAATTTCAATCATGTCCCTTATGATTCTGAATCCCACTGTATTAAAGAAAGTAATTCGTGAATGTATAATGTTTACAAACATAAGTAAAACCGCTTACAAGACAAACTTTGCTATTAAAGTCCATACTAAAATTCTTGACCCTAGAATTCTTGTCCTGGGCCTCTTGTGAAGAGTCTCCCTATTCATGGAGTCCTCCTACCAAACAGAAACAGGTACTTGAGTGAACGATTTTCACTTGCTTAATGAGGAAGTGGAGTATAGATACACGGAGGTGGATTACCAAACTTCAATTCACATGCTGGGAGTGAATGTAGGGTTACAACGGAATGATGGAATTTAGTGTACACTTACATCAGATACAGGGCAGCAAAAACATAAATCAAATGTATATAATCCTTGTCTTTAGCAATTGAAATTGAGTGCAAACTACTTACTAATTACTTACCAAGGCAAGAAAAAATCAGAATGAAGTGCCAGGGAAGCACATGAAGTTAAGGCACCATATTTAAGACTTCAGTGATTGGCACTTATTCTGAAAAGGGCTTTAAAGACATGGGCGATAAAAAGCAGTATTATTGTCCCCTACCTTCAATAAACTATGTAGTAGTTCTGAACATAGCTATTTACTTTTTGTGCTTTGCTTTGGGCCCTGAGAATGGCAGCTGCATTTTCTGGTAACATCCTGCATCTTTCCTTTCTTTTGGTGTTTGCCAACACACACAGTGGTAAAGGCTGTAAAAGATGCAAAACGGGACAACAAACATGCTGTGTCTGTGTAAGAAAGAGTGCAAAATCGATGACTGAACTGACATAGTGCTGTCAGACCAAACTAAACTACTTTTGAATGTTTAGAGGGAGCAGAACCATTAAACATGATATGCTGAAACTTTTTTTTTTTTTAAACTGATGGGACGTTTTCTCAATATATTGTTAAAAAGAAAACCATAGGCCCAAAGTGGCATCACTTAGGCCAAGTCACTAATACCTAATGTAACTGCATTTTCAACCTCCCCCAGAAATGTAGTCCTAACCAGTCAGTTAGGAATTTTCTGGTCAGCACCAATGAGGTAATCAGTCACCTGGGCCCTCTCCCCATCCCTCAAAGAAAGAGGAGATAATTCACCTACTAAGATCCTTTCTTTTGTCTCCAAATGAAAGTGACCTCACCTGGAAATAATCCTTTTTTTCTAAAAGTTTATGACTTCCTTGTCCTGCCTTTAAAAACTTTCTCTTTCAGTAGCCCTTGGGAGCTCCCCTGTACTTGCTAAATGGGATGCTGTCCCATTGATGAATCATTGATGTATGTATTAAATACAGCCAATTAGATCTTCAAATTTACTTGGTTGAATTTTGATTTTTAACAATATAAATAATAATAATAAAAAGAACTGCTCTCTAGTTCTCTGTAAAATGTAGCTCCCAACCACTAGTCTACTCTAGTCATTTTATAATTAAGGGGACAAAATGGCAGATTTAACTTGCCTAAGGTCATAAGATTGAGGGATAGCCAATTGTAACATTCTCAACTCCTTAGATTTTACAACTGAGTTTCTGAAATTGTTCTGACACTTTAAAGCAGTACATTTATGAAAATTAAAATAGCCAACAACTCAACAAAAAACAACTCGATTAAAAAATGGACAAAGGGCCTGAATAGACATTTCTCCAAAGATATACAAATGGTCAATAAGCACATGAAAAGATTCTCAGCATAATTAATCACATTAGAAAATGCAAATCAAAACCACAATGAGCTACCACTTCTCACCCATTAAGATGGCTATTATAAAACAACAACAACAACAAAAGTAACAAGTGTTGGCGGACGATGTGTAGAAATTGGAGTCCTTGTGAATTGCCAGTGGGAATGCAAAATAGTGCAGCTGCAGTGGAGTACAGTATAGTACAGGCCGTTGCTCCAAGTAATACTGATCCAACATTTCCACCTCTAGGTATATACCCCAAAGACCAGAAGGCAGGGACTGGAATAGATGTATGCCATTGCTCACAGCAGCATTATTCACAATGGCCAAAAGGTGGAAGCAACTCAAGTGTCCATCAACAAATGAATGGATATGCAAAATGTGGTATTTATACAATGGAATATTATTCATACTTTAAAAAAAAGAAGAATTTGACGCTTGTTACAACATGGATAAATCCAGAGGACACTGTGCTAAGTAAGCCAAACACAAAAAGACAAATCCTGTACGATTCCACTTCTTTGCGGTACTTATAGTAGTAAAATTTATAGAGACAGAACGTAGAATGGTGGTTGCCAAAGGCTGCAGGAGAGAAATGAGGAGTTGTCTAACTGGTAGAGTTTTAGCTTTGCAGGATAAAAGGAGTTCTGGAGATTGGTTGCACAACAAATGTACTTAACACTAAAAAAATGGTCAAGATGGTAAATTTTATGTGTAGTTTACTACAATTAAAAAAATGAAAAAGCCTACAGACCAGTACTTTTCAAATTTTAGAAGGCATCAGAATCACCTGGAGGGCTTATTAGAACACAAATTACCGGGCTCCATCCCCAGTTTCAGATTTCGTAAAACTGAGATGGAGAGCAAAAATCTGCATTTCTAACAAGTTCCCGGGCAATGCCAATGCAGCAGATCTAGGGATGGCACTATGAGAAGCATTGCTATAGGCCCAAACTGGTCCTTTCAACATAAAATCAATAATCTGTTTTATTGTTTTCACAATTACCTCTTTTCAGCTAAATGAGAACTTCAGGAATGGAAACTCTGGCATAAGGTAAAAAGCACTGGTCTTGGGAGTCAGAAGTCCTAGACTCTACCGTTTACCAAATGTTAATACACACCCTTGGATAATTTTTTCTGTTTTTTGAGACTAACTTTCCCTGCCTGTATTTTGATGTTGGTATCATCAGTTCACATACTAAACAAATAATAAAAGTTAATCTGGGGGGGTTCTAATTAGTTTAATGTTTGACTTAGTCATAAAATCTTAGAATGAAGTTTCAGTTCCAAGGGCCCACGATTACAGGCTTTTTTTTTTTTTTTAAAGATTTTGTTGATTTATTTGAGACAGACAGAGAGCACGAGCTGGGGTGGGGGTGGGGGGAGGGGTAGAGGGAGAGGGAGAAGCCGACTCCCCACTGACATAGGGCTTGATCCCAGGACTGAGATCATGACCTGAGCTGAAGGCAGATGCTTAACGGACTAAGCCACCCAGGCATCCCAAATACAAGCTTTTTGATACCAATTATGTTCCTAAAAGGCCTTTTATCTAAGGAGTTCAGAACAACTCAAGTAGGTAGTGTACTTTATGCAGTAAAAATGACACATCTGAGATTATCTGAATGAAATCATCTCTAGACAAACCATGAATATTTAAAAGTACATCCTTCATAAAAATGACTTCAAATTAATAAGTTCTTTTTAGGGCGCCTGGGTGGCTCAGTCGGTTAAACATCTGCCTTCAGCTCAGGTCATGATCTCAGAGTCCTGGGATCGAGTCCCGCACACAGGGCTCTCTGCTCAGCTGGAAAGCCTGCTTCTCCCTTTCCTCCCCACTTGTGTTCTCTCTCGCTATCTCTGTCACTATCTGCCTTTCTCAAATAAATAAATAAAATATTTAAAAAAAAGTTCCTTTTAAAGAATATTTTTTTCAGTAGCTTCTGCAAAAACTCAAGACTTACCCATTTCATAATTGGAGCCCAGAAAAAAACTGTTTTGGGACCTGAAAAAAAAAAAGAGAGAAAAATTTAGAAACAAACCAACTATTTTACATGTCTTTTTTTTTCTTTTCAATTTTTTAATTTAAATTCTAGTTAGTTAAAAAAAAATTCTCGTTAGTTAACATACATTGCAATATTGGTTTCAGGAGTAGAATTCAGTGACTCATCCCTTACATATAACACCCAGGGCTCATCATCACAAATACCCTCCTTAATACCCATCACCCATCTAACCCATCCCCCACCACCTCCCTCCCTCAGCCCTCAGTTTGTTCTCTATCTTTAAGAGTCTCTTATGGTTATACATGTCTTTTAACAGCCATCACCACATTTCAAAATCCCCAAAATTTAGCAATCTATTTCTAATCATTTGTACTATCCTTTCTGTATTCTGTGTATTTGTTAACATTTAGAGTCACCACAGTATCAGCCTTACATACAAGTTGTTTTGACTTCCTTGTTAGTTATTTGTAATTTTGTGACTTATTAAAAATTATCAAAAGTACAAGGGAGATAGTTTGGAAACCATTCCCAAAGCTTTGCCTTGAACATGAAATTTAATGTTAGTTAGTTCACTCAAGGATAATCTCCAAGTTGGAGAAATTAGAAATTAGAGATTTGTGATATGAACCTCAGTAACTATTAAACATTCACTAATTCTATTAATATTTATTATTATAAATGACATGTTGCCATATGTATGATAGTAAAAACTCTTATAAAAAGTCTATATATTCTAGTAAAAAATTTTTTTTAAAGATTTTATTTATTTATTTGAGAGAGAGAGACAGAGCATGAGCAGCGGGGGGTGGGGGGGGCAGAGGGAGAAGGAGAAGCAGGCTCCCTGCTGAGTAGGGAGCCCGACTAGGGACTTGATCCCAGGAACCTGAGATCATGACCTGAGCCAAAGTCAGATGCTTAACCGACTAAGCCACCCAGGCGCCTCGCTAGTAAAAAATTAATGAACCTAATTTTAAGGTTCACATGAGAAAGGGGAAAGACTTAGATCTCTAGGCTCTGTAACAGCAGGGTTGTTATTTTAGCTATCCTGGTATCCACTGGCCTTTTGCAAAATGTTAAATAAATGTTGGTAGCATTGAAAACAATTCTGGTTTCTTAAATAATGCAGAATTTGAGACATACGATGTTTCAGAGCTGGAAGGAAACTCGGAGTTCATCTAACCTAATCTTTCATTTTACCATGAGGCTCTGAGCAGATTCATGACCTAGTCCAGGTGGGCAGCCAGTAAGCAGCAGAACAGTGACTGGAACCTAAGCCTTCTAGCTCTTTAACTACATAACTGCCCACTTTTAACTCTTCCAAATTATATATCTCATTTAACCTTTAAGAGGCTACAGGGACAGGAAAGAAACAGACTTTGGTCCATGATAATTTAAAATATAACTAAGCATGCTAAATCCAATATATATCAAAGCACTTAATATGGTGAATATGCTCTCACACACTGGATCAACAGGTACATTTATTTCTTAACACACAAACAACTTGATATAAGAAAACAGTGATTTACTAGCAAATTCAAAAGTTTTAAAATCCTATTATATTCATGACTATTATTGCTGCCTTAGTGTTCTACTTTGCTTTGTAGGAAGAAATCATTTGCTTTTATGGATCACCAAAATCACATCTAAAATGGCATCATTATCTAAGCATAACACATTTACTTCTCTTCATCTACTCTAACATTTCTTAATAGCACCAGCAGGTAAAGATGCATTTATCCATTTTTCCCCTAGAACAAGTGTTCACTGTCATTAATGATAGAGTATTTTTGTTCACATATGCATAAATTACATTTAAAAGATAAAACTAACTTAAACTTATTATTTAGAAACAAAACAAAAGAAAGATAGTGAAGCTGAAAAGGTAACGATTTAAGTTAAAACCTAGTTGTAGTTCTGGGTTTAACTTGGTGCAGATAAGACCATTCATTCATTCATCCATAATAATTATTGCATGCTTTACCTAGCTGTACCTAGCACTGGGGATATGCTGGGAAATAAAATACGGTGCTGGCTTTTATTAACTAAGCACAAGAATGCTATATAAGTAAAGTCACACCTGGAAGCTAACATTTTAGGAAAACTTAATTCTAATGTGCTTTTCTCAAAGTAGCACTAGTTTCATATGCAGGTAATACCATCATCTCAAAGTAAAAATGAGCTCAATGATAACACTCCTTTTTTTGGGTTGCATTTTGGCTGAATTACTATCAAAAGTAGTTGGTTTGGGGTGCCTGGTTGGCTCAGTCGGTAGAATATGCGACTCTTGATCTCAGAGTTGTAAGTTCAAGCCCCATGTTGGGTGTAGATTACTTAAAAAAAATAAAATCTTAAAAAAGAAGCTGGTTAGTAACACTAAGGAGAGAAATTTGAAAAATGTAAAAATAGCATTTGCTTTCTCTATAACTTTTGCTTATCAAGTAGTCCTACAAAAGTGTCACACAAATACGATAAACTATTGCTTGCCTTTAGCATTATTAAGTGATGGCAATATTACACACTTTGGACTATCTTCCACAATTTAACATAGTCGTTGATATTTTTTTATCCCTCTCAAACTAATTCACATTGTTCTTACAGCTACTAAATTCATTAATTCAATGTGATTTTAATAGAGATTTAAAAATCTATCATAGTGTACTTTAAATACTATAGTTGGTAGTATAAGAAGCTAGTGGCTAAATATATTCACACTTGTAGCCCTACCTAATAGATGTTGAATAAAAAGAAGAGTTAGCCAACACAGTTGGAAGCAGTTTATATGAACTGGAGTTTAGACTCATCTTTGACATATTAAATACGTATACAACTATATAAATTTGTGTGTGTATATATGCAAACAATTGAAAAATTCTTTAAAATCAGAAGCTGTTTTTATCAGTCTGACACTTAAAATATTGAAAAGTGTGGCTTATACTTTAAAGAGTTTTTAAGTAAGTTTGCTGATTTTCTAGAACATTTAAACCTAATCCTAAAGTTGTTCTACAATCTAAGTCTTATTTTCTCAATCTTCAAAGGACCTGGAGGGGTGCCTGGGTGGCTCAGTTGGTTAAGCGACTGCCTTCGGCTCAGGTCATGATCCTGGAGTCCCGGGATCGAGTCCCCTATCGGGCTCCCTGCTTAGTGAGGAGCCTGCTTCTCCCTCTGACCTTCCCCCCTCTCATGTACTCTCTCTCTCTCTCAAATAAATAAATAAATCTTTAAAAAAAAAAAAAAAGGACCTGGATTCGATCTTTAGACTTATAATTCTTCAAACTCTAGAAGATCATGGCACAGTCTCTCTTTCCCTGTGGGCCAAAACAATTATAATGCTAAACTTCATTTTCTCACATACATGTGAAAGCTAGTCATTTTCATGTTTTCCTATGTACTTTCAAGTTTTCCAGTATTTTAAGTTGTAGTGCAAACCTGGACACAGTGCTGAAAATGGCTGCTGGGAGAATTAAAGCTATTGAGGAGTTCTAAATTTTGACGTTCTTATAATTGAGTGAAAATCTCTATATATTCAATTTCTGGGTTACTGTACTTATCTTTTATCCAGTTCCCTAAGCTCTGTACTGTTCTGATCACAGCTACCATTACACCCAGAATTCTAGCCCTATAATGATCCACTCCTCTAGATCTTGAACAAGATATGGAAACAATTTTCTTTCTTTGGTTAGGACTAGGTTGGAATTTCAAAAGAAATGTTTACTGAACTAAAGAAAAAGAAAAGAAAACATGAATGCACTGAGTTTCAGAATATAAAATTCTAATCCTAACTTAATTAAATTTTAGCCCAGGTCACTGGTTCTCAACCAGGGGCGATTTTGCCCCCCACAGGGACATTCAGCAATGTCTAGAAACATTTTTAGTTTTCACAACTGTCGTGGTGGCTGCTGCCATTAGTGATGCCTGCTAGGTAGAGGCCAGGCAGGCTGTCAACAGTCCTACTATATGCACAGGACAGCCCCCCGCAACAAATCATCACCTAGCCCCCCAAATGTCAACAGAACAAGGGTAAAAAACCCTGGACTAGGTGGACTGACCAGCTAGGCAACCATGCAACTAGTTTCATGCTATTTAATGACTCTAAACCTTAGTTTATGCTTAGAATATCCCAATATTCTGCCTTGCCTTCATCTAGCTAACTCCTAATATCCTTTGAAAACTTATCTTAGATTTCATCTTCTCAGGGAAGCCTTCTTTAACATCTCCAGGTTACGTTAAATGTTCCTTCTCTGAACCCCCAAAGCAGTCCCTATATTCTCTACTGTTTTCTGTGCTTAACAATTAAAATGATGTATTTATGCGTCTGTCACTTTAATTAGACAAGGTGAAGACAAGGCCTATTTCTTAGTTTTCCTTAACAAATAACATTTGTGAACAGAACTGAATTGGATTAACCATGTCCAGGACGGGTGTTAATCAAAGATATTCAAATTTTAGGTCTGACCAGATATGCCTTGACACTGTTTCATCTTCAAGGGTAGAATCTGCTATTTACTCATCTCCAGGGACATCAAGTTCCCTTTATATCAGGGCTGTACTAGATTTTCACTCATTAGTTACTCTACTCCTAGACCATGACACTCCCCTATCTGGCTCCTGAAAATTCTTCCCATAAGTCTGATGCCATAATGCACCGATCCTTTAAGTCAATCTTTTCAAACTCTCTAGTTATTTTATTTAGCTTGAGCTTCTGAGATTCCTATCACAGCACACCTGGCTTATTTTTCTTCCCCATATACAAAGTCTCTGAGTCATATGCAGTTTTACTTCTTAACCCCTGCAGGAGGCTTGGCTTTCATCACTCAAGGGTAAGTCAGCACATTGTTTTGGTCTCTGGTTTTGAACTTCTCAGCCAACCCCTCTCTTCCTATTTCAAAACTGATGCTTCCTCCTCTGCCAGCCTCAAAATTGTTTCCTGAACAATGCCTCTAGGTTCTGGTTTCTTTATGAGCTTAAATATTTGATCCTTCAGAGTTAATGAACAGTAGAGCTTTTCAGTAAGTGTTTGCTTGGTAACTAATTTACTCAACTGCCCCAAGCCAAATGATAGTTTTAAAATATTACCTGTTCCTCTCCCTCACAACCAAACCAAACAAAAAAACTTCAAACATGGAATTATGGTTGCTAGAACCTGGACCAAGAGAGGTATGAATATTTTAGTTAGTGAATAATTTTGAAGTATAAAGCAAACTTTATTCAATTATTTTAACAACTGCTAAGCACTAAATTTAAAAATATTATGAGCAAATATGTATTATAAAACATTCTAAATTTCTAATATTTCTGAGATATCAGAGGATGCTGACAAGTGACACAAATAATCAGAGTTGGATATCTATAAATGCAAACAAATAGTGTTTTCTTCATTGTTAAGAAAAGGAAAACAGCAGCTTAGCAATACCTGTCATCATACAATGGACTAACAAAAATTTTTAAAGAAAACTTATCTTAGTTCACTTTTCCATTTTATCTTACTAATCATTTTCTACCTTAAGAGTAAAAAAGTCGGGGCGCCTGGGTGGCTCAGTTGTTAAGCGTCTGCCTTCAGCTCAGGTCATGGTCCCAGGGTCCTGGGATCGAGCCCTGCATCAGGCTCCCTGCTCAGCGGGAAGCCTGCTTCTCCCTCTCCCACTCCCCCTGCTTGTGTTTCTTCTCTCGCTGTGTCTCTCTGTCACATAAATAAATAAAATTAAAAAAAAAAGGAAAAAAGTCAAGTAAATTTAGACATGTATGAATTCAGGTACGGAGGAAGGCCTTCCTGCTTGGAATAGAATAACTACACACATGCAAACATGCACACATACAAATATTGAGTTGAGATACTCACTATGTGCCAATGTGAAAAATAAATTTCTCATTTAATGCTTTTCACTATTCGTGTCCCTTTCAGACCATTTCTCTATGGTTTGCTGCTTTTCAACATTCCTCAACAGTCTTTTAAGTTCCGTATACTAAGCAATCCCCTCTTTGCTATCATGTGACTGACACACTTATAAATCCTTAGAATTTGTAAATGTTACTCCTTGACATAGATATGGACTGTCAAAAGTTACTCATTTTTATTTGTACTAAAACTAGTTCTGATTTCACACTAAGAATGTGACTGCGCTACCATTTTAGGATCATGTAATCTTTATATCTTTTGAAAGGCCTTGGAAACAGCCATCACTCAGATAGCACCCAGAACATCAAGGGTATATAATGATTCTTAAAATGTCGATTAAAAACAGGCTTTGGTACAAATGCCAAAGTAAAATAACAGGTAAAACAACTAGCTAAAATAGCTAATAGGTATTTTGGGTTGATACATTTTAAATTTATATTATTTATTCAGTTACAAAGAATCAATGACTTTTAGATGTAGGAAGAGAGTTGAAACTATCTAAATCAGGCACTCATCTTATAAGTCAGGTAACTGAGGCCCAGAATCGTGGAATTACTTGTATAAAATACACAGCAGAGCAAGGATTAAAAACTAAGATCCCCAAATCCTAACTTAACAATAATTACATAGTTTTCCCCAATGAATTCTGAGTTTCTTGAAAGCTCTGAAACTAAGAAAAGCTCTAATAAGAATACCAAATTGAAGATTATTACAGCCGAAAAGGACCTTAAAGAAAATCCAAGCTCCCTTATTTTAACAGATGAAAAAGAAAAGGCACTTAGATGTTAAGTAATCTGTTTTATACTCAGGAACTTCCAGACAGAGCAAGCACAAGGACACAGATCTCTCTGATTCTCCTCGCTTTCTACTGCATCATACCATACACTAAACATTTTCATACCCTCTTAGAACCAAAATTAATATTCTTGCATGACTTGGAAATGTCAAATTATTTATAGCTTTCCTTAGGTCTTGCTTCTCCTTTGGTATATCTGTTGAATCAAACTAGGTGAAGCATAAATAGTCTTAATTTCTTAAAATTAGTTTAAAATCAGGTTAGTGGACAAAAGTTGTATTAAGTGTCAAACTAACAACTACAGCTGAACTATATTCCTTTTATGATCTCTTCTGAGAATATAAAATCTCTGTGAGTAGGGATTTTTATTCACTAACATATCCCAAGTGCCAGAACAGTGCCTAATATACAGTAGGCCCTCGATAAATATTGAATAATTCAACTTTCTTGGTAGCTACTGGTTTAAAGATATCCTACTTTTCATCAATATCTCACAGTTGTATGTGAAATCCCAACTTTCTATTTCGGTTCTCATTCTTTAGTTTTAAGGGTACAGAGATTACTACTGTAAAAAATGAAATATGCATATCTATATATTTAGTATATATAAACATAATCTATATTAGATAGGACATATAATATAATCCAGATATCTAAATATCTATATATCTATTCTAGACTGGCATTAAAATTCTTCAAACAATCTCTGATGCAAGAAAATAAACTATTCTAACAGAAATGCTAAAGAACTATGCTAATTCATAACTATATGGGCATCTACACTGTTTATTTACTTGATCTACATTTGGCTTTATTTACATGTAATAAAACAATATATACTCTGAACTAAGTTGTGTTAGACTATCTAGTATAACACCATTTCCCTTAATATTTAACTCTGAATTTTTATGATAAAGATATTCCCTTATGAACACAGCTAATATGGGTTCATTTAGTACGTTTTTTTTTTTATTTTTAAAGGTTTTATTTATTTGACAGAGTTAGGGGGAGGGGCAGATGGGAGAGAATCTCAAGTGGACTTGGTGCTCAGCACAGAGCTGGATGCCAGGCCCATCTCACCATCCTGAGATCATAACCTAAACCAAAATCAATCACACTTAACCAACTGAGCCACTCAGGCGCCCCTGTTTTCATTTTAAAACATTCTTTTATTTATTTATTTATTTATTTATATTTTTTTAAAAAAGATTTTATTTATTTATTTGACAGAGAGAGACACAGTGAGAGCAGGAACACAAGCAGGGGGAGTGGGAGGGGGAGAAGCAGGCCTCCCGCCGATCAGGGAACCCGATATGGGGCTCGAACCCAGGACCCTGGGATCATGACCTGAGCCGAAGGCAGACGCCCAACGACTGAGCCACTCAGGCGCCCTAAAACATATTCTTTAGATATTTAAGATAAAAAGGAATAAACAATTCTCTTACCTAGGAGAAATACAAATATTACTGTTATTGAGATCTTAAAGTAACTTCTCCAGTGAGCCTTCACAGGGAGAATACCATGTAATGCAGAGAATGATATTCTCAGCAACAGCACGCTAAGCACTGCAACAGATTTCACAGAACTATTTTTTCAAAACTTCTTCCACTTAAGCCAAAATGTAACTCAAGAAAAGCAAAGCTACGGTGAGGTATATAAAATGATATGGTTCAGAAACCTGTTTTCTGGGCTGACTTAGTTGGAGGATAGTTTTTATGTATTTTTATTATTTGTTTTTATTTTATTTCCCCCAGTTTTATTGAGATATAATAGGCATATAACATTGTATTAGTTTAAGATGTACAACATAATGATTTGATATACATTTATACTGCAAAATTATTACTACAATAAGTTCAGTTAACATCCATTGCCTCACTTAGCTCATTTTTCTTGTCATAAGAACTTTCAAGATCTACTCTCTTAGCAGCTTTCAGATATATAACACAGTATTGTTAACTACAGTCACCATGTTGTACATTATATCCCCAAAACTTACTTATTGTATAACAGGAAGTTTAAACCTTCAGACCACCCTCTAGGATAGTTTTTGGATTCTTTAGAGCTGTGGTCTCCTAACTACTTTTGAACACTGGACACTATCATTAAAAAAACCGTTTTTTGAGCATACATCCCCTAAATTTATATTGTATGTATTTATAAACTATATATGTTATATACATGTATATATGTATATATGTTGACTCCACAGAACTCAACTGTGTTCTACATAACCTGTGTATAATTATACTAATTTATTTTTATAAGAAATATACAGAATAGAAAATTTAAAAAGATAAAATAATAGTAAGCATTAATAGAAGCTGTATTGTTTTCTTCCTACATTCCAATGTTTCATTTTGTGCATACTTTGGGACAATTCACCCCATTTTGGGACTCATAAATACAAAAGAATGACACTCCTTCACTAATGTCTTTTTCCCCTAAGCTTTTAAGTAAACACCGGTCAACATGACTTCAAGGTTATTTTTCTGACAAATACCTGGAGTAGGTAGTGTAGAGTCACATACTTTTACAGTCAGGAGGTGAGGGTGGAGAGCGACATATCTTATGAGGATTGAATTTGCTAGGACACACATTTGGTTAGAACTCTATTCTTACTCTATAGAGTTAGATCAAAATGTGCTAGGGACAACACACACGTGAATGATGAAGGCCGCAGATCTAATTATATCATTATGATATAAAAATATATAATAGTACCGTAACTCTAGTATATACCTATATAAAGACACATTCTTGTTTCTTGACTAGACATTCTGCCAGTGATAAAATTAAATCTCAGATATTTAGAATTCAAAATGTATGATACCCAACTGTTAATATCATAGCCTTGCATATGATTGTAAAAGCCTCCAGTATGTGAACATAGTCTAAAGTTTAAATGAGTATTCAATAACATACTATTATGCAAAATAGTACACAAAACCTTGCATAGTCACTCTGATGACTCTTGGAGCAATAATCAGTGTTTCCTCAGATTTTATTCAATACCAATGAATCGAGTTATGTTTTTCATGCTTCTCCATTTCTCCGTTGGTGTGCCTACAATTTTTTAATCACAAATACTTTTGCAATGATAGATATTCTTACTATGTATATTGATTAAAAGCTTAGATGGGAGGGAACTAACGTTTTTTGAGAGTCTAAGTGCAAAACACTTTGCTAAATGTTTTAAAGCCATTATATCATTTAATTTTCACAACAATCCTTAAATGATGATAATTATTACCCCATTTTATAGATCAGAAAAATAAGGCTTGGGGGCTTTAAGGTCAAGGTCACACAGCCAAGATTTAATCCTACCTCTCTCTGGCTTCAGAGCCTATTCTCCTTCCCCTACACTGAAAATGGGGTTATAATAACTGAACTAATCCAAGAATATCCAGATGAAATACACAGTCTACAAATGAAAGGTAATTCCTCTTGATTCTGAAAGATGACTAAAGCAATAATTATAAGTGGTTAAAGCCCAGGCCCCTGAAAAGATTACTATAAAACTACCCTTTGCTTCTGTATTAAAGTAATTTAAAATTGCTCCTCCTTTACCCTGCCCTTATCCTATAGCCCAAATACAAAGCTTAAGAAGGTCAAAGTTGACTCCATAGAATTCAGTTGACTCTAAAACCCAGATTACTACAGAAGTATTGCTCAACCCTCCCTCCTGAAAATCTTTGTCACAAAATACAGCACAATTCCAAAAAACTGAGTGTTAAAAAAACTAAAAGGCAAATAAACTAAATAAGCTTCTTAAAAAATTCTCCTTAAACTCTCCTTAAAATTTTATAATGGGTACTGATTTTATAATGGGTAAAGTATAAATATTGTACTTTAGTATAATATTAATTCTATTCATTCCATCATCAAACTGGAAATCAGAGTCCGCAACCATCTCAGACTCCAGAGAGCTGCTTCCTAATCAAATATGTGGAGAAAAGACAACTTTCCTAATGATGCCAACTGCAGAGAGAGATTTAACTGTGTAGGAAAAAAGGGTTATTTTGGGGTTGCACTTCAATACTTCACTTTGTAACACATTTTCTCATTTGCTAAATCTTAGGCTCGAAGGAGACCTCAATACCTCCGGTTTTAGTTCCCAGCCAAGTATTATTACAGTCTATTTTATAGAAGAGGCAACAAAACTAGATCTTAAAGAGTTGGAAAAATTGGGATCTTCCAGTTTCTTATAGAACTATTTTTTTTTCAACCACAAGAACACGGTTTTCCAACAGGACAAATGAGAGCTAACATCTGCTAGGCATTTACGAAGAATCAAACACATATGTTATCTTTAACTTTCACAATAAGCAGATTCTACAGAAACTAAAATATCTAGGATTTCGCCCAAGGTCACACCTATATAGTAAAAGGCAGAGCAGAATTAAATCCGGGTCTGTCCCCATGAAAAAGTCTAGGGAAAGTTAGCTCAGTAATTTCGTAAGTAAGGACAGCCTTAAACAAACTGGACCTATGGGACGAGGTATGACAGTGACTCTGGAACCGGGGTAACGCATCTGCAGGCCTCTGCCAGCTGGAGCTTAAGAAGTGTGACCTTTACTCCAAACATTGCGCTGCGACAGGACGGCTCTGCTCCGCGTGGGTCAATATATCGCTACTCGCGGAGGGAAAGAGAAAAGAATGAGAATTTCGTGGGGGGTCCAGACGGATCTGGGGCCGCGGAAAGGGAGAAGGATCAAACCCAGAGGACCGGTCCGGGTTTGGGTCGTGCCTAAGGGATGGGGTGCAACAAAGGTCGCGAAGGTAGCTCACTCGAGAATCACAGGTTTATGAGAGATGTTGAACGAGGTAAAGTGAAAAGCAGGTGGGCTGGGAAAGTGAGACGGATTCACTTGAAGGGAAGGGGTTGGGGCTGTGGGTGATGCCTCCGGCGGCAGAGCTGTCCGTGGCCTCTAAAGGTCTATTTTCGAGGGAGAGGGAGGGAAGGTCTCGGTGAGAGCTATTCTGGGCCTATTACCTGCCGGGTGGTTGTACAACGGCCTCAATTTCTCCGGCAGCAGGAGCTCCACTTTATCGAGGACCCGGTGGTAGGTGGCTCGAAGGCCCCGGGCGCCAGCGGCTGACATCTCTGCGGACGAGTTGGTCGTGGGCGGTCGAGTGGGAGAGTGGCCGCGTGCTCCTCCCTGGATGACAACGAAGGGCACTCGTCACTTTCTCCTGCCACAGTGCCTCGCGTCCTCCTCTCCCCTAGGGTGCCCTTCCCGCGGCTCAGGCGGCCCCCCTACGAACCACAGTGTACCCGGGGCCCAGAAAAGATTGAGGGGGCGGAGGCTCCGCGACGGCCCGCCCCGGGCCCGCCTCCTTCCCTCCCACCGCCCAGAGGGAGGAGGAGTCATGGCAACAGGTGCCTGAAGGACAGCCTCACCAAGCCTACCCAGGGCCCTAGCGGCAGCGCGCCTGCGCAAGCGGAGCGGCCCACGGTGATTGGCCCGCCCCGCGGCGCGGGCGGGGTCCAGCGCGAACCTCCAATTTCTCCTTCCTGCCCTCGAGGCCATGTTGGAGAAGGGAACGTGAAGCTGCACCAGTTCTAATCCCCTTTTTGCTTTGATTAAGATAGCCCGTAGTTAAAATGGGCTTTTTGGGCCTTCAGTGCCCCAACTAAAGATGACGCTGCACAACGCTCTTGCTTCCTTTGGAATGAGACTCGTGACTGAGAGACTTCATATCTCAGCTGCTTCTCTCTCTATTCCTCATTTATTCATAGAGAATCAAGGATTTAGCTACAGTGTCCCGAACCCACTTTTCTCGGGTGAGGGCAGCCGTGGCGCTCAAGGGCCTCAGTCTCGGGGGTGGTCGTCCTCTCGCGAGAAAAGCTTGGAAGAGAGGGCGTCGAGAACGAGGAGAGGGAGGAGTCGCGGCCGCCTCTGCCTCCTCCTCCTGTTGGAGGGGGGCCGAGGGAGGGGACTGTTGCTGATCTCTGGATGTTCTGGGTAGTCTGAGAAGGAGAGTATGAGGCGAGCTCCGGCCCGGGCACGGCCGGGCTTCGGGGCCGAGGGCGCCGCCGCCGCCGCCATCTAACTCGCTGCGCCCGCGAGGCCCGCCGCGCGGATGGTGCCGGTGCGGCTCGGGTGTTGATCCGCGTGTCCCCTCCCCTTTCTCCCCTCCCCCACGCGGTGGTCTCCCCTCCTACCCCGGCCCGGCAGAGCCATGTCTCGGGGTGGCTCTTGCCCACACTTGTTGTGGGACGTGAGGAAAAGGTCCCTCGGGCTGGAGGACCCGTCCCGGCTGCGGAGCCGCTACCTGGGTGAGCGGGGGCCCCGGTGGCGGAGGCGCTGAGGTCGCCGCCCAGAGGTGGGGGAGGGGGCCGCGCCGCGGGGGCTATTGAGGTGGGACAGCCCCTCGCCAGGGGCGCCCCGGAGACTCTGGGGTGCTGGGTGGACGTTGGCCGACGGACCCCGTGCCGGTGTCTTCCCACGGCCAAGCCCCCCTTGCATGCTGCCAGCCGCCGCCCTTGCTGGGTTTTCCTCAGGGGGCCGGATGGGCGGCAGACGCTAGTGGCCAGGAAAGGTGTTGGGGGCGCGTGTGGAGTGGGATTCGGGAGAAGACTTGCCGAACCTCCCGGAGCTGTTTCGTTTGGAGCCAAAGTTGGCGCTTGTGCTCTTCTCCAACGCTCTCCCCGCTCCGCCGAAGGACTAAGTTTTTGTTGACAGTCCCCTCCCCCGCCCAGTCTCCGGAGGGCTTGGGTGTCGGCTGCGACGCGGTGACCACCTTCAGGGACTTCACGCTCCAGACGGACTCCGCGTAAACTGTTCTGCGGCTCCCAGCCAAAACCTAAAAGTGATAGCTGAGCTCTCCCCACCCCCGCGCGCTTTGCCAGTTCGACTGTGCTGTGCAGTTCGTTTTGACCGCTCTAAGGAGGTGTAGGGTTTCACGTTCCTATTCCCACCCCTGTAAAACACACTCGGCATTTACTGTTTCTTAGTTAAGCTTTCTAAAAACAACCTTCGATACTTGAGGGAACAGTATTCCACCTTTTTTTTTTTTTTCGTTTTGGATAAGGTGGTTACGTGAGGATTCTGGGTCAAGCTGCGCTAGCTAAAAAAGTTCAGTATCTTCAAAGTGGACGTACCTAATAAGGGTCTTGTTTGTTTGTTTCTTCCTCTGCAGTCTTTTCAGCACACTTCATTCTTTTTTATTTGAAGGGAAGACATCACTTAAAACTTTTTTCTTTCCAGTTTTGTCACTTTTTGCTAGGTAAGTATTGTTGATGGCATTTGGTTTTGGCCTTCAAGTCAGTAAAAGAAAAATCTCCTTACATCTAACGGTTCTGGTTTGTAAATTATTTGGGAGAACTGAGCAAGCATTTTTTTCTTATTCTTGTTTTTTAGTGTCTCAAGTGACATATGAATACATTCTCGTTGTACAGACTTAATAAAAATGAAGCAGAAATCCCTGTGATTCCCTCCCATTCCAGTTTCATACACACACTCTTAGAGGTAACACTGTTATCTGTTTCCTGAATATTTCTCCAGACCTTTTTCTTTGCATTTTTACAAGCACATATATACATATAGAAATGCTATGGTTGTGTGTGTGTGTGTGTGTGTGTGTGTGTGTAACCTGCATATATGGTGTCCTATTGTAAACATTGTTTTGCAACTTGCTTTTTCTATATTAGGTCTTGGAGATCTCTCCAGGCAGTAAAAATAGACCTATTCAGTCTTTTAAACTATTGCATTGTATATAACTGTATGGAGATACTGTAGGCGACGCAAACCTTTCCTCTGTCAATGGACCGTGGCTGTTACTGAAGCATTGCTGTGAACATCCTTGTACATGCTTGTGTATTTGTTCCAGGATAAATAACTAGGGTGGTAATTATTTTAAGATTAAACATCAGTAGAGAGTGATTTTTTTTAACCTAAAAAGATGTGCAGTATTTCTTTTAATATTTGTTGAAAAAGAATTTAATTTAGCTTGATAAAAAAACTTTAATACTGTGTTCTACATGAGTAAATTTGTTTAGTCCTGTGTTAGTTGGACTGTTTAAGTACTGATGTATATAGTTTTAAATATTAATGTTTTTTTCTGGCTCATTTAGTTCAGCTATATCTATGACAGTTAAAATATGAACCTACACATTTCCTTTTTTCCATTTCTCTTTTAACTCCCTAATGGGAGTGGAGTTTGCATTTGGTAGAGGGAAATTGAAGAGCAAGAGTCCATTGACTTCTGGAGAAATTATATATATATATATATATATATATATATATATATATATATATATACACCTAAACACACAAGGCAGTTTTTTATCTTCATGCTTTAAATGTATTAATAATATATACTTTATAATTAGCATATTCTTGAAACAGCATCCTTTAAAAGTGGTTTTCTAAATATTTGAAAATAGCTTGTGAGGTAATTTCTTGACCTTAGTAGACCTTCTTTACACCATTACTTTATCTAACTCTTCCACACCCCTGTGCTAATCTTGGTTTAGCATTCAGGAAATAGTAAATTCCACATTAGTGGTGCCTGAATTAATGAGTTTTTTTTAAAGATTTTATTTATTTGAGAGAGAGAGAATGAGAGATAGCACGAGAGGGAAGAGGGTCAGAGGGAGAAGCAGACTCCCTGCTGAGCAAGGGAGCCCGATGCGGGACTCCATCCGACCTGAGCCAAAGGCAGTCGCTTAACCAACTGAGCCACCCAGGCGCCCTGAATTAATGAGTTTTTAAAAGATAATGTTTTGAAGTACTCCTACAAAGCCTTTTAAAAAGCCGAAGTTCGAGAGTTTTAGAAAGTAGATTCCTTTTTTATTTTGAGCCTCCAAACATTTTGATTGTTTACAGTACTGTAGGTTATTTTTCCAATTTATTTCCATTATTTGTATTTTTAATAACGAGTTACTGCTAAATAAATAATTCACAGATAGAATTGATAGATTTTTCTTGTAACATTTACATTTCAAATTATTTCAGTATAGCATGTGTCTTTTCAATAGTAGTATTCAAGCTTTGTAGGTGATTTTTAAATTTGATTAATTCCTATTTTTCCTCATATCAAAACAAGTTCATAAAACATCTTTTTATATTGTGGGAATGAAGATAAATAATTTGTCATATGTTATTTTTTTTTAAATTTGTATTTATTTGAGAAGAGAGAGAGTGCAAGTAAGCATGAGCAGGGGTGAAGGGGGGCAGAGGGAGAAGCAGACTCCCCACTGAGCAGGGAGCCCTATGTGGGGCTCCATCCCAGGACCCTGGGATCATGACCTGAGCCAAAGGCAGCCACGTAACCAGCTGGGGCACCCAGGCACTCCTGTTACATGTTATTTAGAAGAAAAAGATATATATGTTTACTTACAACCTCCAAATTCACAAGATTCACCTGAAACGACAGACTGTTGTTTGGTTTACCATGGCTTCAGAGGCTAGGCCAGCTTATAATCTTTATGGGCCTGATCTAAATTTCACTGTAGTATTTACCTTTTTAAAGAGTAATTATCAAATCCAGAGTCAGAAACACCTGTAGATTTAAATGTTTCAGTTTCTTAAGATATTGTGTAGCTATAGAGTAGTGCTTTTGGAATTAAGTGATTATTATAGTAACTTACTGGTCGCATTATTTATACACACACACACAGCTTTATAAACACTGATTATAAAAGATACTGGTTTCTGTACATTTCTATTCATATTCCTCTCATTTTAAAGACTTGCCTACAATCTGAATTTATACTTTCTAACCCTTCTACATTAAAAGACAGTAACTGACAAGAGAGTAAAGGAACTTTTCTAGGGAGTTGTTTGCCATAATGTATAGTATATTTAATATAAAATGCTTAAGCTATGATTAGGTAGTGTCCTGGTCAGCTTGGGCTGCTGTGACAAAGATAGCATAAACTGGGTAGCTTATAAACAGTGGACATTTATTTCTCACAGTTTTAGAGGCTGGAAGGCTGAGAGTAGGGTGCTTACATCAGGATCTTGGTCTTGTGAGGAGGGCCTGCTTCCTGGAGCTCTCTGTGGTCTCTTTTATAAGGGCACTAATCCTAACCTAATCACCTCTCAAAGATCCCACCTCCTAGTACTATCACCTTGGGGGTTAGGATTTCAACATAGGAATTTTTTTTTTTTAAGATTTTATTTATTCACAGAGATACAGAGAGAAAGAGAGAGCATTAGCAGGGGGAGAGGCAGACGGAAAGGGAGAAGCAGGCTCTCTGCTGAGCCACGAGCCTGATGTGGGGCTTGATCCCAGGACCCTGGGATCATGACCTGAGCTGAAGGCAGACACTTAACCATCTGAGCCACCCAGGTGCCCCTCAACATAGGAATTTTTGAACGGATACAACCATTCATGCTATAGCAGGCAGCCAGTGATACCTTTATACTGGAGTTAGGACGTCTATGTCATTTGAATATCATTGAAGTCAGTATGTATTGAAATGGATAATTTTGTTTTTTTAAGATTTTATTTATTTATTTTAGAGGGAGCATGCACAGGGGTAGGGGAAGAGAGAGGGAGAGAAGCTCAAGCAGACTCTGTGATGAGCACGGAGCCCAATGCAGGGCTCGATCCCTTGACCCTGACATTATGACCTGAGCCGAAATCAAGAATTGTATGTTTAACTGGCTGAGCCACCCAGGCGCCCCTACATTTAGATTATTCTTTAGCATATCCTGAATACATGTACATTATACCTAGTTCTTCATAATGTGTTGCCAAGTTATAATATATTATATGACAGTCTGTAAATTCTGATTTATGCTTCCTTGTTAGCTACTGGGGAAAAGTTAGTGGAATATTTGTATTATGTTTCTTTAGTTGTGAAATCTCAACGAAAGTTGAAAGATGTCTGATTTTAGTAGTGAATAATGACTGTCAAATATGACAAATACTTGTCATAGCGTAAGCTGATAATTCCTGAAGATGAGACCACCAAAGGCATATCAGTCATAGCAACTGCAGACAGTAAAATAGTTCTACTGTGGATTTCATTCCTCCCTGGTATAGGATAAAAATGTTTAGAAGGGATAGGAGCTAAGGTAACATAGAATTTATATTACGGATGTGTTTTAGGTCAGTGTTTCTAAAATGTTTGACCATGATCCACAGTAAAAATACATTTATATGGCAACTTGTGATACACAAATACAACTAAAAGATTCTCCAGGTGGTGGTTAGGCTTACTATTTTCTGTTCTGTGTCATGTCAAAAATGATGTTGTTGACCTAGTAGATAATGCATCTTGGCTTGAAGTTTGCAAAACTATACTAGATGGTTTGTGTTTTTAATAATTATAATGCAATGTTATTAACTTCAACAGTTAATAGGGTGGGTGGGTTTCCCAAGTACTTGCAGTAGATTAAAAAAATTTAAAACACTGCTATAAAGAAAATACAAATAATGAAACCTTGTTAATTCTTGGGAAAAATACCTAGAGTAGGACCCTTTTAAATTCTTACTTCTTGGGTAATATGTGCAATGGGATTGCTGAGTTGTATAAGTGTATTTAACTTTATAAGAAATTGCCAAACTGTTATCCAAAATAGTTGTACCATACTGCATTCCCACCACACTTGGCATTGTGAGCCTTCCTAATTTTAGCCTTTCTCAGTATGCAGGTATAATAATATCATTATCATTTTAATTTGCATTTGATTTATTCCTAATGATTAATGATGTTGAATATCTTTTCATAGCTTATTTGCCATCTGTATATTTTGGTTAAATGTTCAGATTTACCTACTTAGTATTGTAGGAATTCTTTATATGTTCTTGATACAAGTCCTTAATCAGATACATATTTTGCAAATATTTTTCTCCTAGTTGGTCTTGTCTTAACAGCATCTTTTATAGTTCATGTTATGTGTCCTATTTAGGAATCTTTATCTAATCCAAGGTCACAAAGATTTATACTGTGTTTTTTTTCCTAGAAGTTTTCTATTTTTAATTCTTATATTTAGGTCTATGAACAATTTTGAGTTAATTTTTATGTATGCTGTGAGGTAAGGGTCATTTCTTTGCATATGAATGTGCAGTTGTTCCAGCATCATCTGTGAAAAAACTGTCTTTTCCTCTTTGTTGAAAATTAATTGGCCATATATGTAAATTAATGACTACGATGTTCCATTGTAGGATGTAAATTAATGACTCTACCATGTTCCATTGTTTGTCTTTGTGCCAGTATTTCATGTCTTTATAGTGAATATTGAAATCAGCTTACATTATTTTGAACTTAGTTCTTTTTGTTCAAAATTATTTTAGCTATTCTGGGTTCTTTTCATTCCCATATAACTTTTTTTTTTTTAATAAACTCCACCCCCATCATGGGGCTTGAACTCATGACCCAAAGATAAGGAAAGAGTCACATGTTCTACCAACTAAGACAGCCAGGCGCCTCTCATTGCCGTATAAATTTTAGAATCAGTTTGTCAATTTCTGCAAAAGAGACTGTTGGGGTTTTAAATGGTATTATGTTCAATCTGTGATATTTCAGAGAATTGCAGTCTTTACAGTATTGAGTGTTCAGTCAGTGAAGGTCATTTTTGTCTCTAATTATTTGGGTATTCTTTCATTTCTCTCAGTAATGTTTTCTGTTTTTCAGTGTACGATCTTATGCATATTTTGTTATATTTATTCTTGTAACAATGTTTTAAATACTATTTTAGATGGTATTGATTTTAATTTATCCAGTTGTTCATTATGGGTATATTGAAATATAGTGGATTTTTTTTTAATTGGCTTTACATCCTGCAACTTTACTAAACCTGCTCATTTCTTCTCCTCCTCCGTCTCTTCCCTCTTTCCTCCTTTTCCTCCTCTTCCTTCTCTTCTTCCTCTTCTTTTTTTTTTAAGTAATCTGTACCCTTAACATGAGGCTTGAACTCATAACGCTGAGATCAGAAGTTGCATGCCTACCAACTGAGCCACCCACACACCCCTATTACTTCTTATACTTTTTTTTTTTTTTGCAGATTTAGGGGATTTTTATGTAGATAATGTCACTGCGTATTAAAATAGTCTTGCTTCTTCCTTTTTCACTTGTATTCTATTTTTTTTTCTTCTTTTTTCCCTTTTCTTGCTTAATTGCCCTGTCCAGGATTGCCCCAGAATCTTGAATGGAAGTTCTGGGAGTGGGCATCCTTGCCTCATTCCTCATCTTGGAAAAAATTTCAGTTTTGCACTATTAAATATCTTGTTAACCATGTGTTTTTTGTAGACACCCTTTGAAGAAGTTTCCTTTTTTTTTTTTAAAGATTTTATTTATTTATTTGACAGAGAGACACAGCGAGAGCAGGAACACAAGCAGGGGGAGTGGGAGAGGGAGAAGCAGGCTTCCCGCCGAGCAGGGAGCCCGATGGGGGACTCGATCCCAGGACCCTGGGATCATGACCTGAGCCGAAGGGAGACGCTTAATGACTGAGCCACCCAGGCGCCTGAAGAAATTTCCTTCTTTTCTTAGATTGCTGAGAATGTTTGTCATAACTAGCTGTTGAATTTTGTCAGGGTTTTTTCCTGCATCTATTAAGTTGATTATATGATTTTTCTTTCATTGATTCTGTTAATTTGGTATATTAGCATGTTGAATGATTTTTAAATATTGAACCAAAATTCAATTCCGGGGCTAATACTACTTGGTTATGATAAATTATCCTTTATATATTATTGGCTTGAGTTTTGGTAGGAACTTCATGTCTATTTTCATAAAAGGTATTAGCTTACAATTTTCTTAAAACTTACAAGTTTATAATTATAGCTTATAGTTCTATTTTTGCGTGTTTTGATGTCAGGATAATTCTGGCCTCAAAAATGAGTTGGATGTGTTCTCTTTTTCTAGAGAGGTTGTATAGAATTGAAATGACATTTTAAACATTTGATACATTTCATCATTAAAGACATCAGAGCTTGGAGTTTCTCTGTGGGAAGGTTTTTGTTTTTTGTTTTTTAACTTGGTACTTTCTTTAATTTTTTATTTTGAGATCATTGTAGATTCATAATGCAGTTGTAAGAAATAATTTGGAGAGATCCTATAAACCCTTCAACCAATATTGCCAATGGTTATACAACTTATACAACTATGTTACAATATCACAACCAGGAAGTTGACAGAGATAAATCCATGAACCTTATTCAGATTTTTCCAGTTATTTTTGTACTTATTTGTGTGTGTGTGTGTGTGTGGATTCCATGCATTTTTAACATTAATTTTAATAGATTAACATGAGTACCATCACAGTTAAGGTAGGGAATAGTTCCGTCACAACGATCCTTTGTGATACCCTTTTATAGCCACAGCTACATTCTTTTCTTCCTAACCTCTGGCAATTATTAATCTTTCCATCTCTATAATTTTGTCATTTCAAGAATGTTATGTAAATAACATGTAAGTTAACATTATAAATAATAGCATGTAACCTTTTGAGATTCGCTTTTTTTCACTCAGCATATTTCCCTTAATGTTCATCCACGTTGTTGTGTGTATTAATAGTTTATTCCTTTTTATTGTTGATTAGTATTTCATGATATGGATATATGGTTATTTAACCATTCACCTGTTGACAGATACTTGGATTTTTTCCATTTTTGACTGTTAAGTATAAAGCTGTTATGAACATTCAGTTTTGTATGAACATAAGTTTTCATCTTTTTGGGAGAAATGTCTAAGAATTGCAATTACTGGGCTGTATGGTAAGCACATTGTTTAATTTTGTAAGAAATGGCATACTGTTTTTCAAGTACAGCTATACCATTTTACGTTCCCATCAGCCCTGTATGAGTAATCCAGCTTCTCTACATCAGCCCTAGTATATAGTGATAATTCATGGTTTTAGTTTACATTTCTCTAATGGCTAATGTTGAGCATCTTTTTATGTACTTATTTGCCATCTTTATATTTTCAGTGAACTGTCTTTTCATGTTTTTTTGCTCATTTTCTGTTTGGATTATTATTGTTTTTTTTACTGTTAAGTTTTGAGCCTTATACATATAATTTAGGTACTAGTCCTTTGTCAGATGTGCAGTTTGCATGTATTTTCTCCCAGTCTGTAGCTTGTTTTTTCATTCTCTTCATAGGGTCTTTTGCAGAATAAAGGTTGTTAACTTCAGTGAAGTCCAATTTATCAGTTTTTCCTTTTATGGATTATGCTTTTGGTATCATGTCTGAGAACTCTTAACCTATCCTTAGGTCCTAAGGATTGTTTCCTAGGTTTTTTCCCTAAAATTTTATTTAAGTCCAGGGTCCCTTTTGTGTTAATTTTTGTATGATGTGTATGGTTTAGCTTGAAGTTCCTTTTGTGTCTGTGGATGTCCACTTGCTCTAGCACCATTTGTTGAAAATGAAAAGGCTGTATTTTCTCCATTGAATTGCTTTTGCACCTTTATTAAAAATCAGTTGGGCTTTCTTATGTGGATCTAATTCCATGTTCTCTATTCTCTTTCAGTAATCTGTGTGTCTATCCCTCTGTAAATACCATGCTGTCTTGCTTATTGGGCTATATAGTAAGTTTTAACTCAGGTTGAGTGATTTTTTCCTCCCCTTAGTTTGTCTTTTTCAAAATTGTCTTAGCTATTCTGTGTCTTGTGCCTTTCCGTATAAATTGTAGGATACACTTGTCCATATCCGCAAATTACCTTGCTGAGATTTTGATAAGAATTGCATTGGATTTATATATCAGTTAGGGAGGAACTGACATCTTTTATTGTGTTATGTCTTCTGATCCATAAACATGGTACACTCTATTTGTTTAGGTTGTTGGTATCTTTCATCAGCATTTCGTAATGCCCAGATACAGATCTTCAACATGCTATATTTATTTTTTTTATATTTATGTTTAAATATTTACTTTTTTTTGGAGCAATTACAATTTTTTTTAAGGCGGGGGAGGGACAAAGGGAGAGGGAGAGAGAATCTTAAACAGGCTCCACGCCCAGTGTGGAGCCTGACGTGGGGCTCAATCTCACAACCCTGAGATCATGACCTGAGTCGAAATCAAGAGTTGAATGCTTAACCAACTGAGCCACCCAGGTGCCCCACAAATGGTTTTGTGTTTTAAGTTTGACTTCCACACGTTTGTTGTTAGTAAATAAAAATGCAATTTTGTGTATGTTCTGATTTTGTATCCTGTGACCTTGCTGAACTCACTTATAGTTGTAGGAGGGTTTTTTTGGTATATTCTTGGGGATTTTTATATGGAAAATCATGTCATCTTCCAACAGAGACTGTTTTATTTCTTCCTTTCCAATCTGTATGTCTTTTTTTTTTCCTTGCATTATCACATTGGCTAAGACTTCCAGTACAAGCATATCTTGTTTTATTGTGTTTCATTTTACTGCACTTTGCAGATACTGCATTTTTTTACAAATTGAAAGTTTGTGGCAACCCTGTGTCAAACACTGGTTTTCTAATAGCATTTGCTCACTTTGTGTCTCTGTGTCACATTTTGGTAATTCTCATAATATTTCAAATTTTTTTATTTTATAATTATTATGGTGATCTGTAATCAGTAATCTTTGATGTTACTGTTGTCATTGTTTTGGGGCCCCACAAACTGTGCCTATATAAGACAATGAACTTAGTTGATAAATGTTGTGTGTGTTGTCTGCTCCACTGACCACCTCTTCCCCATGTCTCCCTCTTTTGGGGTCTCCCTATTCCCTGAGATGCAGCAGTGTTGAAGTCAGGCCAATTAATAACTTTGCCATGTTCCTTTCAAGTGAAAGAAAGAATCATAAATCTCTCACTTTAAATTAAAAGCTAGAAATGATTAAGCTTAGTGAGGAAGGCATGTGGAAAACTGAGATAGGCTGAAAGGTGGCCTCTTGTGCCACCGGTAGCCAAGTTGTGAATGCAAAAGAGAAGTTCTTGAAGGAAATCAAAAGTGCTACTCTAGTGAACACATGACTGATAAGAAAGTGAAACAGCCTCATTGCTGATATGGAGAAAGTTTTAATAGTGTGGATAGAATTTCAAGCTAGCCACAACATTCCCTTAAGCCAAAGCCTAATGTAGAGCAAGGCCCTAACTCTCTTCAACTGTATGAAGGCTGAGGGAGGTGAGAAACCTGAAAAAGAAAAGTCTGAAGCTAGCAGAGGTTCATTCAGGAGGTTTAAGGAAAGACACCATCTCCATAATGTACAAGTGTAGGTGATACTGCAAGTGCTGATATAGAAACTGGAGCATTTAATTAATCAAGTTAATGAAGGTGGCTACAGTAAATAACAGATTTTCAGTGTAGGTGAAAGAGCATTCTCTTGAAAACTCTTCTATAAGAGGATGCCATCCAGGACTTTCATAGTTAAAGAGAAGTCAATACCTGGTGGCTTTAAGGCTTCAAATGACAAGCTGACTCCTTTGTTAGGAGCTAATGCAGCTGGTGACTTTAAATTGAAGCCAGTGCTCATTTACCACTTTGAAGATCCTAGGACCCGGGGCACCTGGGTGGCTCAGTTGGTTAAGCGTCTGCTTTTGGCTCAGGTCATGATCCCAGGGTCCTGGGATCGAGCGGGCATTGGGCTCACTGCTCAGCGGGGAGTCTGCTTCTCCCTCTCCCTCTCTCTCTGCCCCTCCCCCTGCCTGTGCTCTCTCTCTCTCTCTCTCTCTCTCTCCCTCTCTCTCAGATAAATACATAAAATCTTTAAAAAAAAGATGGTTTAAAAAAAAAAAAAGAAAGTCTTAGGGCCCTAAGAATTATGTTAAGTCTACTCTGTCTGTGCTCTATAAAAGGAATAGTAAAGCCTGGATGATAGCACATCTGTTTACAACATGGTTTACTGAATGTTTTAAACCCACTGTTGAGACCTATTGCTCAGGAAGAAAAGGTTCCTTTCAAAATATTTCTGCTCATTGACAAGGTACCTGGTCATCCAAGAGCTCTGATGGAGATTTACATCAAGATTAGTGTTGTTTTCATGCCTGCTAACACAACAGTCCCTACAGTCCCTAGACCAAGGATTCATTTTAACTTTCATGTCTTATTATTGGAAAGTTACATTTTGTAAGACCATAGCTGTCATAGATTCAGCCCATTCATAAACTCTAAACAAACTAGGAATAGAAAGAAACTTTCTCAATCTGATAAAAAGTGCCTATAAAAGAACCTACTTTTCCTGGTATAGTTAATGGTGAAAAACTGAACACTTTCCAGTTAAAATCAGGAATAATAAAAGGACGCCCAATCTCACCACTATCATTAAACATAGTGCAGTCATATATCAGAGATATGGCAGATTTGGTTCCACACCACCACAATAAAGCACACATCACAATAAAGTGCGCCAAATGAATTTTACCATTTCCCAGTGCACATAAAAGTTATGTTTACATCATACTGTGGTCTGTTGAGTGTGCAAAGCATTATGTCTAAAATTAGAATGTACATACCTAATCTAATTAAAAAATACTTTGCTAAAAAATGCTAACCATCATCTATGCTTTCAGAAGTCCTAATCTTTTTGCTTGTGGAGCGTTTTGCCTCAATGTTGATAGCTGCCGACTAACCAGGGTGGTGGTTGCTGAATATTGGGGTGGCTGTGGCAACTTCTTAAAATAAGACAACAATGAAGGTTGCCTATCAGTTGGCTCTTCCTTTCACAATAGCATGTGATGCTATTTTGTTACAGCATTTTACCCACAAGGAATCATTTTTCAAAATTGTAGTCAATCTTTTCAAACCCTGCCACTACTTTATCAGCTAAGCTTATGTAATATCCTAAATCCTTTGTTTGGGAGTAGGAAGGACAAACTTGAACCCACGAAGAGATAGGATCTATGTTCTCACTGTCTCCAAACTTATTGATGTTCTACAGGGATGTTCTTTGGGGTGTTCTGTAGGGGAAGTTAGCACCTTTTGTCATGGAGCAAAACACACTATATCCTCCGTATATTAAGAAGCAAAAGGAGGATTCATGGGAAGGTGGGACACTCCTAGGCCTAGTTGCTGCTCACTCCAAGAAGGTGAGCCAGCAGGTATGTAACACTTGTATAAGCAGCATGAGCTTTGCTCCAGCTTCTGAGGGTAAAAGTCAATATGGCTGTTGCTTTACTTCCACCCACCAGTCTTGTGCAAAAATGACTGGTGATTCATCCTGAGAAGAAATACACAGGGAAGGAATTCTGGGAACTTGGTTCAATGTGAGTTGACACATTTCATTGCCACCACACTTAATGTTAATTATTTATCAGATGGGAGGGTGTTTCCTGCCTTTCCCTCAAGGATAGGAATGTATGCTTTTATCCCTTTCTCAGGGCAGTTGCTTTTGCCTGAAATGAGAGTGAGAGTTTCCTGCCTCTCTCAGAGGTAGTAGGCATTTGCCGAGGCCATTTCTAGCTGGGGTTTCCCCAGTGGCTTAAGGCTTTTGTTTCCCCTGAGAGGACCTGAAAGTTGAGTGGAATGTCATTCCTGTGTCCTACCAAACAGGGACTCTTTCTTGTCTCCTGCTCTATTTTCAGTGTTGTAAGTTGTAGGTGGAAGCTAATGGAAAAGAGCTGGATGCTTGAGGATTCTGCCTGTGTCTAGAATCTCAGAGATTCTCAACCATCTCGTTAGCCCACAGTTGGTCTTTAAGCATTTGTTTGAATTTCACTGTTTTCTTCTTACGCAGTTTGACGGCAGTCCTCTTTGTCCCGTGCTCTGTCAAAGATGAAACAGTTCTGTGTTCTGTCTCACCTCAAAGGTAGTTTTGTCTCCCTTTGATTCTCAGTGCTCCTGGTTAGGTGGTAGGATGCCGTGGGAGCCAAAGAGGAAGATTATTTCAAGGAGCTAGCAGTCAGCTATGCAGATAATACTATGAGGTCATGAAAAATGTGTCTTGAAAGGGCCCACTGGTTTACCGATAACCTGTGATTTCTGAGAACAAAATCAATGGAGAGGAGGGGGCTACAGGGGTCGTGCAGGGGAAAGACCTGACAGTGAGCTAAGGAAGGCAACATGTGGAGATGCCTGGGAGGTTTGGCATTAAAGACTAAGTAGCTCAAAGGGACAATAGAATGAAGTAAAGTGAAAAATTTTTGTTAAAGTGCTTTTCCATCTCTTCTCAATATCACCAGCCGTATTCTTTTCCCTTAATCAGCTGAACTTACCTCAACTCCTAAATGAGGTCATTTAAAAAAAAATCATTTCCTCTCTTTTCAGGCAGTATTAACTTAGAACAATCCCACCTGTACATAGGGAGAGAACTAATTT
This sequence comes from Zalophus californianus, assembly GCF_009762305.2. Classification (NCBI taxonomy): domain Eukaryota; kingdom Metazoa; phylum Chordata; class Mammalia; order Carnivora; family Otariidae; genus Zalophus; species Zalophus californianus. The sequence goes on along the minus strand of NC_045604.1, from coordinate 58,656,157 downwards.
TAAGTGTATAGTGTATCAGGCACATTTATAAGTTTTGAGTATGCTGATTAATTTACTCCTGACAATACATCTGTTCCCATCAAATATAAAACTTATACAAATGTAAACTAAGGCTTTGAGAGGTTAAATTTTGCTCAGCTTATGCATAGTATGTTCCAAGTTAGGCATTTAAACCTGGTCTAACACTTCTCAGATCATGCATCTCAGTCTAATAAGGGAGATAGGTATGTGAACAAGTTACAAAGCTGTTTAATAAGTTATACAGCCATTACAAATGAGCAATAGCTCTATATTGTCCTTGAAAGATGTTCACCCTATATTACTGAGGGAAAACATTATAGAATAGAGTGAATACTATGATCCCATTCACTTCTTCACTGATTCAGCAAATGTATATCAAATGCTTACTTTGTCCTAGGCACTGTTCTAAGCACTTAGGATACTTGGGTGAACAAAAGAGTGTTTCTCTTTTTATTGAGTTTATAATCTATTAAGATAGAATAGAATGTGAAAGCAGTGATAGAATTATGAGAGACAGTGAGGGCTGCAAGAAAGACTTGAGCAGGAAACCACAGGGATAGGTAAATTCATACGTAACAAGTGTGTAATTGTTGGAAGACAGTTCTCCATGTCTCTTGCATTTATGCACATTTGTGAGCAGAGGCACTGGCTACTTTGTTCTGGACTGTCTTTTCAGTGATTTATATATAGGGAACAACTTTGGAAGTTACAGTATCTCCCTCTGAAGCAGAGGGCAGATTTATTATCCGGTATAATAAAGATAATGTCACTCTCTGGGACACAGGTCAGGCAGGTTTGCTTGATACTTTATAAAATTTGGGTTCCCTCAGTTCAGGGTTCTCCAGCTGTGATTCAAACCCACTGCAAGTACAGTATTCACCCAGGCTGCTCCCCATTGCCCTGCGGGAATTGGGGGACAAGGAACAAATGTGACGTTGAAGCTTACACTGCTTGAGTAGAAAAATCTTTTGTCTCTAACTTAGGAGTCTTGTGTCTTCTGTCGGTATTCATGAGATGGTGGCAGGTACTTAGCTTACAAGTAATCTAGACTTCACAGTTCTTGATAACAGATATGAGTTTATTTTTATTCTCACTTGAGGGGGCTTAGTTTTTTTAATCTTACAGTTCTTTTTTGTTTTGTTTTTTTTTTAATTTAAATTCAATTAGTTAACATATAGTGTATTATTGGTTTCAGAGGTACAGGCCTGTGGTTCTTCAGTCTTATATAATACCCAGTACTCATTACATCACTTAATGTCCATCACCCAGTTACCCCATCCCCCCACCCCACGCCCCTCCAGCAACCCTCAGTTTGTTTCCTGTACTTAAGAGTCTCTTATAGTTTGTCCCCTCTCTGGTTTCGTCTTTGTTTTATTTTTCCCTCCCTTCCCCTATGATCCTCTGTGTTGTTTCTTAAATTCCACATATGAGTGAGATCATATGATAATTGTCTTTCTGTGATTGACTTATTTCACTTAGCATAACAGCCTCTAGTTCTATCCGTGTTGTTGCAAATGGCAAGATTTCATTTTTTTGATGGCGTGTAATATTCCATTGTAGATATATACCACATCTTCTTTATCCATTCATCTGTCGATGGACGTCTGGGCTCTTTCCGTAGTTTGGCTGTTGTGGACATTGTTGCTATAAACATTGGGGTGCAGGTGCCCCTTCTGTATCTTTGGTGTAAACTACCAAGTAGTGCAATTGCTGGGTCATAGGGTAGCTCTATTTTCCACTTTTTGAGGAACGTCCGTACTGTTTTCCAGAGTGGCTGCACGAGCTTGCATTCTCCCACCAACAGTGTAAGACGGTTCCCCTTTCCTTGCATCCTCGCCAACATCTGTCGTTCCCTGGCTTGTTGATTTTAGCCATTCTTACTGGTGTGAGGTGGTATCTCATTGTGGTTTTGATTTGCATTTCCCTGATACCAAGTGATGTGTCTGTTGGCCATTTGGATGTCTTCTTTGGAGAAATGTCTGTTCCTGTCTTCTGCCCATTTCTTGATTGGATTATTTGTTCTTTGGGTGTTGAGTTTGAGAAGTTCTTTATAGATTTTGGATACTAGCCCTTTATCTGATAGGTCATTTGCAAATACCTTCTCCCATTCTGTCAGTTGTCTTCTGGTTTTGTTGACTGTTTCCTTTGCTGTGCAAAAGCTTTTTATTTTGGTGAAGTCCCAGTAGTTCATTTTTGTCTTTGTTTCCCTTGCCTTTGGAGACATGTCTAGCAAGTAGTTGCTGCGGCTGAGGTCCCAGAGGTTGCTGCCTGTGTTCTCTAGGATTTTGATGGGTGCCTGTCTCACATTTAGGTCTTTCATCCATTTTGAGTTTATTTTTATGTATGGTGTAAGAAAATGGTCCAGTTTCATTCTTCTACATGTGACTGTCCCAATTTTCCCAACATTGTTTGTTGAAGAGACTGTCTATTTTCCATTGGATATTCTTTCCTGTTTTGTTGAAGATTATTTGACCATTGTAAACTTATAGTTCTTAATGGCATCTGTCAGCTCCTATTTTTTGGTAGTGCATTTAATTACTAAAAGGGTAGAGGAGGTTTACACTAGTTTATTCTGGAAGCACATTTAATGGGGTGTATGGACAATACAGTCATTTTGATCTCCAAAGTCACATACAGAGATATTCAGGAGCTGTTATGTAACTATCATGTCTCAGTCCATGTTTTTATGTGCAGATTTCATGTGTAAGAGTTCTTGCTAGAAGAATTCACTTTGTCTTCTATTCTTATGTCCCACCACCATTTTCTCTAGACAGAGATGGCTAGAACCCTGTTTCAAACCTAGATTTTAAAAAATTTGGAAAGAAAATTTTTTTGTGCTTCTTCTCTCTTTTTTTTAAAGAACTTCAGTGAATTTTAATTACTATCATGTTGTTAATTTGAATAGTTTCTTAACTCTTAATTATAACTCAGTAGGATTGCCAAACCTGCTGTTGGCCAAAGGGAAAAACATTTTTAATGTTATCTGTTTACTACAGTTAGCATCTTTTTAAAACTGAAAATCAGATTTGAAAAGTCGGTTATATAAAGTACAACCAGTTCGTGAAAATATTGAATTTTTTTTTTTAAGATTTTACTTATTTATTTGAGAGAGAGGGAGAGCATGGGAGAGAGAGGACATGAGCAGGGGGAGGGGTAGACAGAGAGGGAGAAGCTGACTCCCCACTGAACAGGGAGCCTGATGCGGGACTCAATCCTAGGACCCCGGGATCATGACCTGAGCCAAAGGCAGACGCTTAACTGAGCCACCCAGTGCCCTGAAAATACTGAATTTCTGTTGGTTGTTTTATTCCAATATGTTTAGGAACCATAGAGCATTCCCCCACACACAAAAAAGAAAGAAATTCTTTAACCCACATGTTCATCCTTTACCTAGCCAGCTTACCAGTTATAAGCAAGGAGAAAGAAAGAAAATAATTTGGCTTCAAGAAGATTGTGATCTTTATGTTGAATGGCAAGAAAACTTAATAGGGAAATCTGTCCCCTGTGACAGTATATAGAGAGCGTAGTCAAATTTAATTTTATTTGAGATCTCATCAGCCTGATTACTTAGCTAATTATCGTTCTTTGTCATATATTCAGCTTCTTTTCATTACAGCTTCTGAATAAACATGAAGCTTTTGGTCCTTTTTTGGTAAAGATGATTCATTTTTTAAAGGGAAACATATTTCTCTTTTTCAAAGGGATTTGTTCTATTTTTGTAGTATTGTTCTGCTATTGATGGACATTTAGGCTGATTTTATTTTATATTTTGCAGCCATATTTTATCATTGTAAGATGAACTTTAAAATACTTTAACATTTCTGAAATTGGGATATGTTTAAAAAATAGGTGGTATCTTATAAAACACTGTTTGCCAACCTATTTTTTTTTCTTTTTTTAAATTTTATTTATTTTTGACAGAGAGAGCACAAGCAGAGGAAGCAGCAGGTAGAGGCAGAGGGAGAAGCAGGCTCCCCACTGAGCAGGGAGCCCAGTGCGGGACTCGATCCCAGGACCCTGAGATCATGACCTGAGCTGAAGACAGATGCTTAACCGTCTCAGCCACCCAGGCACCCCGCCAACCTATTTAAGATTTAAAACCCTACCCCCCACCTCCAGTCCTTTCTTACTCCTTTCTCTGCTTCATTTTTCCATATAACACTTTGACCAGGTGACATGTTGTTTATTGTCTTTCAGTAAGCTCATTAGAGTGCAGGGATCTTTTTCTGTTTATTTCACCACTGTACTCCTAGCTCCTAGAATACCACCTGGAGTGGAGTGAGTTCTCAATATATTTGTCGAATGAATGGTAGAATGAAGGGAATATTTGAATGATTACTGTGGTCCAGACACTGTCCTTGAATGACTTAATCATTATAATAACTACACGAGGTAGGTAAGAACTACTTAATGAGGAAATGAGGGCCGGAGAGGAGATTATTTTCCCCCAATATCACTCAGCTTGTAAGTGGAGGAGTGGAAATTAAGAGTTTCCTTATGCTGGGTCCTGGGCTCCTAACTTCATCATTACACTTTTCTCAACAAAAATGACTTATGATTTATTTAGTTCTTTCTTTTTAAACAGGAAGAAGAGAATTTATCCAAAGACTGAAACTTGAAGCAACCCTGAATGTGCATGATGGCTGTGTAAGTAATAATTAATTCTCAACTATGAAGGACTTTAATACCGAGTGCTCAAATATTTGATGAAATGCCCCATCCTCCCAGAAGAGATTATGTCTAACTATAATCAAATATTATAAAGAGAATAAAGTTTTACATTAAAACATAAAGAAGTATATTTTGAATTTTAAAAAGTATATGGAAGGTTTTTTTTTTTTTTAAACACAGATGAGTTTTCTCATATCAAAAGGCTTCTAAGGAAAAAAAAAAGGCTTCCATCTCTTTCAGTCTACTGATACTGCTTTTGTGAAGGTCACTAATGATTACTCGTGGTTACTTCTTAGGAAACTTAGACATTAATTGAAGATATGTTCTTTTTCAAAATATTTTTTCTCTTGGTTTCTGCCACACTCTGTTGGTTCTCTTTGTATCTCATTGACCCCACTGTATCTTCTCTGTCTTCTTAGCTGACTCCTTCACTTCTTGACCTTTGATGTTGGATGTATCAAGGCTTGTTGGATTAACAAGAGCCAAAACTGGCTCTTCCACCCTCTTTTCACTTCATTTTTGTAAGACATGCTCTCCTGTCCCGTGACTAAAAAAACACGACTTCCATCTCCTCACTTCTTCCCAGAACTCCAGATTCATGTATCCAGCTCTCTACTTCACATTCCCAGCTGAATGGCTAATAGGCATCCCGAATTTAGCAGGGCCAAAACAGAATCCTTTTCCTTTTAACTTCTGTTATGAAAATTTCAGACATGTTTTTCATATACTCATCAGATGGATTTAGCAATTCTCAAGATTGGGACACATTTCCATTTCATTTTTCTCTTTTTTTCCTTGGTGAAGTATTTCAAAGCAAATTCTAGATACTATATCATTTCAGTCCTATATGCAGCCTAAAAGCAATGGATATTTTCTTATGTAACTAAAATGCCATTATGTAATTTAACAAGATTACAGTATATTTTTGATATCATCTGATACACAGTCCATAATCAAATTTCCCTCATTGTTTAAAATGTCTTTTTATAGTTGTTCAGAAGAGGATCCAAGCAAAGTCCATTCCTTGATTGCCATGCCTCTTAAATCGCTATTAAACTAGAGCAGGCTTCCTTTTTTTTGTTCCTGCCATTGACTTGTTATAGAATCTGAGTCAGTTTTCCTGTAGACTGTCCTACATTCTAGATACTGATTTGGTTTCTTGTGTTGTTATTTAACTTGTTTTTATATTCTTTGTATTTCCTCTAAGTGAAAGTTACTCCTAGAGGTTTGATTAGATTCAGATACAACTTTTGGGGCAGAAATATTTACAGATGATACTATATGCCTCATATTATTTCGAATAAAGAGGCACACAGTGTTTGTTCTACTTTTAGTAATGGTAAGATTGATCATAAGATTCAGGTGGCTACAATAGCCAAACTATGGAAAGAGCCCAGATGTCCATTGACAGATGAATGGATAAAGAAGATGTGGTGTGTATACACACACACACACACACACACACACACACACACACACACACACACACACACTGGAATATTATGCATCCATCAAAAAATGAAATCTTGCCATTTGCAATGATGTGGAGGGAACTAGAGGGTATTATGCTAAGTGAAATAAGTCAATCAGAGAAAGACAATTATCATATGATCTCACTCATATGTGGAATTTAAGAAACAAAACAGAGGATCATAGGGGAAAAGAGGAAAAAATAAGACAAAAGTAGAGAGGGAGACAAACCATAAGAGACTCTTAAGCATAGGAAACAAACTGAGGATTGCTGGAGGGAAGGGGGGTGTACGGATGGGGTAACTGGGTGATGCACATTGGGGAGGGTATGTGCTGCAGTGAGCACTGGGTATTATATAAGACTGATGAATCACAGACCTATACCCCTGAAACCATAATACATTATATGTTAATTAATTGAATTTAAATTTTAAAAAATGAAAAGAAAAAGATTAAGGTGACTAAAACAAAGACTTGATTTTTTTCCCCTAAATCTATAACCTTCTACATTTCAGTAAATAACACCATCATTCATCCAGTTATTTAAGTTGAGAAATTTCAAGTTATCCTTGATTACTCTCTTTCCCTCGACTTCCACATCTAGTCTATCCATAGATAAATTCTACCTCCAGAATATATCTGGAATCATTCCATTTCTTTCTGTCTCTATGCTACCACCTAATTTAAGCTATTTTCCCTTGCCTGGACCACTGCAGTATCCTCTTAGCTGCATTATTCTACTAACTTGTTCAACATACAGATCCTAGATTATGCACATAAATCAGGTCATATTACTCCTTTCATATCATTTCCTCCTCTTCCCCCTTACAGTATGATTGACAAAGGCAGAAAGATTCAGAACTGTCTTGATCAAACAAGCCCTATGGTCTGAGTTTGCTAGGCTGTTTTTTGATACCTCCAAGAGTCAATGGACTAGTAAGGGACAGCAATTACTGAAAATCAGTGTATTCATTTACACTCATAAGGGTATATTATTCCTGTTATATGAGAATACCTTATTTCATACCCTATTTCATTATATAAGATTATCTTAACACTATAGTTTTTTTTAACACTATACTTCTAAACTGTTTGGGTATTTTTTAAAGATACTGAGATACCAAAACAAAGAAACGCAAAACTCTGAGATGTAAGGCTGAGGAAATCTGTAGTCTAACAAACACTTCAGGTGATTTTGATCTAGGTGATCCATGGATCATACTTTGGAAAATACTGCTATAGCTGCCTATTGAAAGCATGAGACTAGAAAAGAAATTACAAAGAAAAAAATTACAGAAAGGAGAAGTTACAGTGACAGGAGGGTCTAGGCCCTTACTTTAAGGAACCCAACATTTAAGTAAAGAGGGAAAAAGTATCTATAGTCCTATCCACCAGACTTATCTTTTTCCTGTCTACAATTATGGAATTATAATTATGCTATAAATACAGTTTAGGTATATATTTTTAATTTAATTTTATTTATTATTATGTTTTTATATAGGCTCCACTCTAGGCATGGAGCCTAATGTGGGGCTTGAACTCACCACCCTGAGTGAGATCAAGACCTCAGCTGAGATCTAGAGTCAGGTGCTTAACCAAGTGAGCCATCCAGGTGCCTCTATATATTTTAAAATGAAAAACATTTTTGGAGGGAGCAGGTCAAAATAATACATGCACATGATTAAAAATTGATCAAAACAAAAAGTAACAGATGTGTCCCATTCTCCCTATTCCTTTCTTATTCTCCAAAAACAAACTCTTTTCATCATTTTTTATTTCAGATCTTCTGATTATTTTCCATATTTCTGTGTAATATTCTTTTTTGGTTTGTTTTAAACATTTTTAAATTTAAATTCAATTAATTAACATGTAATGTATTATTGGTTTCAGAGGTACAGGCCTGTGGTTCTTCAGTCTTATATAAAACCTAGTGCTCATTATATCACATGCCCTCCTTAATGTCCATCACGCAGTTACCCCATCCCCCCACCCCACGCCCCTCCAGCAACCCTCAGTTTGTTTCCTATGCTTAAGAGTCTCTTATAGTTTGTCCCCTCTCTGTTTTTGTCTTGTTTTATTTTTCCTTCCCTTCCCCTATGATCCTCTGTGTTGTTTCTTAAATTCCACATATGAGTGAAATCATATGATAATTGTCTTTCTGTGATTGACTTATTTCACTTAGCATAACAGCCTCTAGTTCTATCCGTGTTGTTGCAAATGGCAAGATTTCATTTTTTTGATGGCGTGTAATATTCCATTGTAGATATATACCACATCTTCTTTATCCATTCATCTGTCGATGGACGTCTGGGCTCTTTCCGTAGTTTGGCTGTTGTGGACATTGTTGCTATAAACATTGGGGTGCAGGTGCCCCTTCTGTATCTTTGGTGTAAACTACCAAGTAGTGCAATTGCTGGGTCATAGGGTAGCTCTATTTTCCACTTTTTGAGGAACGTCCGTACTGTTTTCCAGAGTGGCTGCACGAGCTTGCATTCTCCCACCAACAGTGTAAGACGGTTCCCCTTTCCTTGCATCCTCGCCAACATCTGTCGTTCCCTGGCTTGTTGATTTTAGCCATTCTTACTGGTGTGAGGTGGTATCTCATTGTGGTTTTGATTTGTATTTCCCTGATACCAAGTGATGTGTCTGTTGGCCATTTGGATGTCTTCTTTGGAGAAATGTCTGTTCCTGTCTTCTGCCCATTTCTTGATTGGATTATTTGTTCTTTGGGTGTTGAGTTTGAGAAGTTCTTTATAGATTTTGGATACTAGCCCTTTATCTGATAGGTCATTTGCAAATACCTTCTCCCATTCTGTCAGTTGTCTTCTGGTTTTGTTGACTGTTTCCTTTGCTGTGCAAAAGCTTTTTATTTTGGTGAAGTCCCAGTAGTTCATTTTTGTCTTTGTTTCCCTTGCCTTTGGAGACATGTCTAGCAAGTAGTTGCTGCGGCTGAGGTCCCAGAGGTTGCTGCCTGTGTTCTCTAGGATTTTGATGGGTGCCTGTCTCACATTTAGGTCTTTCATCCATTTTGAGTTTATTTTTATGTATGGTGTAAAAAATGGTCCAGTTTCATTCTTCTACATGTGACTGTCTTAATTTTCCCTACACCGTTTGTTGAAGAAACTGCCTTTTTTCCATTGGATATTTTTTCCTGCTTTGTCGAAGTCTGTGTAATATTCTTATGTTGATCTTTTTTGAATTGGCAACTTTGAACATTGTCTTTTGAGTTCCTGCTATCATAGTGGAGGATTTAGCCTACTTATACAACTCCTATTTTCTAAGATGTAGGCTTCTCAGAATTTTTATATTACTGTTCTTAGTCTCTGTGCTGGTCACTTGAACTTTAAACCACATACAAAAACATCCTTTTGTTTTTTCTGCCATTTAGAGACAATATCTTTTGAATCTTCATTCTGTAAGAGAGACATTTAATTCTTTCATCCTTCCCTCCACCTTTTTTTTTTTTAAAGATTTTATTTTTAAGTAATCTCTCTACCCATTGTGAGGCTAGAACTCACAACCCCAAGATCAAGAGTCGCATGTTCTACTGACTGAGCCAGCTGGGCGCCCCTTTCCCTCCACCTTTTTCTATTTCCCACCTCTGTCAGCTCATATGCTTTTATTTTGTCAGTGTCAGTTACATGTACCCTTTATTCTGTAGTCCTGGTCATCTTCTGTAATTTGTCTATATATTGTAAAAGTCAAAGTTTAGTAAACAGTGCTGTTAAATAGTCTTATATGTATATGTACTTTTCTTGTTTTTTGTTAAACTCTTCAAAATAAGGAACAGATGTATAGAAAATTTATATAGAAAACTATGTGACATATCATCTGTTTGTAATACTCAATTGCTCAAAACTCTCCAGTGGGTTTCTAGCTTACTTAGAGTAAACCTGAAGACCTATTGCTTCCAGCCCTATGGTGTTTGGCACTTTCCTTCTTCTCCAGTTTCATCCCTTACTATGTTTGCTGTTATACTGAATTGTTCCAGTCACACTCATCTTTTCGCTGTTCCTTAAATACACCAAGTACACCTCTGCCTTATATATTTTATGCCTTCTACTCAGAACTCTCTTGCCCCATATATTTGTAAAGCTCACCTCCTCATTTCATTTAGCTCTCACTGTTACCTATCAGAGAAGCTTGCCCTATCCACACTGGTCAAGTAACTCCCCATCCTGATCAGTATCTTTCTTTCTTGTTTTTTTTTCCTTCACAGTGCATATCACTATCTGACATTATAATTATACAAACACATTTATTTATTTGTTCATAGTATATATACCTGCCCAGAACACTGGGCCAAAAAAATATCTTTAGAAATTTATTTACTTCATCTAGTGTCAGGAGAAGTGCCTAGTACATATGTGGCACTTATGATTGAAGAGGCAAAGTGTGTGTTATGTGTTAGAGTTTGTGTCTTTAAGGATCTAAGGTCACATCTTTCTCCCTACCCAAAGGAAAATTTTCTAGTATTAATTTCAGATGGATTCTTCCATAATGGACAATTGCCTTTATGATATTCTCAAGTTTTCTTAAGCTTTGGATTCTGTGTCTTCTCATTTTTAAATTTACCTTCAGATTTTACTGAGTATATTCTCAAAATATTTTTCTAAGGATGAGTGAAAAGTAAACTTCTTACAAGCTTAAGCATATTTTTTTCTGCCTTCACACTATTTTTAAAACATGTTGTCCTTATTTTTATCTTGCATTTAATTTTAAAAATAGATAATACTTTCTCATGTTATAAAAATAAATTATTTTTAAAAGTATATAAAAAGTGGCTCCCACTCTTGTTTCTGTCTCTCCCATTCCTTTCTGCTCCCTAATATGTATAACCACTTGTTTTCGTTTTTTGGATATCTTTTTATGTTTTTCCATCTTCCTTGAGATATTATTTACCTATAGCATTGTGTAAGTTTAAGGTGTACAATGTGATGATTTGATACTCAGATATGTTGTGAAATGATTACCACAATAGGGTTTGTTAACACATACATCACCTCATGTAATTTGTTTTGTTGTGGTGGCAGTGGTGAGAACATTTAAGATTTACTCTCTTAGCATCTTTCGAGTATACAACATAGTATTGTTAAGTATAACCACCAGCCATGCTACACATTGTATCCCCGGAACTTATTCATCTCATACATTAGATGTATATTAGGTACATAGATCCCTGTTAGATCTGTACATTAGATCCCCAGAACTCATCTTATAACTGGAAGTTTGTAGTTTTTCAAAGCTCATTTCCCAGCTGCTGGTGACCACCAACCAGTCTACTATCTGTTTCTACCAATTGGGTATTTTTGGATTCCACATAGAAGTGATATCAGATAGTATTTGTCATTCTCTGTCTGGCCCTAAGGGTTCATCCATGTTGTTGCAAATGACAGGATTTCCTTCTTTTATATGGCTAATATTCCATCTCATATATATACACCACATTTTCTTTGTCCATTGGTTCATAGATAAACACTTAGGTTCTTTCCATGTCTTGGCTATTGTGAATAATACTGCAGTGAACATGGGAGGTACAGGTATTTCTTCACGATGGCGATTTCATTTCTTTTAGTTACGCTTCCAGAATAGGATTGCTGGATCATATGTTAGTTTTATGCTGAATTTTTTGAGAAACCTCTATACTGTTTTCCACAGGGGCTGCACCAATTTACAGCCGCACCAGAGTGCACAGATGCTTCCTTTTCCCCACATCCTCACCAGCATCTGTTCTCTTGTCTTGTCTATTTTGATAATAGCCATTCTAGTAGGTGTGAAATGATGTTTCACTATCGTTTTGATTTGCCTTTCCCTCATGATTAGTGATGTTGAGAGTCTTTTCATGTATTTTTGGCTATGTATACTTTTGGAAAATGTTTATGTAAGTCCTTTGCCCGTTTTTATTTTTTTAAAGATTTTATTTATTCATTTGTGAGAGAGACAGAGAGAGAACAAGCAGGGGGAGAGGCAGAGGGAGAGGGAGAAGCAGACTCCCTGCTGAGCAAGGAGCCCGATGCGGGACTCGATCCCAGGACCCTGGGATCATGACCTGAGCCAAAGGCAGACGCTTAACCATCTGAGCCACCCAGGCGCCCAGTCTTTTGCCCATTTTTAAATCAGGTTATTTGTGGGGGGTTTTTTCCTTGTTACTGAGTTATATGAGCTCTTTGTATATTTTGTACATTAACCCCTTATCAAATATATAGTTTGCGTATATTTTCTCCCATTCTGTAGGTTTCCCCTTCATTTTATTGGTTTCTCTTGCCGTGCAGAAGTTTCTGAATTTGATTTTTGCGCTTTTGTTGTCATATCAAAAAAAAATCACTGCCAAGACCAAGGTCAAGGAGTTTTTCACTTTCTTTTCTTCTAGAGTTTTATAGTTTTAGGTCTTATGTTTAATACTTAATCCATTTCAAGTTAATTTTACTTTTTTTGCCTGTGAACATCCAGTTTTCCCAACACCATTTATTGAAAAGATTGTGCTTTCCGCACTGAGTATTCTTGGCTCCTTTGTTGTAAGTTAATTGACCATATATGTATGGGTTATTTTTTGGGTTCTCTATTCTGTTCCATTGGTCTGTGTGTCTGTTTTTATGCCAATATCATACTGTTTTTGACTACTGTAAATTTGTAATACAGTTTAAGTCAGGAAGTGTAATGCCTCCAGATTTGTTTTTCTTTCTCAAGATTCCTTTGGCTATTTGGGGTCTTCTATGGTTCCATACAGCCTTTAGTGTTTTTTTGTTTTGTTTTGTTTTCTGTGAAAAATGCCATTGGAATTTTGATAGGGATTGCCTTAAGTCCATAGATGGCTTTGGGTAGTGTGGACATTTTAATGATATTAAGCCTTCTAATACACGAACTTGTCATATCTTTCTATTTATTTGTGTCTTCTTCATTGTCTTTCATCAGTAGTGTGTAGACCTCAGTGTACAGATCTTTCACCTCTTTGTTAAATTTATCCCTAAGTATTTTATTGTTTTAGATGTTATTATAACTCAACATCATATAGTTTATTGTTAGTATGTAGACATGACATGCAACTGATACTTGTTTGTTGATTCTATATCTTGTATATTGTATATCTTAAAACTAGTAAATTCATTTATTAGTGCCAACAGTTTTTGTGTGGCATCTTCAGGGTGTTCTGTGTATTCATGTCATCTGCAAACAGAGACAGTTTTACTTCATCATTTCCAATTTGGATTTCTTTTATTCTTTTTCTTGCCTAATTGTTCTGGACAGGACTCTAATACTATGTTAAATAAAAGAGATGAGAGTCATTACCCTTTTCTTGTTCCTGATTTTAGAGGAAAAGCTTTCAACCTTTCACCATTGAGTATGATGTTAGCTGTGGGCTTGTCATATATGACCTTTATTAACAGTGAGATATGTTCCTTCTATATTCAATCTATTGAGGATTTTTATCATGAAAGATGTTGAATTTCATCAGATGCTTTTTCTGCATATATTGAGATGATTGTATGATTTTTTATCATTCATTATATTAATGTGGAATATCACATTTATTGATTTGTGTATACTGAACCATCCTTGTATCTTAGGGATACATTCCACTTGGTTATGGTGTATGATCCCTTTAATGTGCTGTTGAATTCAATTTGCTAGTATTTTGTTGAGAATACTTATATCTATATTCATCAGGAATATTGGCATGTAGTTTTCTTTTCTTGTAATACCTTATCTGGCTCTGGTGTCAGGATAATGCTCGCTTCAGAAAATGAGTTTGGGCATGTACCCTCCTCTTCAGTTTTTTGGAGAGTTTAAGGACTGGTGTTTATTCTTCTTTAAATGTTTGGTAAATAGTTAAAGCCCCTAAAGTCGTCTAATTCTGGGCTTTTTTGGTTGTTTTTTAATGGTTTTTAATTACTGATTCAGTCTCCAGAAACAAACAAAAAAATTACTTGTTTTTGACCTATTCAGATTTCTGTGTGTGATTTAGTCTTGGTAGGTTATATGTTTCTAGTACATTGTCTAATTTATTGGTGTATAACTGTTCAGTGTATTCTCTTATAATCCTTTGTATTTCTGTGGTATCAATTGAAATATCTTCTCTTTCATTTAAAATTTTTATTTATTTGGGTCTTGTTTTTTTTCCTTGGTAAATCTAGCTAAAGGTTTGTCAATTTAATCTTTTCAAAAAACCAACTTTTAGTTTCATTGATCTTTTCTATTGTTTTCCTACTCTTTTTCATTTATTTCTGCTCTGATTTTTGTTGTCTCCTTTCTTTTGCTAATTTTGGCCTTAGTTTTTCTCTTTCATTAATATGTTAAGTTCTGTTGCTTATTTTGATCTTTCTTTTTTCTCAGTGTAGACATTTATTGCTATAAAATTCCTGCTTATAACTGCTTTTGTTGCATCCCATATGTTTTATTTCTATTTTCATTTATTTCAAGATTTTTTTTATTTCTTCTTGGACCCACTGACTGTCCAAGAGTATGTTATTTAATTTCCACATGTTGGTGAAATTTCCAGTTTTCCTGCTGTTAATTTCTAGTCTTCTACCATTGTGGTCAGAAAGATACTTGGTATGATTTAATTCTTTTAAAATTTGTTAATATTTGTTTTGTGATCTATCATGATTTATCCTGGAGAATGTTCAGTGTGCACTTGAGAAAAGTCTGTGTGCTGTTGTTTGATGGACTGTTCTGTATGTGTCTAAATCTTGATCTAAAGTATAGTTCAATTCTAAGGTTTTCTTACTGATCTTCTGTCTGTATGATTTATCTCTTGTTGAAAATCTGGTATTGAAGTCTGCTACTATTGTTTTTGTTGTGTGTTTCTCCCTTTAGATCTGATATAATAATTTAAAAAAATGTTTAGAGATCACTTCTCTGCCTTTTGGCTAAGATCAAGTGTAAAAAATGTTTAGACATTCTAGTAGATATCTAGTGATATCATGTTGTGGTTTTATTTTTTTTTTATTATTTATTTATTTATTTATTTTAAAGATTTTATTTATTTATTTGAGAGAGAGAGAGAATGAGAGATAGAAAGCACGAAGGGAAGAGGGTCAGAGGGAGAAGCAGACTCCCTGCCGAGCAGGAAGCCCGATGTGGGACTCGATCCCGGGACTCCAGGATCATGACATGAGCCGAAGGCAGTCGCTTAACCAACTGAACCACCCAGGCGCCCCTCATGTTGTGGTTTTAATTCTGTGTCCAATTTTGCATGTTCATCTGTATCTCACAATCTTCCTGACTTGTTAGTTAGTTCCAGTATTTATTTGTTAGTTCCAGTATTTATATTGTCTCTAATTTTCTGAAGACATGGTACAGAATTCTCATTATTTATTTTTTTAAAAATGTTTGGCAGAATTCACCAGTAAAGCCATCTGGGCCTGGAGTTTTCTTTGTGGAAAACTTTAACTGCAATCTCTTAATAAAAATAAACTATGTATTGAGTAAATTTTGTTTAGCATGTGTGTTTCAGGGATTTTGTCAGTTTCATCCACATTGTTGAATTATTGGCGTAAAGTTGACCATAGTATTTCCTTAATGTTTAGGTATTGTAGAATGTGTAGTTAGTGATTGATATCATCTTTCTCATTCCTCATATTGGTAGTATATATTCCCCTGTCCCCCTTTTTTTTCTTAGTCAGGCTACATGTTCATTAATTCTATTTGTCTTGTCAAAGAACCAACTTCTAGTGTTTTTTGTGTGTACTTTTTTCCCCACTATTTTTCTGTTTTCTGTTGTTTCATCAATTTCTAATCTGATATTCATTATTTCCAATCTTCTGCTGATTTTGGGTTTCATTTGTTCTTATAATTTTTTTGATTGGAAGCTGAGGTCATTGATATGAGACCTTTATCTTTTCTAATATAGGTATTTTAGTGCTAGAAGTTTCCTTCTAAGTTCAGAGTTAGCTGCAACCCATAAATTGGGTTATGTTGTGCTTTCATTTTCATTCAGTTCAAAATACTTTCTAATTTATTGGGTAATTTCTTTTTTGGGTATCTGTTATTTTGTAGTTTCCAAATATTTCTTTGTGTTAATGATTTTCACTTAATTCCATTTTGGTCAGAGAACATACTTTGTATTAGTTGAAATCTTTTAAAAATATTGAGATTTGTTTTATGGCCCATAAATATTTTCTATATTGGTAAATAATTTTTGTGTACTTAAAAAGAATGTGTATTTAGGGCACCTGGGTGGCTCAGTTGATTAACCGTCCGACTCTTGATTTTGGCTCAGGTCATGATCTTGGGGTTGTAAGATTGAGCTGCACATCAGGCATGAAGTCTGCTTGAGATTTTCTCTTCTCCCTTTCCCCGCCCCTACCCCACTTGTGTGTGCATGCATGCTTGCACTCTCTAAATAAATAAATAAAATCTTTAAAAAAAAAAAGTGTGTATTCTGCTGTTTTTTGGTTGTTTCAGATGTGATAGTAAATCTGGTTCATGCTACTCTGTCTTGACTGAAAGTGAAAGTCTGTTTTTCTTTTTAATTTAGATACATTTCATATACCATAAAACTTACCCATTTTAAGTATGCAGTTCAGTGTTTTTTTTAGTATATTCTTAAAGCTGTACAGTGATCACCACTGTCTAGTTCCAGTATATTTTCACCATTTGAAAAAAAAAAGTCCATACCAGTTATCATCATTCACTCCCATTCCGCCTCTACCAAGCTGTTGGCAGTCACTAATCTGCGTTCTGTCGCTACAGATATGCCTAGTCTAGACTTTTATTTTTTTTATTTTTTATTTTTTTTAAAGATTTTATTTATTTATTTGAGAGAGAGAGAAAGTGGGAGAGAGCATGAGAGGGGAGAGGGTCAGAGGGAGAAGCAGACTCCCCGCTGAGCAGGGAGCCCAACACGGGACTCGATCCCGGGACTCCAGGATCATGACCTGAGCCGAAGGCAGTTGCTTAACCAATTGAGCCACCCACGCGCCCTAGTCTAGACTTTTAAAATACATGGAATCATAATATATGGCCTTTCAGACTGGCTTCATTCACTCAGCAGAATGTCTTCAAAGTATTTACATGTTACAGCATGTATTATTTCATTTTATGGCCAAGTAATACTTCATTTTATGGATATTTTGTTATGAGCAAATGGATAGTCACATTTTGTTATCCATACATTAGTTGATAAATGTTGGGATTGCTTTCACTTTTAGCTCTTAGGAATAATGCAGCTATGGGTTTTTGTGTACAAGTTTTTGTTTGGTACATGTTTTTAGTTCTCTTGGATATATCCCTTATTGTGGAATTGCTGGGTCATAGGGTAACTCTGTTTCAGTTTTTGAGGAACTGCCAAACTGTCTAAATAGTGATACAATTTTACATTCCTATCAGCAGTGTGTTAGGGTTCCAATTTTTTGATACCCTAGCTAACTCTTACTATTTTGTTTTGATTTTTTTTTAAATTATTATAGCCATCCTAATGGGTGTGAAGTGGTAATTCATTTAGTTTTAATTTTTGTAAAGATTGATACCTATGTTTCCTTCTAAGAGTTTTATGGTTTGGGCACTTACATTTAGATTTTTGATCATTTTCAGTTCATTTTTGTACATGGTATTCCTTTCTTGGGTATATCCCGTTGTCCCAGCACCATTTGTTGAAAAAATACTCTTTCTCCTTTGAAAGGCCTTGGATCCCTTGTCAAAAATTACTTGAACATAAATGTAAGTGTTTATTTCTGGACTCTCAATTCCATTCCATTGATTTATATGTCTATGATCATGACAGTATCATACAGCCTTGATTACTATAGCTCTGTAGTAAGTTCTTTTAATTTTTTTTTTTTTAGATGGCCTTGTTTTATGTCTCTGGGTATAAAATGAATTAATTAAAGTGAATTTAAACAATAAAACTTAATGACTCAGACATTTCATTGTGAGTTTACAGAATATTTATTGTGTTTGCTAAATGGCAGTATGTATTTTCGATAGGTTAACTGGTAAACACTCCTTGCCATAGACACAATTTTATTAGTGATATATATTTTGAATCATCAGTTAACTGAAAGATGGAATACTTGTTTATATGTCCAGTTTACTTAAATTTATTTTTTGCTTTCTTTTCAGGTTAATACAATCTGTTGGAATGAGACTGGAGAATATATTTTATCTGGCTCAGATGATACCAAGTTAGTAATTAGTAATCCTTACAGCAGAAAGGTAAAGTGGCTTTAAAAAAATCTGTAATTCAATGAGAAAAATTAAGCTAGAAATTAAGAAATTGTAAATAATTATGGAATGGGTATTTGAAATAGAATATCCTTATTTTGCTCAAGGTAGTTATGTAATTTGGGAGTTATTACATGCCTATCCCTTAATCTTCTTAGGAAAACATAGATTTCACCCAGCTTTTGACTCCAACAAATTTAAATATGCTTCATTTTATCTATGTGGGTAAAATTCCCAAAAGTAACATTATCTCGTAAACCATTCTTTGGGGGAAAAAAGAAAATGTGATTTTTTTCTTTCATGCTCACAAAATCTACCCTTCAGCCAAGTGGTTTAAGAAATATAATTTTATCAGTTTGCAAAAATAGTATCTAGGCTCTAGTGAAATGCTTCATGATATCTAATACCATAAGCTGGCATAACCGTTTGAGTTTTAGGATTATGTAATTAGGATTATGTTCTGATTTTTATTGGCTCTTCTCTGTATATGGAGAAACTATACACTTATTTTTATATCAGTGAGCACTTGGTAGATTGGCAGACCAAACTGTTATTTAATAGTAGCAATCTTACAGAATAAATTATTCACATATTTCTTATTTTTCCACATTTAAACAGTTAAGATATTTAAATAAATGTTTGTGGTCCTTCATCCTGAATGAGGTTCATATTGAAGGTATCCATGATTAAAAGACAGGTCATAATTTTATTTCAGAGATAGCTTTACTTAATTGTCCTGACTTAACAGAGGGAAACTTGATGTTTTCAAATCCTACTTGTGTTAGGTCTACAGTTACTAGGTCTTTTAAGGTGCCTGTACCTAATTCCAGCCTGGAGTTTAGGGCCTGGCTTGGTGGCACATGGAAGCATTCTGATTCCCCAAGTGTGGAAGCTCCGAAAAAGGCCAAAAAACTGTACTCTTGGGTTTTTATGGAGGCTTCATTATATAGTCCTGATTGACTAAGTCATTGGTCACTGACTGATTCAACCCCCAGCCCCTCTCCCCTCTCAAATCTCATGATTGCTCCTTTTGGCAACCAGTCCCCACCCTTTGGTGGGATCCAAAAGTCAGCTTTATTAATAACAAGACACCAATTTCACCTTTATATCTCTGAAGCATTTTCAAAAACTATTGACAAAGATCATATATATATATATCTGAGAAATATATTTTGGTCATCTGGATGACCAAAGAAATATTTCTTATAAATCATTATATTGTACTAGCATAACGTTTTTCCTTACCGTAGAGGAAATTTCCTGGAATGATGTATATGTAGAATGCTTTTTGACCATCACTATCAGAATTTTAATGCTTACGGTATTCATAACAGTTGACTAGACACCAAAGGAATAATCTTTTTTTTTGAAAAGATACAGAGCATCACGCTTTAAAAAAAAAAAAAAACTGTAGTAAAATACACATAACAAAATTTACTATCTTAATAATTTTTAATATTTCTCTTCAGTGACATTAAGTATATTCATATTGTTGCTACTATCACCACATCCAGCTATAGAACTGTTTTCATCTTGGAAAACTGAACCTCTGTAACTCCTTTTTCTTCTCTCCTCCTATCCCTTGGCAACCACCATTCTACTTTTTGTCTCTATGAATTTGACTACTCTAGATATCTAAGCCTTTATACAATATTTGTCTTTTTGTTACTATTTCATTTATCACGATGCCCTTAACATTCAAATATGTTGCAGTATGTGTCAGATTTTCTTTTTTTTTTTTTATGGCTGAATAATATTCTGTTGTATGTAAATACCACATTTTGTTTCCATTCATCTTTCAATGGACATTTGAGTTACTACTTCTACCATTTTGATATTGTGAATAATGCTGCTATGAACATAGGTGTACACACATCTCTCCAAGTCCCTGCTTTCAATTATTTTGTGACTATACCCAGTGGAATAATTTTTAGAAGATCTTGTTTCTTCTTTATTTGCTTATTTTTGGAAAAAAACATTCATTTTGATGCATGGTTCCCAATAGAATGTATATTTGAAAAGTGATTACTCTTTCTCTTTTCCAGTTTAAGAAATGAGTAATCAAATAATTTTAAAGAGTTTAAATATAACAAGACTTTATCTTTTTCACATATTGGTCTTTAATAGATCCAAATTTGCTATCATCTAGGAATATTTTTAAAAATTTAAGACACAGATGATTAATTATATAGGAAAAGAAATTGTTTGATCCTGAGTCAAATATTACCTGTTCTTAAAGTTTGACTTTATTTTTAGGTCCTGTGCATTCATGGAAAGATTAATTTAATGCAAATAATTTTGAAACACTTTTTTTTTATAGAGTTAAGAGATTGGAGGTGTTCCTTATTAATGGTAACATATCCTAATTTTATATATAGTATATCTCAAATATATACAAGAGAGAAGTTTCTTTTTCCAATAATTACAGTCTAGTTTATTTGGACCAATCCTCCCATTGAAACAACTAAAATATTCTTGATTAAAGACTTTAAAAATTGTCCTAAAAAAATTGTCCTAAAAGTAACAAGTAACTTGCCTTGATAGTAAGGGATTATCAGTCCAAAATGGAAGGGAAAAAGTGAGTCCAGAGAAGTGAGCATGAAAGCCATTTTCTCCCTGAAGATGTTTGCCAATCCAAGCATATATAAACTTTAGTCTTGATGGCCTTGAATGTCAAAGTAGACAGAAACAAAGCTCAGGACTCAAATCAAGTATGGATTCCTATAGCAGATTCTCCACAGTATGCTGCCCCCCCCCCCAAGGGCCACCTCCTCAAGGTATAAATAAAACCGAAGGAAGGTAACCTTATAATATCTAATATAAAAGAAATCCTGTGTGTACCACATATGTAAAATTTTTCTTGATTTGGCTTCAGCCAGCTACCTATAAGTCCTCAGAGCATAACATGTTCTTTACTCTGTACTTTTGCTTGCACTGTTCTCTCTTCATGGGATGTTCTCCTGCTTTGCCATGCACCTCCCATCTACTTGGCAAATTTAAATCCATCCTTCAATTCTTGACTCTTAGCTGTGGTATACCTCTCTTGTTGCCCTAGGCAAATGCAGGCACTCCTTCCTCTATGTTCTCATTGTACTTTGTGGATAATTAGATTATTATGTTTGTTTGCTCACCATTAGACAGTAATTTCTTTGGGACAGTGACAGTTTTTTCTTTTTTGTTTCCTCAACACTTAGTAAATTACCTGTCACATAGTAGGTGCCCAATAAATATTAGTAAAGGAAAGGTAAGGAATTTCTGTATTCAATTCCTTAGGTGGGGGTATGGATTGGATTTAGAGAGGAGTGATTTTTACCAAGAGATTCAAGAACCAACACTTTCTATCTGGATATTCCTGGACCAAGTTTAAGGTTTTTTTATTTTAATTTATTTTTGTGAGAGAGAGAGAGAGAGCATGAGTGGGGGAGTGGGGCAGAGGGAGAAGCAGACTCCCCACAGAGCAGGGAGCCTGATGTGGGGCTCGATCCCAGGACCCTGGGGTCATGACCTGAGCCGAAGGGAGACGCCCAACCAACTGAGCCACCCAGGTGCCCCAAGCTTAAGGTTTTGGAAGCATTGTATGTGACATGATGAAAGAGATACCTGCTTAGCCAGCTAGATTAACCTGATGATCAGTAAAGTCATAGATGTTACAACTAGTTCACAGTCACATTTATTACTCATTCCAGTTATCAATATGTCATTTACATCTTCAATTAAGTTACTCTGCCAATTTCTACCTCTCTAGGCCATTATTCTTAGATGTTTTCTGAGTAAGTATTTTAATGTATTGATACAAGGAAAGCACAAATAAGAAAATAAATCCAGGTACCAAAAATAATAACTTTTTGCAGGTACATATCATTTTTAAAAAATCAATCTTATCACTATTTACCTCCAGTAGAATGCATATCTATATTGATTGTATAGTTTCAGTATTGACAATTAAAAATAAATTCCAGCCTTTGTTGGAATTACTAATTGTGTACACATGAGTACTTGTTCTTCCAACAATTATCTATTAATAAATTAAAGAGTGGTTCAAAATGAAGTTAACATGGTAGGCAGTGATCAGATAGTAGGTTTGATAGGCAATATTAAGGAGTTTACATTTTAGTGTCATTGAAATAGTCACTGGAGTGTATTAAACATGCAGGTGATATGATCTGCATTTTTAAAAGATAGCTCTGGCTGCTGTTTGGAGAGTAGAGTTTGAATAAGATCAGAAGTGGGAGATAGGAGGCCATTGAGTCATCCCAGTGAGGAGAGATGGTGGTTTAGACAAAGATAATGGCATTGAGGTGAGGAGAAGTAGTTTGGAATATATCTTGGACCTAGATTTGCTGGTGGATTTTATAGATTTTGTATTATATATCTATATCTATATATCTGTATATCTATATTACTATTTTATAGTGGATGAGGGAAAGAGAAACGAAGGATGATTCTTTAGTTTTTGACTTGATCAACTGTGTGGGTGGATATTGCTGCCATTGGGATGAAGGTGGAGAACACTGGAAGGGGAGTAAATTTGGAAGAGGACATCTGAAATCAAGAGATTAGTCCAAAAGAAAAGAGCTTCAACTTTTTACTTTTTAAATCTTGATTACTTTAGGGGCGCCTGGGTGGCTCAGTCGTTAAGCGTCTGCCTTTGGCTTAGGTCATGATTCCAGGGCCCTGGGATCGAGCCCCGCATCGGGCTCCCTGCTCCCGCTCCCCCTGCTTGTGTTCCCTCTCTCGTTGTGTCTCTCTCTGTCAAATAAATAAATAAAATCTTTAAAAAAAAAGATCTTGATTACTTTAATAAAGAAATCCATCTCAATTTGTGACTAATACGTCATATGTCAGTACACATATTAATGTACCAAGTGCTTTTGTTTCTGAAGCTATGCATAAACCTGTTAAATGGAGATAAATCATGAACTGTTAAGAATAATGTCTGCTGAATGAGACTAAAGCAAAGCCAAAGGCCTATTGGATGAAGAAACTAAAACATACACTGTAAGCAGTGACTTTTACATAGTTAGCTACTTGGTAAACCATGCTAAAATACCTGACAGTTAAAGGTCATGATATCTATCTTGTTTAAAGGCTTTACATTAATTATTCTCTGTGGTTTGTTTTTATACCTTAGTCTTCCAGATCTTAGTGTCTTACACTTGAAGAGAGGAATGAAAGATTTTAAAATATTTACGATTTTATTCTCCATTGGCTTTGGTTGATGCAGGTGCAAAAGACACCCCCTCTTTTTTATTTGACACTAATTATATGTGCATTTTATGTGTAAGACTTACTGTGGAGCAATTTATGGTACTCAGCAAATCCTTATTTTGGCCATAACCCTGTAACCTAGTTCTTAAATAGAATGAAGTGACTTAAATATTCAAAGTGGTCAAGGTAGATAGCTGCTAATATTCATTCCAGATTTATGTTATGATTTGGTATGGTAGTCTCTGATAAGAATTTGGCAGTTAGTATTATATAATAAATACTCACTTAAAACCAAACCCAAAATAAAGTTGAAATATATTTTCCTAACTTTGTTTTAAAATTTAAAAACTTTTGGAAAAATTTAAAAAATAATAACAATGAATATTCACAAATAGATTTTTTTTTTTTAAGCAATTGAGCCCAAGTTGGAGGCATCATGTACTTCATTCATGAATGCTTTGGCATATATCTACTAAGAACAAGAACATTATTCTGTTTTTAAAAATATATAATATTGAATATGGAGTTGATCCTCATTACTTGTAGATTTCATATTTGCAAATTTGCCTACTCATTGAAATTTACTTTTAACCCCCAAGTCAATACTTCCAGTGCCTTCCTGGTCATTCATGGCCATGCACATGAGCAGAGTGACAAAAGAATTGAGAATTATTTCAGCTTTCATACTGTAAACACACTGTATCTTTTTCGTGGTATATTTCATGTTGCATTTTTGTGCTTTTTATTGATAATTTCACCGTTTAAAATGTCCCCAGGTATCATGCTGAAATACTATCTCGTGTTCCTAAGCACAAGAAGCCTGGGATGTTTCTTATGGAGAAAAAATGTTAGATAAGCTTCATTTAGGCATGCATTATAATGCTCTTGGCCATGAGTTCAATGTTAATGAAGCAACAGTATATATTAAATAAGGTCTTTAAACAGAAACATATAAAACAATGCTGTGTATTGACTGAGGAAAATGTTGTGGCAAGAGGCTCTAAGGAACCTAACCACTTATTTCCCTAGGAGCAGTAATTCAGTGCTTGTTAGTTCAGTGTTGGCAGTGACTTATCAGGAATGATGAGAGTCAGCCATATGCTATTATATATGTGATTTTCTATTTGATGACATACACACATAATACATACACATGTACACATATATGGTCTATATTCAAATTTTCTCGTTTGATTATAGTGTTCTTTGTCACTGCCATGCCTCTTTCAATCCAAGCTCCATCCATCATTTCATGTAGTTGTCATATTTCCTTAGTCTCTTTTAGGGATAGTTCATTCAACTTTTTGGTCTTTCATGATATTAATATATTAGTTGTTTTACTGTTATATTAATATAGAAGAACAATTGTTATATAGAATGTTTCTCAATTTGGATTTGTCTGATTGTTTCTTCATGAATAGATTAAAATTAAAAACATTTTTTTTTAAAGATTTTATTTATTTGAGAGAGAGAGAATGAGAGAGAGCACGAGAGGGAAGAGGGTCAGAGGGAGAAGCAGATCCCTGCTGAGCAGGGAGCCTGAGTGGGACTTGAACCCGGGACTCCAGGATCATGACCTGAGCCGAAGGCAGTCGCTTAACCAATTGAGCCACCCAGGCGCCCTAAAAGTAAAAACATTTTAGCTAAGAATTCTCCATAGGTGACATTGTGGTACATGATATTAGTTTGTCCCCTTACTGGCAATGTTAAGTTTGATCTCTCCATTGTGTAGGTATGTTTACCCTTTACAATGAATAAGCTGTTTGTGAAGTGGTATGTTGAGACTCTGTGAATATTCTCTTTCATAACAATCTTTCTTACATTGGTTTTAGTGTTGTTTCTTGCCTTAACCAGTTAAAATGTAGTTACAAAATAGTGATTTTTAATTGTCATTCCTTTTACACTTATTAATTGACATTATTTTGTAAATAAGAGCATTTCCTTTGTCCCTACCACCTTTGTGAAAAAATCACTTTGGGATTATAGATTTTTTAAATTCAATATATTATTATCTATTACTGATAATACTTTTAGATGCTTAAATTCTCCCAGTTGTTCAGCGGGACATTTAAGGCCAACTTTGTCTATGTTTTGACATTTTTTTTTTTGAGCACATTTTTTAAAGCACACCAGATTCCAACTGCATTAAATTCTCATTGTACATACATTGTGGGGATGTACCATAATTTATTCAATAAGTCTCATGTGCTTTGCTGTTATGAATAGTTTATTAAATAATTTTGTGCATTTTTTTCTTGTATTGTTGGAGGTGTATCTTAAGGGTAAATTCCTAGAAATAGACTTGTCTGGTCAATGGGTAAATGTGTGTGTGATTCTGTGGAATACAACTAAATTTCTCTCCATTAGTCTTGTACCATGTAGTTCTCCCACCAGAAATGGTGAAGAGCCTGTTTCCCCGTGGGATCCCTTACATAATGTGTTGTCGAACTTGAATTTTTGCCAATCTGAAAAGTGAGAAGTAGTTTCTCACTTTAGCTTCAATTTGCATTTCCCTTATCAACAAAGTTGGATATTTTCTCACATTCTTAAAGGTCCTTTGTATATCTTTTTGTGGACTATGTTTTCAGATCTTTTGCCCATTCAATTAAAAAACCCAGGTTTTGTTAAGTTTCTTTCTGTCAATTTTTAAGCACTATTAGGGAAATTTGTTCTTTATCTTCACTATATGTTGCAAATATTTACATATTTATTTTAAACTTTATTTCTGTCACAGGAATTCTAGTCTTTATTTTTAAAGATTTTGTTTATTAGAGAGAGCACGAGCAAGAGCACACAAGCAGAGAGTAGTGGCAGAGGGAGAGGGAGAAGCAGACTTCCCCTGATCAGGGAGCCCAACGCAGGGCTCGATCCCAGGACCTTGAGATCATGACCTGAGTGGAAGTCAGACGCTTAAATGACTGAGCCACCCAGGTGCCCCACAGTCTTGAAACATAATTAAGGAAGGAGATGTTGGGACTTCTGCTGTAGTCTTACCATTTAATGATTCATTTAAATTCAGTTTATTTTTATTTTTTTATCCTGGAAGGGAATAACTAAAAATCATCTAGTAAACAGTTTCAAAAGTCAGTCAAAGGGGCGCCTGGGTGGCTCAGCTGGTTAAGCGTCTGCCTTCGGCTCAGGTCATGATCTCAGGGTCCTGGGATTGAGCCCCACATCGGGCTCCCTGCTCAATGGAGAGCCTGCTTCTCCCTCTCCTTCTGCCACTACCCCTGCTTGTGCTCTCTTGCTTGCACTCTCTCTCAAATCAATAAATCAAATCTTAAAAAAAAAAAAGGTAGGTCAGGCTAGTCATTTCTTTCTCCATGCCCCATACCTACTCTCCAGTCCTAAAAGTAACTTGTTTAAAGTTGATTGCCTGAGAAATATAGGAAAATATTTTTAAGATAATGAAAATCATCTTCTTTGTCTCTGTTTCTCTCTCCCCCTATATACAATAGTCCTTTCTTATTTCCTGAGATCTTATGAATGAGTCAGATACACCAAATAGGTAGAAATATGTATATTTAATTTTCACAGCACTGTTCCTATTGATGGTACTTACTCTTCACATCTCATAGAGAAAAGAAGAAAATATGTGAGATTCTGATTTTTTAAAAATTATATTAGTTTGGATCAAATGATAATTTTTTAGATAATAAGAATGTTAATGAGAATTTATTCCTGGCTATAATTATATTAAATATGAATGTTTCTTTCTAGGAAATAATAAATTACCAAGAACAACTTTGTCTGTGTTTTAGGTTTTGACAACAATTCGTTCAGGGCACCGAGCAAATATATTTAGTGCAAAGTTCTTACCATGCACGAATGATAAGCAGATTGTGTCCTGCTCTGGGGATGGAGTAATATTTTATACTAATGTTGAGCAAGATGCAGAAACCAACAGACAATGCCAATTTACGTGCCATTATGGAACTACCTATGAGGTACAGTATTACTATGATTTTATATATATATATATATATATATATATATATATGTAAGTGTATTTTTTATATAAGTATCTATGTGTAGATTTGTGTATGTACATTCTCATGCATATGTAGGCAGAGAAATTATCGACAGACTAGATTTCAGTAAAGTGAGAAACTATCTTGATAGGCTTGTGAATAAAATTAAGAAATAAAATATAATAGTAATAGGATTTATAATTGCAAACAGATGTCAGCCTTTAAACACACTTCTGTTACTGTGCTACAAGCCTCTATACTAGGCTTTAACCTCTTAAACACTTTTATCACCATCTTATAGAAAGTCATTGATGGCATGCTTATCAAATGGAAAGCAGAAGGAACGCTAGTGCACTAGGCAAAAGAATCAGATTCCTAAAGGACATTAATAAGCTCAAGCCCTGAGTTGAAGTAAATGAGATGAAATGAATTTAAGACTCAATTATACTACTTAACTTGGTTCAGAAAAATTGCTTACTCCTCAGAATGCTCTTTTAAAATCTTTTCATGTCATTTCTTTGCATCAAATCATTCATCGGTTCCCCATTATTTGTGTTAACCTGGTGTATCTTTGTCTATGATTTGAATTTCATTTCTCTGGTAACCTCATGTTTTGGTGTGTACTTAAAAAGTACATAGCTGCATTTTATTTTCTCATCCATTTTTACAATTTTGGCTTTGAACTGGAGATTTTGGTCAATTTATATTTATTGTGAGTAATGATTTATTTGGATCTATTCATTTATCTTACTGTTTTCTGTTTGTGTGTTGTTTTTTTTTTTTAATATCCTCTATACATCTCCCCTCGTCTTTTTGCCTTCCTTTAAAATTGCTTGAAGATTTTGCTTTTTGTCTGTTTTGTTTCTGCTACTTGCATGGAAGATAGACATTCATGTTTTAGAAGAATGATTGACAAAGCCTAAAATCAATAAATACCTTTACCCTTCTCCTGAATAAAACACCTTAGAACATTCTAATCCCTTCATCCCTTGTCCAATTTTATATGCTTATATTGTTCTGAATTTAGTTATATCTTTTCTCCCATAAATTAAATATTATCATTGTCCCATTAGTTAGTATTTGTTTAGATTTACCTACATATTTACCAATACCTTTGGCTCTTCCACCACAGATTCTCCATATAGGGTCATTGTGTACCTAAAGGACATTCTTTCCAGTTCCTTTAGTGAGAGTTTGTTAATAGAAACAATTTTCATTTCCTTTTATCCTTTTATTTTCTTCATTCCTTCCTTCCCTTTTTATCTCTTTCCAGAAAATGAAGAATTTTATACCAATTCATCAAAGGTAGTTTTGCTGGATATTTGCTGGATATCTAGTTTGATAGTTATTTTATTTCAGATGATATTCCACTGTGTTCTCACTTTATTGTTGAAGTTGAGAACTCAGTCATTAGTCTGTGGTTTCTTTTTAGTTAGTCTGTCTCTCTTCCTTGGCTGCTTTAAAATTGTATTTTTCTTTGCTGTTTTTTTCCTTCATTAATATCACCAAATTGTAGTTAGGTTTGGATTTCCTTTTTATTTGTCATATTTGGAATTTATTGATGTTTTTGGTCTGAGAAATTGGCATTTTGAAAAAATGTGGGAAGTTTGCAATCAGTAGGTCTTTGGTTATTCTTTACCTTCTCCATTTTTTTCTCCTGGAATTCTGATTAGATGTATGTTGACTTTATTCCATCTATCATTAAACTTTGTTTTTTTTAATTGAGGTACAAAGCATGTAGGAAAAGTACATAAATCCTAAGTATATAGCTTAATAAATTATCACAAAGTAAATCTATTCATGTAACAACTATCTAGGTCAAGAAATATAAAAACATTAAGTATCCCAGAAGCCCCCTCATTCTGACTTCTAGTAATTTGTGAAATTCATCCATGCTGGGTGCAACTATAATTTGTTCATTTTCATTGCTGTATAGCATTCCATTGTGTGAATGTACCATGACTGATTGATTTCTTCTGCTGTTGATGAAAATTTTAAATTTGATTTCCCATTTGGAGAACATTCCTTTACATGACTCTAAGTACATAAATGTATGCATTTCTTTGGGTATATACTAGAAGTAAACTTGCTTGGTCATATGACATATATTTGTTTATTTTAGAGATATTACCAAATAATTTTCCAAAATAATTGTAACAACTTTTATTCCTGCCAATAGTATATAAGAGTTCCTATTGTTGCTCATCTTTGCCAACAAAGAAGATGGTATTACTAATCTTTAATTTTGGCAACCTGTATAGTGTCATCTTATGGTTTCAAATGCCTTTCCCTGTTGATGCTGCTGATGTTGTACATCTCTTCATATGTTTATTGGTTATTTGGATATATTCTTCTGTCAGGTGCCTATTCAGATGTCTTTCCTAATCTTTCCATTGGATTTGTCATCTTATTTCATTTTTGATTTATAGGAATTTCTTAATGTCTTCTGCATATGAACCTGTCTTTCCTTACTCTGTGGTTATATTTTCACTCTCCTAGTGGTGTCTTTGGATGAACAAATGTTTGTCTAATATATTGGTCTTTTCCTTTATTATTAGTGTTTTCTGCATCCTGGTCAAAATATTTTTTCTTATCTCAAGATTATGGAGATATTCTTCTGTTTTCTCTTTTAAAAAGTTTATTGTTTTGTCTTTGCATTTAGATCTTATAATTCACCTGTATTTGATTTTTGTGATAGTATGAAGTCAGAGTAAACTTTTTTTCTCCATATGGATTTTTTAAAATTTTATTTTATTATGTTATGTTAGTCACCATACATTACATTGTTAGTTTTTGATGTAGTGTTCCATGATTCATTCATTGTTTGCATATAACACCCAGTGCTCCATTCAATATGTGCCCTCCTTAATACCCATCACCGGGCTAACCCATCCTCCTACCCCCTTCCCCTCTAAAACCCTCAGTTTGTTTCTCAGAGTCCATAGTCTCTCATGGTTCGTCTCCCCCTCTGATTCCCCCACCTTCATTTTTCCCTTCCTACTGTCTTCTTTTTTTTTTTTTTTAAACACATAATGTATTATTTGTTTCAGAGGTACAGGTCTGTGATTCATCAGTCTTACACAATTCACAGCACTCACCGTAGCACCTACCCTCCCCAGTGTCCATCACCCAGCCACCTCATCCCTCCCACCCCCCCACCGGTGACTCCAGCAACCCTCAGTTTGTTTCCTGAGATTAAGAATTCCTCATATCAGTTAGATCATATGATACTTGTCTTTCTCTGATTGACTTATTTCGCTTAGCATAATACCCTCTAGTTCCATCCACGTCGTTGCAAATGGCAAGAGTTCATTTTTTTTGATGATTGCATAATATTCCATTGTGTGTGTGTGTGTGTGTATGTGTGTGTGTGTGTGTGTATATATATATATATATATATATATATATATATATATGACATCTTCTTTATCCATTCATCTGTTGATGGACATCTGGGCTCTTTCCATAGTTTGGCTATTGTGGACATTGCTGCTATAAACATTGGGGTTTGTGTACCCCTTCGGGTCCCTACATTTGTATCTTTGGGGTAAATACCCGGTAGTGCAATTGCTGGGTCGTAGGGTAGCTCTGTTTTCAACTTTTTGAGGTAACTCCATACTGTTTTCCAGAGTGGCTGTACCAGCTTGCATTCCCACCAAAAGTGTAGGAGGGTTCCCCTTTCTCCGCATCCTCGCCAACATCTGTCGTTTCCTGACTTGTTAATTTTGGCCATTCTGACTGGTGTGAGATGGTATCTCATTGAGGTTTTGATTTGGATTTCCCTGATGCTGAGCGATGTTGAGTACTTTTTCATGTGTCTGTTGGCCATTTGGATGTCGTCTTTGGAAAAATGTTTGTTCTTGTCTTCTGCCCATTTCTTGATTGGATCATTTGTTCTTTGGGTGTCGAGTTTGAGAAGTTCTTTATAGATTTTGGATATTAGCTCTTTATCTGATATGTCATTTGCAAATATCTTCTCCCATTCTGTCGGTTGTCTTTTGGTTTTGTGGACTGTTTCTTTTGCTGTGCAAAAGCTTTTTATCTTGATGAAGTTCCAATAGTTCATTTTTGCCCTTGCTTCACTTGCCTTTGGTGATGTTTCTAGGAAGAAGTTGCTGCAGCTGAGGTTGAAGAGGTTGCTGCCTGTGTTCTCCTTTAGGATTTTGATGGACTCCTGTCTCACATTTAGGTCTTTCAACCATTTGGAGTCTATTTTTGTGTGTGGTGTAAGGAAATGGTCCAGTTTCATTCTTCTGAATGTGGCTGTCCAATTTTCCCAACACCATTTGTTGAAGAGACTGTCTTTTTTCCATTGGACATTCTTTCCTGCTTTGTCGAAGATTAGTTGACCATAGAGTTGAGGGTCCATTTCTGGGCTCTCGATTCTGTTCCATTGATTGATGTGTCTGTTTTTGTGCCAGTACCATACTGTCTTGATGATGACAGCTTTGTAATAGAGCTTGAAGTCCGGAATTGTGATGCCACCAGCTTTGTTTTTCTTTTTCAACATTCCCCTGGCTATTCGGGGTCTTTTCTGGTTCCATACAAATTTTAGGATTATTTGTTCCATTTCTTTGAAAAAAGTGGATGGTATTTTGATAGGGATTGTATTAAATATGTAGATTGCTCTAGGTAGCATGGACATTTTCACAATATTTGTTCTTCCAGTCCATGAGCATGGAATGTTTTTCCATTTCTTTGTGTCTTCCTCAATTTCTTTCATGAGTATTCTATAGTTTTCTGAGTCCAGATTCTTTACCTCTTTGGTTAGATTTATTCCTAGGTATCTTATGGTTTTGGGTGTAATTGTAAATGGGATCGACTCCTTAATTTCCTTTCTTCTGTCTTGTTGTTGGTATATAGAAATGCAGCTGATTTCTGTGCATTGATTTTATATCCTGTCTGTATGGATTTTTGTATTAACATTATTTCTTGGAAAATTAAATCAGAATCCCAAATAGCATACAGACAAAGAGGCATTCTCTATAAGGACATTTTAACAGTATATACCCATTTTCCAAAGGTGTTTTTTTGCTGAATACATATACATTGTAGTTGGAATATTTTTTCAAAACTGAAACTCTATCCATTGAACAGTTCTGCTATTCCCTCTTCCCCTCTCCCTTTGGAACCTCCATTTTTGTTTCTGAGTTTGATTATTTTAGATACCTCATATAAGTACAAACATGCAGTATTTGTATTTTTGTGACTGGTTTATTTTATTTAGCATAATGTCCTCAAGGTTCATCCATGTCAATCTATGGCAGGATTTGCTTCTTTTTTAAGGCTTAATTCTCTCCCATTGTATATATATACACCATACAATCCATTTACTTGTCAATGGACATTTGGGCTGCTTCCACCTCTTGGTTATTGTGAATAATGCTGCAATGAACATTGGGGTGCAAATATCTCTTCGGGATCCTGTTTTACATTTTTTGGATGTATATACCCAAAAGTAGGTTTGCTGCATCATATAATTCTATTTTTAATTTTTTAAAAAGATTTATTTATTTTAGAGAGGGAGAGAGCACGAGCACAAGGGGGAGAGGCAGAAGGGAAGGGAAGGAATTTCAAGCAGACTCCCTGCCAAGCTTCGAGTCTGACACAGGACTCGATCCCATGACACTGAGATCACGTCCCAAGCCAAAATCAAAAGTTGGACGTTCCACAGACTGAGCCACCCAGGTGCCCCCTATTTTTTATTTTTAAGGATCCTCCTTTACTGTTTTCCATAGTGGCTGTCCCATTTTACATTACCAACAGCAGTGCATAAGTGTTCCAGTTTTTCCACATTCTTGTCAACACATTATTTTTTTTTTTCAAGAGTGACCATCTTAATGGGTATGAGGAGATACCTCATTGTGGTTTTGATTCACATTCCTTAATAATTAGGGATGTTGAGTATCTCTTTTTGTGCTTGTTGGTCATTTGTATATCTTTTTTGGAGAAATGTCTGTTGAAGTCCTTTGCCCATTTTAAATTGGTTTGCTTTTTTGTTCTTGTTGAGTTGAAGGGGTTCTTTATATATTTCGGGTATTAATGCCTTATCAATACAGAGTTCGCATGTTCTCCCATTCCATATATTTGTTGAAGATAGCTATTGTAAATGAGATTGTTTTCTTAATTTTCTTTTAAGATTTTTCATTGTTAGTGTATAGAAAAA
Source organism: Zalophus californianus (assembly GCF_009762305.2). NCBI lineage: Eukaryota > Metazoa > Chordata > Mammalia > Carnivora > Otariidae > Zalophus > Zalophus californianus. The sequence goes on along the minus strand of NC_045604.1, from coordinate 58,622,488 downwards.
ACTTTTTTGTGTGTTGATTTTTGTAACCTGTAGCTTTGCTGTATTCATTAATTCTAACAGTATTTTGTATTGGGATCTTTAGCGTTTTCTACATGTAAGATCATATCATCTGCAAACAAATAATTTTACCTTTTCCTTTCTAATTTCAATGCTTTTTTTTTTTCCCTTGCCTGATTGCTCTAGCTAGAACTTCAATACTATGTTGAATAGACAGGATGAGGGGGCATTCGTGCCTTGTTCCTGATCTTAGTGAATTATTTAGTGGATTATTTCAGTGTTTCACCATTGAATATGATGTTAACTGTGAGATTCTATATATGGTCTTTATTAGATTGAGGTAATTTCCTTCACAATAAAAACTCTCAACAAACTAGGACTGGATAAATTCAGGGCAAACTAATACAATTACTGTATTTTCCAATCAGTGAGGATGATCTATTTTTGTATTTACTAAGGTTTTTAATTTCTCTCACTAATATTTTATAATTTTTAATGTGGCATTACTGTACAAATTTCCTTAATTTTTTTAAGTATTTGATATTTTAGTACTATTGTAAATTTATATTTTTTAGTTTTTAAATGTTACTGTTTTTTAGTTTTTAAATGTTACTGTATAAAAATATAATTTTATAATGTATAAAAAATACAATTGACTTTATAATATTTTAAAACTAGCAATCTTTTTATTCACTTATCAATTCTCATAATTTAACTCTAGATTCTTGTGGATTTTCTATCTACACAGTCATATCCTTTTTGCATTATGACATTTTTCTTTATTTTCAACCCATATACCTTTTGCTTCTTTTTCTTGACTTATTGCACTGGTTAGTACCTCAAATGTAATCTTTAAATGAAATGTTGATAGCAGATTGCCTTTCTTAGTTCCTGATCTCACAGGGAAAGGTTTTCCCATTTTCCCATTAGGTCTCATATTTGCAAAAGTATTTTTCATGGATGCTTTTTTATTAGATTAAGGAAATTCCCTTCTGTATGGATGTTGAATTTAGAAAGTTCTTTATTGATGTTTAATTAACATATCATAAACTGCATACATTTAAAGTATACAGTTTGGTAAGTTTTGACAATTTATTGTCCCTTGAAATAATTTCCATAGTCAAGATAATGGATATATCCATTATATCCAAGAATTTCCTTATACCCTTTTTTTCTTCCTCTCTCTTGTCCCTACTTACCCACATCCTTGGGAAATGACTGATCTTTCAATTACTGTAGATTCATTTATATTTTTTGTGGAATTATATATGAATGAGATTATATAATCAAACTACATGTATTCTTCCTTTGGTCTGATTTTTTTCACTTAGCATAATACTCATGTTTGAGATTCATTCATGTTGTTTAGAGTATCAGTAACTAACTTTTTATTTCTGAGTTGTATTCCTTTATAGAAATACATCACAGTTTCTTTATATTTCATCTTTGGTTAAGTATTTGGGTTGTTTCTAGTTTTGGGCTGTTACAAATAAAGCTATTTTGAATATTTGTATAAATGTCTTTGTATGGACATGTACTTTCATTTTTCTTTGGTAAACACCTAGGAATGGAATGACTGAGTTATATTAGGAGTATAAGTGTAACTTTTTAAGAAACCGTGGAAATGTTTTCCAGAGTGCTTGTATCATTTTACATTTCTGTAAGCAGTGCCTGACAGTTCCAGTTGTTCTGTATCCTTTTAACACTTGCTATGGTCAATCTTTTTTATTTTAGATATCCTAATAGATATATAATGGAATCTCTTGTGTTATTAACTTTTATTTCCCCATTATCTAATGATGTTGAGCATACTTTTTATATGCTTGTTTATCATCTTTATGTATTTGGTGAATTGTCTGTTTTGAGGGATTATTTCTCATTATTGAGTTTTGAGGGATTTTTAAAATATGTTTTAGATATTTTTCAGGTATGATTTATAATTTTTTCCTCCTAGTCAGTGGCTTGTCTTCTCATTTTCTAAACATTGTCCTTCCAAAAGAAGTTCTTAATTTTCAGGAAGCCCATTTTATCTAAGTTCTTTGTTTTTATGGACCAATATTATATCTAAAAATCTTTGTTTAACCAAAAGTCACAAAGATTTTTTCCTAGAAGTTTTATAGTTTTATGTTTTACACTTCAGATCAATGATCCATGTTGTGTTAATTTTTTTTACCCTTTATTATTTTTATTTTATTTTATTATGTTAATCACCATACATCATTAGTTTTTCATGTTGTGTTAATTTTTTTAAAAGATTTTTTTATTCATTTATTTGACACAGAGAGCGAGAGAGAGAGACAGAGAGACAGAGAGCAAGCACAAAAGGGGAATGGCAGGCAGAGGGAGAAGCAGGCTCCCTGCTGAGCAAGGAGCCCAACATGGGGCTCTATCCCAGGACCCTGAGACCATGACCTGAGCCTAAGGCAGCCGCTTAACCAACTGAGCCACCCAGGCACCCCTGTTGTGTTGATTTTTAAAGAAAGTATGAAGTACTGCTTGAAAGTTCATTATTTTGCATATGGATATCCAGTTTTCTGACACCGTTCTTTCTCCACTGAATTTTCTTTGCACCATCATAAATCATTTGGCCATATGTATTTTCATCTATTTTTGGTCAGTACCTATTCTTTTCCAGTGATTTATCATTAAGCCTCTATCACACTAATTTAATTACTATAGCTTTATAGTAACTCTTGAAGCCAGTAGTATAAGTCCTTTGTTCTTCTTTTGCAACATACTTAAGGTATTTTAGGTCTTTTGTATTTCCACATAAATTTGATAATCAAATTGTCATTTCTACCAAAAATCTTGCTGGAATTTATTTGAAATCTAAGTATCAATTTGGGGAGAATTGACAATATTAAATCTCCCAATCCATGAACACAGTTTATCTCCTGTTATTTAGGACTTTAATTTTATTCAGTAATGTTTTGTAATTTTCAGTGTTATATGTCTTATATATCCTTAAGCATTTTATATTTTTCATGTTATTGTAAATGTTATTATTCTTAAATTTTCAATTTCTAATGGTTTTGTTGCTAGTACATAGACATACAATTGATTTTTATATACTGACCTTGTATCCTGCAACTTTTCTAAATTCACTTATTCTAATAAATATTTTAAAAATTAATTACATAGGATTTTCTTCTTAGATGATCAAATCGTCTATGAATATAAAAACAATTTTACTTCTTCTTTATTTTATAAAATAATCGTAATGTCTTTCAAAGCCATCTGTTTACAAGTTTAATAGCATTACCTGTGCTTTCGTTTTCATCTACAGATTATGACTGTACCCAATGACCCATATACTTTTCTCTCTTGTGGTGAAGATGGAACCGTTCGGTGGTTTGATACACGCATCAAAACTAGCTGCACAAAAGAAGATTGCAAAGATGTAAGGATTAAATTTTTATATAAATGACAAAAAATTAAGAATATAATTAAAATTGGACAGTAAGTTATCTCTGGGTTATAAAATTGTGGGTGAATTTGATTGTATTAAATTTTGCTGATCTAACGTAATTACTCAGTGTTTTAGTCTTATATTTGGGAGTGATTTTTTTTTCTCTTCAAAATGCAATTTGCATTACTCAAATATTGTTTTTTCAACTGTTAATTAAATTTATATTTCCATATGTATTCTTTATTTTGGTTGGTTTATAAGGAAAATGTACAATATTGTATTAGAAGTCAGTGTTGAAGTTGTGTAGCAAACTGTAAAGAAAAAACGAATTTCCCTTAGAGGAATAAACTGCCGAGGGGGACTATTAACTGAGTTTATTTATTTTGGCCTCACAGAAGCTGAATTTGTTGGAAACACAGATAGAAATCTGAAAAATAAATTAAAAGAAAACCATGTTGTTTTTCCTTCTCATTATCATACTGAGGATTTCTGCAAAAGGTTATTTTCTTCTAATTAGAAGGAAAATGTTTTAAATGTTAAAATATTTCAGTGTTTTAAACCTTTAGAGTAACCTCTCTATGGCAATGCTGTGTGTAACTGGTGTTGTTTTATCTTTTACAGGATATTTTAATTAACTGCCGACGTGCTGCCACATCTGTAGCTATTTGTCCACCAATACCATATTATCTTGCTGTTGGTTGTTCAGATAGCTCAGTACGAATATATGATCGGCGAATGCTGGGCACAAGAGCCACAGGTAAAAAGTTGTATATTAGAGAAAATATAAGATTCTGTCAGTTAAAAGAATAAACCTTTATGACATATTTGCAGTTCAAAAATTTCATTAGTTTCATAAAATTCAGTAAATATTTAAAATAAATTCAGTAAGTATTTAAACAGTATGGATTATTATAAGAAATAGCATTTTACTAGGGCACCTGGGTGGCTCAATCAGTTAAGCATCTGACTTTTTTTTTTTTTAAGATTTTATTTTATTATGTCAGAGAGAGAGAGAGAGAGCACAAGCAGGGGGAGCAGCAGACAGAGGGAGAAGCAGGCTCCCCACCAAGCAAGGAGCCCGATGCAGGACCTGATCCAAAGGCTGACGCTTAACCAACTGAGCCACCCAGGTGTCCCAAGCATCTGACTCTTGATCTCAGCTCAGGTCTTGATCTCAGGGTCATGAGTTCAAGCCCTGAGTTGGACTCCATGCTGGGCATGTAGCATACATACATAAAAATAGCATTTTACCAAGTTTTTATGGCCCTATCAAGGTGATACTTTTGCAGTTTATCACTTTAAAAAGTTGTGACAGTTGATGTATTAGTTTCCTAGAGCTGTCATAACAAATTACCACAAATTGGGTGGCTTAAGATAACAGAAATTGATTCTCACATTTCTGGGGGTTAGATGTCTAAAATCAGGGTATTACAGGTTTTCTGTTGGCAGCTCTCAGGAAGACTCTTGCATGCTTCTCTCCTAGCTTCTGGTGGTTGCTGGCAGTTTTGGCTTTTAATTAATTAATTGATTAATTGTTATTTTTTAAAAAGATTTATTTATTTATTTATTTATTAGAGAGAGAGCACAGAGGGAGAGTGAGAGGGAGAAGTAGACTCCCCGCTGAGCAGAGAGCTCAATGTAAGGCTCGATCCCAGGACCTTGAGATCAGGGCCCGAGCCAAAGGCAGATAGATGCACAACCAACTTAGCCACTCAGGCACCCCCAGTTTTGGCTTTTAAATGTTTCCTTTCACTGTCTGCTTCCACATGTACATGCCATCCTCCCCTGTGTATATCTGAGTCCACATTTTTCTCTTCTTATTAGGACACCAGTCATATTGGATCTAGGGCCCACCCTAATGCAGTATGACCTTAGTACATCTGCAAAGACCCTATTTCCTAATATTCCATAATCATTCTGAGTTCCTGATGGGCACGAACTTGGCGGGGTGGGGGGACACTATCAGCTCACAACACTTGGCTTTCCTAATTTCTCTTTGTGGTAGAGAGGAAAGTTAGGGAAGAACAGTGACTTGGGTACATGTTCATGTACAGCGTTTGTTTATGCCCAGTTAAGTACTATTACTGATGTTGCAGCACTGAAGTTGAATCTCTCTTGAACTCCTCATTTGCTCCCCATCCATTATGGGGTGAAACCACCTCCGAAATATTTAATTTAAAGCCAGCTTATTAGCATTTTCTCAGTAATGGAAGGCCAGGATTATATACCCATACACCCACCAAATATACATACATTTATACATTTTCACATGTTTTATATTGCTAAAAATAAAAGTGGACTTGGCCAGAAACTAACAATGTCAATCTCAGTGTCTATTTATGTCCAGTAAAAATGGACATAGATTATTGAAATGGGAAGACTAGGTTGGGGGTGCCTGGGTGGCTCAATCATTTGATCATCCAGCTTTTGATTTCAGTTCACATCATGATCTCAGGGTCATGAGATCGAGCCCTGAGTTGGGCTTCACGCTGGGCATGGAGATTCTTTCTCTCCTTCTCCCTCTGCCCTCCCCTCACTCATGTGCATACTCTCTCTCTTAAAAAGAAAAAAAAAGATTAAAATAAAAAGGAAGACTAGGTGTTTTATTGTTTTGTTTTTTGGAACTATGATTGAGAAATCTTACTGATTTGGATATGTGCTTTTAGGGGAAACAGTAGTAGTATAAGATGAAATTATAAGCTAAATTATTCTTTTTCAACAGATGGGACACAATTGACATTTTGGACAGGACAAGCTCTCCTTGTGCAATATTATACAGTTTTGTGGGACTCTTAGAATTTAGCATTCCCAGACCTCCAGGGGCAGCAAATGGCAATTAGACCCCTCCCTAATATATTATATTGATGACTGCCAAAATTAATTAAAGTTGGAATACTGTCCCCACTCTTATTTTATAAGAGGAAAATTTCACGACAATCAAAAATCTTTCGAAAACATAAGGGTGCCTGGCTGGCTCAGTCAGAAGAGTATGCACCTCTTGATCTCAGTGTCATGAATTCGAGCCCCACGTTGAATATAGAGATTACTAAGAAAAAATAAATAAACTAAAAAAAATTTTTTTTAACCTAAAGCAAAACGTAAATCATTTTAAAGGAAAAATGCACTATTTTATCTAGTATGCCAATAATAAATATAAACTCACCTATTTATATTATAAAAATTATATTACCTTCATTGGGCAGAAATTTTTGGAAGATGATTTAGTGTAACTATAATCACAAATCATTTTGATTGATTAAATAACTCCTATTTCAAATAAAACATTTATGTAATCTGTAAAACATTTATATAATCTACATAATTCCAGCCACTCAGGAAATTTTTTTTGGAGCTATGTAGCCATTATATTGTATTCTTTATTATTTTGTTATAAAATCAGACTGTTGAGAAAACAGCCTCTTCTAGAAATAGAATATGATAGTTTGGATTTTATATTGCTACATTAAATGACGTATCTCATAATTCAGATTAAGAGTTTTTAAAATGGTTTTCTTAAAAAATTTATACGACTTCCTGTTTTCTTATTTAGGGAATTATGCAGGTCGAGGAACTACTGGAATGGTTGCCCGTTTCATCCCTTCTCATCTTAATAATAAGTCCTGCAGGGTGACATCCCTGTGTTACAGTGAGGACGGCCAAGAGATTCTTGTTAGTTACTCTTCAGATTACATATATCTTTTTGACCCGAAAGATGATACAGCACGAGAACTTAAAACTCCTTCTGCAGAAGAAAGAAGAGAAGAGGTAAGTTGACTCAAAACCATATTCTTCATTCAGTTCAGAAAACATTAATTCAGTGACTCCCCGGGCCTGAAGGGCTTCAAAAAATAGAATTGATTTTCAAGGTATTTATAGTCTAGGTTTTGTAAAAGGACATGGAATATACATGAAAGAACAGGGGCTAATAATTTAGGATAAGGCTCTAGAAAAAAGTGTTGTGAAATATTTTTAAAGAGAAAATATTTAATAGCAAAATGTTTCTTTAACTTTATGGATGCACAGCAGCAAGCAAGAAATATCAATAGTTTTACCAGTTGTAGAAAAAACAATTAAAATAATAAAAAGTGGGATGTGTAAACTCCCAAGAGACTAAATGTTTATGTTTATACACCAGTAGGAGTATTATCTGTTGCCATTTACTATTCAAATGTGGACAGCAATCCCCTTCTCTCCTGATCATGCTTCTCTGTCACAGTTAAGAACTAGTAACCTACATCCCGAGGTGCATTTTACAAAATGCATATAAGTAAGTGAGAATAAGGTAAGTTAAAGTACACACACACACACACACACACACACACACACACACACACACAAATACACACATATACACACACACACACATCATGGGGAGAGGAGGGAATTGCTGTCCACATATGAATAGTAAATGGTAATAGGTAAAATCCTGTTGGTGAACATAAACATTTAGCTTTATTGAAGTATATATATCGTATTTTATATCTATTATATATAGATCTATATACATATATTATATATTGAAAATTAGGTGACTCTAAAATAGTGAACCATTGGGATGCCTTGTAGGCTCAGTCAGTAGAGCATATGACTCTTGATCTTGGGGTTGTGGGTTCAAGTCCCACATAGTATAGGTATAGAGATTACTTAAAAATAAAATATTTAAATCTTTTTTTTTTTTGAAAATTTTATTTATTTATTTGACAGAGAGATAGAAGAGCACAAGCAGAGGGAATGGCAGAGACAGAGGGAGAAGCAGGCTTTGCACTGAGCAGGGAACCTGATGCGGGACTCGATCCCAGGAACCTGGGATCATGACTGAGCCGAAGGCAGATGCTTAACCATCTGAGGCACCCAGGCGCCCTAAAAACAAAATATTTAAAAAAATAAAGTAGGGGCGCCTGGGTGGCTCGGTTGGGTGACTGCCTTCGGCTCAGGTCATGATCCTGGAGTCCCGAGATCGAGTCCCACATCGGGCTCCTTGCTCGGCGGGGAGTCTGGTTCTCCCTCTGACCCTCCTCCCTCTCGTGCTCTCTATCTCTCATTCTCTCTCTCTCAAATAAATAAATAAAAAATCTAAAAAAAAATAAAAAAATAAAGTAGCAAACCATCTTCTTATTTATAAAGGCAAAAACCAGAAATAATATATCCTTGAAGTATGCAGCAATAGAAAAATATTTGTTTTAACCCATTTAGCTTCTTTCTCCAATATATTTTTCACTTTGGCTTTTTTTTTTTTAATGTCTTATGTTTAATCACTCTACTGTTTGGCTTGTAAATGTTTTTGAAATTAACTGTTGCTTTATTAATTATTAGTGACTTTTTGGTATTGGACCAACTCCTATTAGTGAACATATTTTAAAGTTAATAAAGAACAACAATTTTCTAATTCCTGTCATATCCAAAACTATATCCAGTTCTTATGATTGCATGTTTAGATGGCTATAAAATTAGGGGAAAATCAGGATAACTTTATAAATATTTTTTTGGAATTTTAAATGTGCCAGTGTATTTAAGTGAATTAGGATGTTGACAAAGAAAAGGGTATGCTGGCTAATGAAAGCTATTTTGAGTTTATTGGTGTTACTGAAAACATGAGATCTGCTCTTTCATTTTGTTGCTGTTGTGTAATTCCTCTTGAGATATGTGCTCCAGTGAAGTTACAGTCCAGCTCTGTGACTCTTACATAATGAAAGTCGGAAATGCAGAAACATTTTAAGTGGGCCAACCAACTTTTATACCATAGAATACTTAGCCAAAATGTGTTTGCATCAGAGTGAATGAGGCTGAGTCATGAACACTTGGTTATATCCTAAATATGGTTTTCTTAGTATTCTTTGTTGAATTAACTAAATTAAGAAAAATAATTCTGAAAATGGATTAAAATTATAAAAATAAATCATGCTTAGTATAATAAACCAAGCAATTCACAGGTGTATATAGAAGAAGAAATTAGTAGTCTGTCCCCTTCTTAAGCTTACCACCTTTTCTTCAGTGTTTTATGCTAAATCCTTGACAGTAGTGTTCAGACACACTCAACTCACCAAATATTTATTGGGCACCTACTTACACTAGATCCTGTAGAAACTTAAGAAACGCGAGGATGACTGTGACAGAGACATGGCCTCTCACTCAGGAATTTATGGTTTAGTGGAAATAGAGATATAAATAAATGAATATGTAAAACTTAATAGAATTATATATAAGAGTTATGTTCTATATAAGTAGAGCAAAGGAAGGAATAATGTATTTTGATTAGAAATGTAAGAAATGATTGAACAGGATTTTAAGATATAAATCAAAGTTTCACATAATGATTTTTTTATGTTTTAATGATATTTGTATATTTTCCAAATTCTTAATAAATATTTTTATATTTTCTTAATTTTTAATCCTCTAAGAATTTCTTTCATTTTTCCCTTATTTAGTATTTTTTTCTTATTCAATTTTTTTACTTCTCATTTTTCTTCATTTTTGTATTCCTTTTTTTTTTTTTGTCTTTGCTGTCTTCCTTTTCCTCTAATATCTATTTGACATTTTCCCCACCTGCCCCACTCCATTATTGGACTACTTTGTTGAATCCAGTCTCTCATTTTCTCCTGTCCCCGTGGTTTGTCCGAAAAATACATATCCCAGATCTGTAGTACTACTTCCCATTCTGACTACCACTACTACCCTGATCCAAGGCCTCACTCTCTGTCCTAGATTATTGTGGTAGCTTTTAACCAGTCCCCCTACTTTCACCCCCCGACCCCACAGTCCTTTAGCTACATAGCAGCCCAGTGATCCTTTAAAACCAAGTCAAATTATGCTACTCTTCTGATCAACACTCCCAAGTGGCTCTCCATCTCCTCAAAGCAAAACTAAGGTCCCAACAGTGGATTCAAGAGCTTATATCATGTGGTTCTGGTGACTTCTACTGTTTTCTCAGTACTTCTGTACTCTGCCCTGGCCACGTCTACTGACTTATTCAGGCAGCCTGAACATGCTTCTCCCTTATGGCTTTTGCATTTACTGCATATGAAATGGTCTTCCCACATATCTGGATTTCATCTTCTCTTCCCTATTTTAGATCTTCGCCCTTGTCATGTTCTCAGCGAGGCCCTACTTCACCACCCTGTTTAAAATCACAGCCCTTGGGGCACCTGGGTGGCTCAGTCGTTAAGCATCTGCCTTCAGCTCAGGTCATGATCCCAGGGTCCTGGGATCGAGCCCCACATCAGGCTCCCTGCTCAGCGGGAAGCCTGCTTCTCCCTCTCCCACTCCCTTTGCTTGTGTTCCTGCTCTCACTATGTCTCTCTCTGTCAAATAAATAAATAAAATCTTTAAAAAAAATAAATAAAATCACAGCCCTTAACTCCCTGGTACTGCCCATCTTCTTTGTCTTCTTAGTTTTTTTTCCCATAACACTTAACACTTTCTTTGTATATTTTACTTTTTTATCATGTATTGTTCATCTACTCCACTAGTTTATAAACTCTGGGACATTGGGGTTTTTGCATGATTTATCCATTGATCTTTTCCCAGTACCTCGAGTAGTGCCTGATACATAGAAGGTGCTCAGAAAAGTCTTTGTTGAATGACTGAATTACTGCTTGTAGCATTTTCAGTATTCTTGGCTAGGTTATTTTGCCTGTCTCAAAAACTCAAACTTGGGCCTGTTTTTAATTTGAAGATCTTGTTCCAGAAATAGTTGCTGAGGTTATAAAACTAGTTCTTTGCTTGTATAATATAAAATTCCTCTCTCATAACTATGGAGCAGGACTCTTTTCTATTCTAAATATATTTCACATACAGAGGGAGGCCCTCTGTTTCTGGAAATGATTGTTTGTCTAAGATTGTGGACAGCTGCCACACTAGGCTTTCTCTAATCTTCTGATCATTCCGTGTCACACTTGTGGCTTCCTGTGCAGATTTTGCTCTTCTTTGTTGCTTCTAGCCATATTTACATACTTAGGGAATTTGTAAGGGTTCTTTTTTCTGTGTTCTTTGCTGAGGGTGTAGAGATTTTTTTTTTTCCATCTTGTTGCTCAGTATGGTTTCCAGGAGAAAACAAAATTTGCAGCTAAGCTGTCACCAAGTTTCTGTCAAAATCTGCTTAATTGTCAGAAAAAAAAATCAATGAATGTTATGTTAAAAATAAAAATAAAGGGAGTGATCCACACAATGGGAAAAAATGTTTGTATATCATATATTTGATTTATGATTTAGAATCTAGTAACCAAAATATATCGAAACCACAGTGAGGTGCCACTTTGCACTTACTAGGTTGGCTAAAATAAAAAAAGTCAATAACAGTGTTGATGAAGATGTGGAGAAATTGGAGCTTTCACACATTGCTGGTAGGAATGTAAAATGGTGCAGCTGCTTTGGAAAACAGTTTGGCAGTCCCTCCAAAGTTAAACATAGAGTTATCATATGATCCAGCAATTTCATTTCTAGATATATACTGAAGAGAACTGAAAACATATGTCCCCATAAAAGCTTGCACATATGTTCATAGCAGCATTATTCACAACAGCCAAAAAGTGGAAACAACTCAGTGCTCATAGACTGATGAATGAATAAACAAAATATGGTATATCCAAATAATGGAGTATTATTGAGCCATAAAAAGAAATGAAATACTGATACATGGTGCAACATGGATGAACTTTGACAATATTATGCCATGTGAAATAAGCCAGGTAGAGAGGGCCACATATTATCCCATTTATGTGAGATGTCCAGAATGGGCATATCCCTAGAGATAGAAAGTAGATTAGTGGTCACCAGGAGCTGAGTGGCAGGAGAAGTGGGGAGCAGGTGCTCACAGCGATAGGATTTCTCTTTGAGGTGATGAAAATGTTCTGGAATTAGTGGTGGTACAAGTTGTTGCACAGTTTTGTGCATATGTACCACTGACTTACATACTTCAAAAGGGTGAATATTATGGTATGTGTGTTATCTCAATAAAAAATGTTAAAAATATAAAACTTAGAATGATCAAGCGTTTCAAGTGCCATAGGCATCAAATGAAATAAGTTGTGAAAGGTGCCATTTGAATTGGCAATTGATTATCATTTTATCACTGATCAGTGAACTTAGCCATTGATCACTCATTGGTGACATTGGTGAGAATGAATTCGGTGGAAAGATGGGAAGGTAAGGTGACTACAGTAAACTGAGGGAGGAATGGTAGATAAAGGTGGACTAAATATAGATTTCAAGAAGCTTGACAATAAAGCTTCAGAAAATGTGGGAAAAGAGTATAGCTGGATAGAAGTATAAAATTGAGGTGTTTTGTTTGTTCAAAATGGTAAGAACCTTCAGCATATTGTAAGGAAGAAATGAGAGAGGAAATGAATGTATGTGTGGGAAAGAGTAATTGTCAAAGCAAGGTGCTTGAGTAACTGAAGGAATAAAATAAAAAGCACAGTGGAGAGATTAAGCTTAAACAAAATAAATGATATATCTTCTGAGAAAGGTTGGAAGGAATTAAGAAGTTGTAGATTATTGGTAAGTTTGTAGAATGCAGCTGAAGAAATTACTTTCATTTCTGCAGGACTGACTTTATTTTCTCTGAAGTAGGAGGAAGAGTTATTAGCCAAGAATGAGGGAAACGAGGTAGAGTAGAGACCTTGAGGTGAGTAGTGAAGGGTTGCAGTAGATAGGGGGACCCAGAGAGTAAACTGTCAATAATAATAAAATAGTGATAATTCCTATTGTCAGGTATGTAGGTACTTTACTTTAGACTACCTGTATCATCGTAATAGAAAACTCAGGCTCATTGTGGTTAAATAACTTTCTTGTCAGCTATAAAGTGATTAGAAGTCACATATACATGATTTCAAAGTTACATTCAAACTCTTTAGGGTGAAGATGTTAAGGGTAGGCTGTACCATCAATAGATACCATCATTATAAGAGCTGTCTTTCATATTTTGACCTAGGATCTTTTGCATACTCAATAAAGAAAGCGAGGGCATGGAAAGAATCTGTTAGACTTAAATTGTGCTTTAAGACTTGAGCAAATGAGTTTTCTCTTCATCTTTTAGTTACGACAGCCTCCAGTGAAGCGTTTGAGACTTCGTGGTGATTGGTCAGATACTGGACCCCGAGCGAGGCCTGAGAGTGAACGAGAACGAGATGGTAACTCTACTTTGGTCAGCCTTTTCTAATATGAAATTTAAAAAATTAATCTTTTAACTTGTTTCTGTTTTTGTTTTTTTGGCTATTATCAGTGATGCTGAAACAAATATCCTTGTACATATTCTTATCATGCTTGGGCAAGTGTATCTGAGGATAAATTCCTAAAAGTGGAATGAACGACTGGTTCACTGGATAGTGCATTTTAAATTTGTTAGTTATCAAATTACCCTCCAAAATGAATGCACTACTTTACATTCCTACTGGAAGCATGAGAATGCCCATTGCCGTATAAAACACTGGACATCATCAAACTTCTTAAATTTTGCCTATTAGATATAAAGAGAAATAAAAACTCTTCAATTTCCAACCCAAGAGTTTTATAATAGGTAAAAAATTTTTTTTCTTTTATCAAGTGCCTTTGACAAGCATAAGAAACTACCTTGGAAGCTTTAAGATGGTACACTTTTAAAATGGAATTGATCTGTGTGTATTTTAATAGTTGGTCTGTAGCCAAAATCTTACTTTAATGACTTGTGAATTCTTTTAAGATCAAAAGCATATTCCCCAATATATTATCCTTGGTATCATCTTATAATATATATTTAAATATAAAGCAACATTATATAAAGGCAATAAAGTGTAAAATTCCATTTTCACAGAACATCCAAGAACAAATGATTTGCATTTTAAATTATATGATTGTAGAATAGAATTGTCAGTTTTGATGTCATATTTAATTTGATGATTCCCTTAAGAGAAAACTCATATTTGAAGGAGGAAAGGAGTAGAGGGAAGAGACAAATATAATACCTTTTGGGTTTTGTTAATTTCAAATATATGGAATATGCTTACAGTGTGGTGAAAATAAATTGAGTTTAAGGAAATTTAAGTGAGAGGGCAAACCTTTCTTTTAATCAGTTCAGTTTACAATTCATGAGCCCTTCCTAGCTGTGCACTGGTGGAAATAAAGATGTGGGTTGGGAGGTGTGGAGGTACCTAAGAATAGACAAAGATACAGGAGATGTAAATCCTATTCTTAAGGAACTCAAAATACAAATGGAGAGTCACTTACATAGACATTTACTATGAAATGTGATGATAGTTCTAATAGATTTATATACATTCATAGAATTTATTTAGGCAATTTGATTCTTTTTTTTTTTTAAATGCTCTCATTTTAAAGGCCTTAGAATCTGGGTTTTTATGTTAATGAAAGATCCTGACTTACTACTATTCACTGATAAGACCTGTATTGTGATAGGTGAGCAAAGTCCCAATGTGTCACTGATGCAGAGAATGTCTGACATGTTATCAAGGTGGTTTGAAGAAGCAAGTGAAGTTGCACAAAGCAATGGAGGACGAGGAAGATCTCGCCCAAGAGGTAATTTTTCTTATTAATTAAAGTCAACCAAAAGCTCGCAAAGTCTGTTTTATTGACATTTGTTTTATTTATGTCATTCCATTTATACCATTTTATATCTATAATAGTCATAGGTTCTTAACTATATTGTGTGAAGCAGTAGAGGACCAAGGGTATTGGGTATAATTTGTCCCTTCATGTTCCAGTAGACCTAGTCCTTATTCTTTGCTTTTCTCAAGAAAATAAGAAAGTCTGATATTTCCCTTATATATCCCAATATATTTTTGTATGCATTCTGAGAATGGAAATATATAAAACTCTGTAGATAAGAAGTTTTATATAATGGAATAGTTTCTCCTTTATGTTACTTAGGCATTGGTTATTAATTGCTGTTTCTAGTGTTAGCTGACTTGTTTTCATATCTTGGTTCACTACTTTCTAGCTTTGGAGTCTTGGGCAAGTTACTTATCTGTCAAAAATGAGGAGTATAAAAGTTAACTCCTAATTGTTTCAAAAACCCAAAATAAAAAATTATATTGAATTTTTCCATAAATGATTCTTATTAACTCCTTATTTCAATTAACTTTTAAAAAAATTCCTTGGACTGTGGATTTGCTTAAGAGTTATTGAATTTGTGCTTAAATTTAAAATAAGAAATATTTAAATCATGGTGATTAAAAGAGAAAATTTCATATTCTCTGATAGTTGTATTTTGCAAGACATGAACTAGATTAGTCCATTCCATCTTTCCTTTAATAACATCTAGACTTGAGGGAAAATTGTTAATGTTTATGGACTATTCCTAATTATTCCTTTGCAGATAGCACAAAGCCTAGCATAAGACATAGTAGACACTCAAGCCTTTTTAAATCATGACTGCATCATGTTAGTTTGGTGGTTAAGACATTATTGCTAATGAAGTAGGAATCAGGAACTTAATCTAATTCTGACCTATTTGTAACTTTACTCTTCCCAATAAGATTTTTCTTAAGTATTTACCAAAGATATTACGTTATAGAATGGAAATATATCAATAAAATTCATTCTCCTGGGCCCCTGGGTGGCTCAGTCGGTTAAGCGTCTGACTCTTGATTTTGGCTCAGGTCATGATCTCAGGGTCATGAGACTGAGCCCTGTGTGGGGCTCTCTGCTTGCCGTGGAGCCTACTGAAGATTCTCTCTCTCCATTTGCCCTCCCACCCCTGGTCTTGTGCATGCTCTCTCTCAAAAAAAAAATAAAATCCATTCTCTCATTATCCAGTCATTAAATCAGAATCATCATCTTCAAGTTAAAGGGATTAGATGTTATTTATATATAGGCATTTTACAACCTATTACTAGCTTTGTCTAAATGAAGGTACCATATTGATCTTGAAAGACTGATTAACAACAGTGTTCTGTAGATAGATTTTTACCCCTTTGGTTAGCCTATTTGCTCAAAGGGATCAAACCACCACTGGGTGCTTTTGATATCCTGAAATTACGTGTTTCTGTGTGTGTGTTACATGTATGTACAAGTGTACATATATTTCTTGAACATATCTCTTTAGAGTAGCTGGTTTTGGAAAGCAGTTAGTTTTTGAATTTGCACTAACATGTGTTTTTTGAAGGTGGAACGAGCCAGTCAGATGTGTCTGCTCTTCCTGCGGTCCCATCAAGTACCGATTTGGAAGTGGGGGAAAGTGCAATGGAAGTAGATCCTTCAGCTGAACAGTCTCTTCAGCCTTCTACGTCCGCTGCAGTGTCAGCTCAGGTTCATTCGACATCCCCTTCTACAGAAAGCCCTCATTCTACTTCTTTGCTGTCTTCTCCAGACAATGAACAAAGGCAATCTGTGGAGGCATCTGGACGCCATACGCATCATCAGTCTGGTGAGGATGCTACTCTTTCAATAGGCAGTGGTTCATCTGATGATTTCTGATAATGAATACTTCTTTGTGGGCTGGTTTGAAAGATACTAAATCACATGAACTTGTTCTTGCTGGAATAAATCAAAATGACATGTAATATGTGAACATGTAACTTAAACACAAACTTCAAGTGTGCCTAACTTGCATGAATTTAACAAATATCAGAATCTTCAGTTTACCTAAGACAAATCTTTAAAAAATCTTTAAAAAAGACAAAAAAGGTACCAGCAGATAGTGTTTTGACATAGCTTCATGCAGTTGACTTAAAGATTACTTTTATAAGCCATTATAGACGAAAATGTCTTTCTAGACACTTGGTTGTACCTATATTATCAGTTCCTGTATTTATATTTTTTATTATTTTTCTTCACATCATGAAATACTTTAAATACATTCTTTGTGGTACATTTGATAACATCTCTTGTTGACAACATATACAATTTACCAAAAGATTTATTTCTCCTATATTTCCATGAAAAAGAATTGTTTTAACAAGTTCTTGTTAAAACAAGGTACTTGATATTAGTGGAAAAAAATCAACTCCTAAAGTCTGTTAAAATACTGTTTTCCTCTCAATATTAAAACTCCTTATGTTCAACTCCCCCCCTCCCCAACTATGGAATGTACTAGTATTTATAACAGTAATTTTCAGCAGATATGACTGTAATTTACTTCGCATTTTAAGTGTGTACACGTATTTATAATAACCACTAAGATTTTATTCATATTTTTCTTTGGGTTCTCCTAAAGAGGCATTTTACTTGACATATAATAAAAAATATTAGCAACTAGAGATACAGCTGGGCAGGCCTAAGGTAAAGCCTATAAAAAATTCCTAATAGCATAACTGCCAAGCTGTCACTTTATTCTTGCTTCTCTGAAATCTGATACCAGATCACCAAATACAGGGTGTTTTAAATTAGGCATTCTTTTATCATATATCCCATTTTTGGTAATTCATTTCAGTTTTTATGGGACTAGAAGCCAGAGTCAGTTATGTAACTATTAAGACTTGTGCACAGTTTATCTGTAATAATAAGCTAAAGCTGAGCTTTAAAGTCAGGTTTTCCACTGTCTAATTGACATAGCATTTCAACTTATGAGAAAGTAAAATGTTTTGGAGTGTTTGGGAAGTAGGGACAGAATCAGTCCAAAGTTTGTCAAAGCAGGTAAAATTGGTAAAAAAAAAAAAAAAAAAAAGAATTTTAAAGTAATAACATTCTTGGAAATATCCTTAAAGATTCTGATCAATTATAAGTTATCGGGAAAACTTAGCAAGAAGATTCCCTAGCTTATATTCATGTTCCACTGAATCCTAACTAATTCCATTTGTTTTTTAAACACATTTCTGAGTAAAGTACTTAGTTTGGAATTTCATTTTTCTTTTTTGTTACAGATATTTAACACAATTAATATTGCATTTCAGATTGCTAAATCCCTTTCAGTATTTAATGTAAGTATTACGTAGTCATTTGAATCATCAAAATAGAAAAAAATTTGTGATGATCATGCAGTCATTGTCTTGATCATTACTTGGCACCTTCGCCTGTAATTTTTTTAAAGAAGTTAAGGAAGTATTTTTAACTGGTCCCTACCGGTTGAAAGAATTTTGGTTGACTGCACTATGGAAAATCAGAATACTTCCATATTATGAAGATAGGGTCAGTATTGAAGAAAATGATTTGATGTTAGATGTAATATCTAAAGATTATGCCTGGAATTGTTTTGACAACAAGCCTTTCATTATCCCAGAGTACAACATTTTAACAATAAGGACTTAATGAGTTTTTTCTGTTTTGTTTTGTTTTTCCAATCTCTTCTGCACTTCTAGGTTCAGATAGGTTTATGGATACTAAGAATTGTCCATGTGGTGGGGGGGGAGTATCATCTTAGAGCCATGATTTTTACTACAAACATACCTCATTTTATTGTGCTGTAGTTTGTTGTGTTTTGCGTATATTCTGTTTTTTACGCATTGAAGCTTTGTGGCAACCCTGTGTTGAGCTAGTCTATTGGCACTATTTTTCCAACAGTGTTTGCTCGCTTCACGTCTGTGTCACATTTTGGTAATTCTCACAATATTTCAAACCTCCTCACTATTATCATATTTGTTATGGTGATCTGTGATCAGTGATCTTCGATGTTACTATTGTCATTAATTTGGGGCACCACAAATGCCACCTACATAAGACAGTGAACTTGTTCGGCAAATGTATGTATGTTCTGAGTGTTCTACTGAACGGCTGTTCTCTTTCTCTCTCCCTTTTCTTGGGCCTCCCTATTCCCTGAGATAAAACAATATTGAAATTAGGCCAATTAGTAACCCTAAAATGGCCTCTGTGTGTTCAAGTGAAAGGAAAAGTCACACATCTCTCACTTTAAATAAAAAACTAAAAATGATTAAGCTCAGTGAGAAAGGCATGCTGAAAGCCTGGATAGGCAGAAAGCTAGGCCTCTTATGCCAAATAGCTAGTCAACTTGTGAATGCAAAGGAAAATTCTTGAAGGAAAATCAAAAGTGCTACTCCAGTGAACACACGAATGATAAACAAAACAGCTTTATCTCTGATATGGAGAAAGTTTTACTGATCTGAATAGAAGATCAAAACACCACAACATTCCCTAAGCCAAAGCCTAATCCAGAGCAAGGCCCTCACTCTCTTCAGCTTTGTGAAGGCTCAGAGAGATTAGGAAGCTTCAGTAGAAAAGTTTGAAGCGAGCATTTCCCATTCTGAAAATCCTAGGTCCCTTAAGATTTGTGCTAAATCTGCTCTGCCTGTGCTCTAGAAATGGAACAACAAAGCCTGGATGACAACACGTCTGTTTACAACATGGTTCACTGAATATTAAGTCCACTGTTAAGACCTACTGCTCAGACCTACTGCTCAGAAAAAGGATTCCTTTCAAAATATTCCTGCTCATTCACAGTGTATCTGGTTACCCAAGAGCTCTGATGAAGATGTACAAGATTAATGTTTTTATGCCTGCTGACACAACATCCATTCTGCAGCCCTTGGGTCAAGAGTCATTTTGACTTTCAAGCCTTCTTATTTAAGAAATACCTTCTGTAAGACTACAGCTGCCATAGAAAGTGATTCCTTCGATGGATCTGGGAAAGTAAATTGAAAACCTTCTGGAAAGGATTCCCCATTCTAGATGACATTAAGAATATTCATGATTCAGGGCACCTGGATGGCTCAGTCGGTTAAGTGTCTGACTCTTGATATCAGATCAGGTCTTGATCTCAGGGTTGTGAGTTCAAGCCCCACATTGGGCCCCACACTGGGCGTGGAGCCTACTTAAAAAAAAGAATATTCATGATTCATGGGAAGAGGTCAAAATATCAACGTTAACAGGAGTTTGGAAGAAGTTGATTCCAACCCTTGTGGATGACTTTGAGGGATTCAAGACTTCAGTGGAGGAAGTAACTGCAGATGGGGTGGAAATAGCAAGAACACTAGCGTGAGAAGTGGAGCCTGAAGATAGGACTGAATTGCCGCAATCTCAGGATCAAACTTAAACGGATGAGGAGTTGCTTCTTACGGATGAGCAAAGAAAGTGTTTCTTGAGATGGAATCTACTCCTGGTGAAGATGCTGTGAGGACTGTTGAAATGACAACAAAGGATTTAGGATATTCCATAAGCTTAGTTGATAAAGCAGTGGCAGGGTTTTTGAGAAGATAGACTCCAATTTTGAAAGTTCTACTGCGGGTAAAATGCTATTAAATAATGTCACATGCTACAGAGAAATCATTAGTGAAAGAGTCAGTTGATGCCACAGCCATCCACCCTTCGGCAGCCTGATCGGTCAGCTGCCAAAAACTTCAAGGCAAGACTCTTCACCGGCAGAAAGATTATGACTCACTGAAAGCCCAGATGATGGTTAGCTTTTTTTTTTTTAGCAATAAAGTATTTTTAAATTGAGGTATGTATATTGTTTTTTAGACAGCATGCAATTGCACACTTAATAGATCACAGAATAGTGTAAACATAACTTTTATACACAGTAGGAAACTAAAAAATTCATCTGACCTGCCTTATTGGATATTCGCTTTGTTGTGGTGCTACGGAACCAAACCACAGTATCTTGGAGGTGTGCCTCTATTGCCTTGCATGGAGATAGAATGAAAAAGTATGCTTCTTGCCCTGCTGTGGATTCCTCTTTATGTAAATGTTTCCTTTTTGTCCCTTGTATTTCCTCTGTCACTTTTGCTGGGATGAAGGAAAGGGATGATGGAAATGTGAAAACTTGCCTGGCAAAATGCCATCTGTGAACCAAATTATTTGCCTTCTCTTAGTCTGCAACTCAGTCACTGAGTCGTGAAGAAAGTCACAACCACACATTTCACTGGGTTTTCAACACTGTGTCAGAGCAGTCTTTCAACACTGTTACTCAACAACTAGACAAAAGTGTTTAACACCTTCTTGTCTCTCCGACTTTTACCACTCCCCACTCCCCTTTACCCTCATCTCACCCCCCAGCTGATAACCTTCACACACACAGTGTGTGTAGGGGAAAGCACTCACTTTGCTGCTTCTGAATCTCCTGACATTCTCATATCCGTGATAGAAACAGACACATTTGGGGAAAAAGTGTGTCTGTTCCTGTCAAAGGCTAGCCAGTGCAATTGCCATCCCTTTCCAAATTCTCAGGGACTTTGGTTCTTCTCTGCATCATTAGTATTGCCTTTTCTACTGCATTGGTCCTTTCCCGCCTCAAATATGTTCTGTTATTACCTCCTTTCTTTAAAAAATCTCCCTTTGGGACGCCTGGGTGGCTCAGTTGGTTAAGCATCTGCCTTCGGCTCAAGTCATGATCCCAGGGTCCTGGGATCGAGTCCCGCATCAAGATCCTTGCTCAGTGGGGAGTCTGATTCTCCCTCTGCCTGCCACTCCCTCTGCTTGTGCGCTCGTGCTCTCTCTCTCTTTCTCTCTCTCTATGACAAATAAGTAAATAAAATCTTTAAAAAAAAACTTCCTTTAAGTACCCCACACTCTCCCCCAGCCTTGTGTCTTTGCTCCTTTCATAATCAGTCTTCACAAGAGGTGCTCACATACCATCTCCATTTTCTGACCACCTTCCATCTCTTTGTCAACCAACTCCTGTCTGCCTTTCAGTTCTGTTTCCACTGAAGCTTTTGGTCAAAGTCACCAGTGACTTCTGTTAGTATCTTACTAGATTTTTTCGTCCATTTGCATTTAACATAGTCTGACGCTCCTTTCTTGAAGCACTTCCTTTCTTGGCATCTGTGATACTACTTTGCCTACTTATTCTTATTACCAACTCTAGCTGGTTTTCAGTAATCACTGTTGATAGTTCTTGTTCTATTTACTTCTGACTATTTTGGTAGAACTCCTTAGTTTGCACTCTTTTCTCTGTTCTGTATCCCTGGGAGATTGCATCAATTCACATAGCTTTAATAGCTCCTCTAAGGTGAAGATTTCCAAATGTATGTCAACAATCTCATCTTCCACTTTGAGTTACAGACTCCTGTGTCCAGCTGCTCATTTGACCCTTCTTTTTAGTTATCTTTGGATATCTTAAGCTTAACATGTCCAAACTAAAACTTAATTTAGCCTCATATACTTCCCATCTGCTAACCGTCTTGGCTGTTTTATATTTTAGTAAATTTAAAACCACCTGCCCCATTTGCTTATTTTAACAGCCTATGTGTTATTCTTGATTCCTTGCTTTCCTTCATGTCCCACGCTCAGTCCATCAGCAAGTCCTGTTGGTTCTGCATCTAAAATAAATTCTTCTTCCATCTCACCATCATTTCTTGCCTGCTAATTGATCTCCCTGCATCTAGTCTACTCTCGCTCCCTTATCATTTATTCTCCATGCAACGGGCTGGTGAGTATTTTACAGTGTTAAATCATATTGTCTAACTTTGCTGTTTAAAACCCCTCAAAGACTTCTAATTGCATTTAGGAGTAGTACTACAAAAAAAAATTGGAACTTTTTACTGTGGATCTCTAAGAGCCTATGTGGCCTGGGTTTTGCCCACCTCTCTAACCTCGCTTCATAGCACTTTCTTAGTTCCCAGTGATCCTTATGCTCTACCTGCAGTAGTTTCCTTTATTCCCTTGAATGTGCCAAGTTCTCTTGTGCCTCTTTGTTTCTGACTCTGAGCCTTTGTATGTACTGTTCTCTGCACCAGAGAAGCTCTTCCCCCTGGTGTATCTCAGCCAACTCCTTTTCCTTTGTGTCTCAATTTGAGTGTCCTTACTACCCTAGCCACATTCATCCTCCTTTACTAAAATAGTATTCTCTTGTGGATAGCCCTGTTTACTTCCTGAAAAGCACTTACTAAATTTTGTAATTATTTTGGGGCACCTGGCTAGCTCAGTCGGTGGAGCATGCAACTCTTGATCTTGGGGTCATGAGTTTGAGCCCTATGTTGGGCATGGAGCTTACTAAAAAAATAAAACAGAAGAAAATTTTTAATTATTTTGTTCATTTTGGATTGATTTATGACTTATTTCCTCTTTTTAGAATGGTTTTATTTTAATCTAGATAAAATAATATGATTAGAGAAGGTGGTTTCTTTGGATTGAATGGGATTATCAGCACATACAAAATTCACTTTGGAGTCTCACCTTGAGAAACGAGTCACCGAAGGGATCCATGTGTTTTTAATTAAATAGACCATTCAGACTATGAGCATTTAGTTTCTTTAAGATAGTATCCGATATGGCTCATCTGTGAATTCCTGCTTATTTACAAGTAATTGTCCAAATTTATAAATTTATGTAGGTCGTTTCAGAATCTTTATAGCTAAACTGACTTCTGTAGAAAAATTGTTGGGAACTAAGAACTCTGGTGTACAGCATAGCAAAGCAAACCTTTCAAAGACCAAATATCCGGATTACAGGTTCCTTAAAGGATGCCAGGGTCTATTTAGTCTAGGTAGAGGCGATACATAGATTAGAAACAAGTAGAAATTTTAGGTTAATGGTCACTTCAGGGAGACCAAAGAAGAGACCGGAGGAACTTGGAAGTCAGTAAAGGAGTGACAGTACTAAGAGAAAAATGCACAGGGTTCACCTGGACAAGAAGCAAGTTGGGATTGGAGGACAGATCCATAGCAGGGAGATAAAGTACCACCAAATTAGATATAGAAATAATCCAGTGTCCAGGACAAAAGACCCTGTGTATTGGAGAGGCAGGACATGACGTTGGAACCGAGTGGACCTTTGTTAGGTCAACTATAGTTTATTGTTCTCTTTCAGTGGGAGTTGAGTCATTAGGGAGATTAGTCTGGAGTCTTTCAGAAGAAAACAAGTATAGGGTAGGTTGTTTCAGGAGATGGAAGTATAAATTTCCTGTTAGCAATTCCTGACACGTTGTTGAGGGTTTTTTTGTTGTTTTTAAAATTCAACCCGAAGTATTCATATATTCACTGTCCATTTTGATTCATGTTAACAAAAACTAATTCTCAATGTATTTATTCACATTATAAATTATATGTTTATACATTTTTTAAAAGGATGTAATGTGTGTGCATCTTACCTGCCTTTAATGTCTGAGACTGCTAGCAGTATCATTGTTTAGTCTGATTGTTTAGTCTGCTTAGTCTGGTTGGAATTTTTAATTTAATATTTGCCCTTCCTAGTTAGCTGTGTGGTGACTTCTTTCCATAGCCTCATTTTTTGTTTTAACCCAGGGGAGACAAAGCCACATACAACCAGCCTTAAAAGTAAACCAAATTGTTCTTTAAGAAGCACTAGAAGCATTGAATAAATAGTTCATGACATTATGATAACTAAATCTTGATTTTCTAAGTTATAGAGCATCACTGCTTGCACTTATTAGAGCCTGCTATTTATATGCTACATCACCTGGTGGGTCTAGGTGGATACTCTTCTATTCCCATAAAACATTTGGCAACATAAGAGTGAGGGTTTGGAACAACAATAAAGTCAGGTGAATTTTCTGTGATTTTTCTGTTTTCTTAGCAAAATTTGACATATATGTAGTCTCTTCATGGTAATTTCTTTTGAAGTGTAAAATAACAAACTTTGTGGGTGCATAATAATCATTTATTTTATATTGCTAAAAGCATTGCTGTTATGCTGTCAGTTGATAAGGTGTATGTATATACCTAAAAAGAAGGCACTATGCCATTGAGCATCACTATTTATTGGTTAGTGAATACTCTTCTGCTTGGTACTGGAGAATTTTCTAGAAAGAACTAGCATTGAGAGACTATGATGATACTTGAATTGTTTGCTAAATCTTAACTGCCAATTGAGTGACTTAATAAAATTCTTTGTAAGTAGAGGTCGTGGTAACAAGATGTTAGTATCTCTGTCCTGATTGATTTGTGAAACAATAAAACAAATTTGCACCCTTATAATCTATGTAAACGAGGCTGAAAGTTGTTTGGTAGTTGGTGTAATTTGCTGCCAGTGTCACCAAGAGACACAAAATTCCTTGTATCCCCCACCATCAAATCAGCAACTGTTGAATCTCTGCCTTGCCTTTGGTTATAATGGATGAAGTTTTTACTTAAAACCAGTTCCATTCCTCCTCAGGCGTCTGGGTGGCTCAGTTGGTTAAGCGTCTGCCTTCGGCTCAGGTCATGATCCCAGGGTCCTGGGATCAAGTTCCTCATCAGGCTTCCTGCTCAGTGGGGAGTCTGCTTCTCCCTCTACCCCTCCCCCCTGCTTGTCATCTCACTCTCTCTCTCTCTCTCTCAAATAAATAAATAAAATCTTTAAAAAAAAAAAACAGAAACAACAGTTCATCCTCTTACCCACTGCAGCTCGTCTCTTTTGGTCTACTTAAGGACATCATTCTTGCATTTGCTCACTTCATTTCGTGAATCATCTTTTTTCCTTCCCTCAATTAAACATTGTCCATCAGCATACAAATATACGTGTTATCTCCCAAACTAAAACAAGCAAACCTCCCCACCAACAATCTTCCAATTTCTCTGTTCTTATTAGCAACAAGTCTGCTTCATTACCTCCTCTTTCTCTCGAACCTGTACCAGTTGGATTTTGGCCCCTGTGATTTCTGCTGAAACAGCTCTTGTCAAGGTCAGCAATGACTTCCAAGGTGCAAAAGCCAGTGATTAGTTCTCAGTATCTTTTTCGTTGTATCAGCAGCCTTCAACACAGTTGCTCCCTCCATCCTTCCTGATGTACTTCCGTCCAAGCCTACAGATTGTGCTCACTCAGTCCTCCAATCTTCTCACTGGCTTCTCCTTACTCTACCCAGAGATTTTTCTTCCTGTTAAATATTGGAGTATCCCAGAGTTCAGTTCTTAGACGTCTTTATTATCACTTACACTCTAGGTGGCTTCAAGTAACATCACCAGTGATATCCAATTTACTAGTGAATTCTAGACTGTTATATTCAATCCCTACTCAGGGTCTCCCCTGGGATATCTGTTAGTTTTCCTCTTCCCTCTGCTACTACTTGTTCTTCCCTTTCCCCTGTCACAATAAATAACAGCTCTTACTTTTCTTGTCACGTGGGCCAAAAACTCTGGGACCATGCTACATCTCAACTATCAGCAAATTCTTCTGCCATTACCTGTAATATATATCCCACCCCGAGACACACTTCCTCCTCTGAGCATTTGCACTTGCTCTTCTCTCTCCCTGGAACACTTCCTTCAGATACCCGTGTGGTTTACTCCCTCAGTCCTTGAGGTCTTTGTTAAAAATCACCTTATGAGAGAAGCCTTCTTTAATGACCACACAGAAGACAGCAACCCGTCCTCCACTACCTCTGTCCCCCTTACCTCAGCCTGTCCAGTTTACTTCACAGCAGTTGTCCCTGTTTGACACAAACACATACATGTATATTACATATGTGTGTGTGTGTGTTTCACTGATGTCTTTCTTCCTTTCAGAACATAATCTCCACATGAGTAGGGACTATTTTGTTCAATATTTTTTTTTATTCCCAGAGCCAAAAACAATTCCTCCTATATAGTAGGCACTCAAATATATCTGCAGAATTCTGTGTTGTATTTCTACTTTTATCTATGACTATTGCTTTAAGAAAATATTAAGGATTATGTAAATATTTTTAGCTTAAAAAAAGTAAATGACAATTCCAACATGGAGAGATTTTAGCTGAAAAGTGTGTAACTTTGACTTTTTAAAGAGTTCTTCATTAATAAATTCCAAGACTGTTTAAAAATGCATAATTTTTCCTAATTTTAATTGAATTTTAATTATTATATGATTGAAGCTAGTAATTTGTGTATAGATTAGAAAACTGATATTTTTCAATTTTCCTTATTATGATTTTGTTAGAAAAAGATGAAATTAGTGAAGAAAGGAATATTCATTTTAAAATGTTTTGTCATGGAAGACTTTATTTTCATTCTATTTCGTTACTTAAATATTCTTAGAGAACTATATGTGTATAATTCATTATAGTTCAACAGAAGCGTTCAAGTATGTCAGTGTGTGTAGTTTATCTCCTAACTTAATGATCAGTCATTTTTTATAAGTAATTTGTTTTTAGTATTCCTCCATGAGACATGTCTTTTATTTATATCCTTCTCTCTTTAATATGTAATCAAATTCTTACTGTTTCCTATTTGATTGCTATCTTTTCACCTTTCTTTCCCTATCTGTGTCAGAATTTTTAAGGGGGCCTGAGATAGCTTTGCTCCGCAAGCGCCTACAGCAACTGAGGCTTAAGAGGGCTGAGCAGCAGCGGCAGCAAGAACTAGCTGTGCGCACCCAGCAACAGCCTTCCACTTCTGATCAGTCTTCTCACGAGGGCTCTTCACAGCACCCTCAGCCTTCAGGTTATTAATGTCAAGTGTCCTCAAGCAGCTGGTCGAGTTGGTTTTTTAACACTGCTACTGTGTAACAAGATGCTTCCCTTTTCCCCTTCAAAAAGAGCTGATGGGGCTTGCAGCTTATCCTTCCCCTTCTTGCATATGGTGGTGTTCATCATTCCATGGCTAAAGGGACACGTTTTGGCAGCAGTGTTTGCCAGAGAGATCAATATAAAATAATCCATTATTTTATTTGTCCTATTTCTGGGAGGGGGCAGATGTTTATTACTTTTATAGCTAATGAACTACTTTCTAATCATCTAGTGAATTCAGAGCCTGCTTTGATATTTTTATTGAAATTTCTTATATGCTGAAATGATATCTATGCTTATGGCCCCTCGTTCTCTTCTTCTTTTGTTTTTCCTTTGAAAATTAACCAGTATTCCTGTGAATGTTAGTAATACTAGATTTTAGAATTATAGTGTTGTTTGGCCATACCAGCATGCTGACTCAGTTACCCTCTTCTGTAATTATTTGAAAATTTTCAATATTTGCTTACTTATTCCTTGTATACATAATCAACTTTCTGATATATAGGGCAGCAGAAATACCCCCCCAGTCTCTTGTTCCTGTTCTGATGCTATAAAACTCTATAAGACAGTGATAATCGGTGCCACTCTCTTTTTCTTTGAGCATTTTAATGGCCTAGTTTGTTTATGGCCAGCAAGCTCATGATGCTCAACAAACATTTGTTGATAGAATTAATGAAAGATATAGCATAAAATAATTTGTCAGTTTAATTCTTTCAATATGGATATTAGGTACTATATATCCTATTCTATAGGTATTACATAGTAAGTGCTACAAATCTTTGTTTAGGAACTAGAGTGTGTCTGAGTTCTCATACTAATGGAATTGTGATACTTTGATGTACTACTTTGTTTTGCCACCCAAAGGAGTGAGGAGTTAGAGTATTTATTAATTACTTTGAGAACTCTGATTTAATTGCTTGAAATTTGTTTGTATATTGGTAGAACTGAACAACCTCCACTTTATAAATATCTGTTTTATGTGCTGATAACAAAAGCACATTATATAATATGGTGAAATAAAATAGATTTAAGTAACGGTAATATAGATGTGATTGGAATAAATTCTGGACCTGATTTTTAATTCAGTAGAGGGAATATCAGCCAAGCAAAGATGTCTCTGACCATGTTTTTTCCTATACTTAAAACTAACTGGAGAATTTGGTTAAATTACAGTCATGACATTTAATAATAAGACATTTTGCTATGATTTTGTGCTATATATAAAACTCTAGCTTAAGTGTTTCAAAAGGGAAAATATGCGACATAAAAACCAAATAAGGAAGTTAAAATACACCTACATATGTACATATTTTTAAAATACTGAAATTTAGCAGGTAACAAACCAAATATTAAAGTGAGTTTGAGTATAAAATATAAAACTGTCTACATTAGCAGGAAAGAAATGAAATGTACATTGTAGAGATTAGAAAAATATTTTTAGACTCAACCTTTCATATCTAGCTTACCAATTTAAAGTGAAGCAGGTTCTTTTTTTTACAGCCAGAAAGCTTTAGAGTGGTTATGTGGCCTCTGTGAAATAAGATGCTATTTTACCAACTCTGAGTATCCTTCTCATTAAATAGTATGTATTTTGGTAATCAGTCTATTTGGGGTAATCTTTAAAAAAGCTAAAGTTCAGTAGACACCTTGCCCCATTTTGAGGTTGAGAAACGTGTTACCTTTACTTTGTTTCTAAACAACATATTGGGGCCTCTCAGACTGTCTACATGGCCAATAGTAGAGTCCTTTAGTGCTAACAGTCAGTGTATGTTGTTCCCTTCACTTCCTCTATATCATATGCTTTTAACATAGCATTCATGTGAGACCCTAGTAAGTCTAATCTGTGACGTGTCCTGGGTTCATTTCATAATTCTACTTTTATTCTGTCCTCACTTGTGATAGAAACGCTATTTAGTAATTAAATAAGATAAAGTTAAACCATGCATAGTTTGTTACAAAGAACAACCAATAGAATCTATATATTTTGTCCATTTAGTAAATCTTGGATATGAGGAAAAATGAATAGACTTAATGCAAAATTTGTCTTTTCAGAACACACAAAGTGTAAAAATACAGAATAGGAATTAGATTTATGAAATTCAACGGGGAGATAGTTTTTATTTGAGTAACAATTAAAATATGTTCTTAAACTTAATGAGTAAGCACAATATCGTCTGTTTATTGTGGACATAAATTGATCCACCATAGCTAACTTCTAATAATTTTATTTTTCAAAGTCAGAATATATTACTTTAAAATATTTTTTTTAAGCTAAAAACAAAAATGCATTTTTTCTTAGGCTTTTAGAAAATACATCATAACTTATTTCTGGGCTTTCAGTGATTTTTTTTTTTTTTTTTTTTTACCATAAAGAGATGAATTTGCCTTCATCAGATTACTGCTTGTGTACTAGACTGGTTGAGTTCTTGTCCTGTTCCTATGACTAGATTAGCTTGGACAGGTCATTTGGCTGCTTTATGTCTCAGTTTCCCAATTACTGATTTATTTAGATAGTGTGGCCTGTCATGATTTACAGATAGCATAGGATGAGGTAGACAATACTGTATAAAATTTTTATACTCCTAAGTAGAGCAGTACACATAATAATGTACTATCTTAATTATAGTATCTTTCACTTACTACCTCATATCACAGCCATATACAGTTGATAGCATTCAGGGTTTTGAATGAGCTATAAAGACAGATGCCATAAACAGCTATGGCAGAGGCAGTCAGCGTATTGCTGATTTTAAACCCAACTCTTTTTTTCCATTTCAGGTCCCCCGAAGTCATGGGTTGCTGGCTCCTGCTCAGAGTGACAACCCCCTGTGGAGTCTGCTGTACTGGCTCGACCACCACAGAGCCCCACTGGAGCATGGAGCCAGCCTAGAGAGGGTCAGGTAGGAACTGTTTTTTCACTTTATGGCACGGTTTTGCTGATTGGAAAAGAAAAAAGTAATTTTTATACCCCAAAAGGGTATAAAACATTGGTGATTATTTTTGAAAAAGGGCTTTTCAAAACTGAGCCATATTGGAAAAAATCAGCACTTACCCGATCCTGTGCAAGCAGGCTCTATACTACATCCAGTTTCCCACAGTCCCGTGACGACAGTCACATGTAGCACTTCTCAAATGGGTGCATTTGATCCTGTTTTTAGTGTTAATAGCATAAGTAGTTTGTAAATCAGATATGATGTCGATCTAGTTCTTTAGTCCTTAGCTACCGTTAATGATAGACTCCTGAGCACTTCAGGCATGGGAATATGCTCCATAGTTTTCAGAACAGCTTCCTATCATTATTTCTCATTCAATATCATGTTTCTGAAAAACAGGCTAGTAATAATAACATTAATTGACCCTTTCCTGTGTGCTATCTAAGTAGTTTACATGGATCATCTCATTAAGTCTTCACAAGAACAGGATGTGGTAGATACTGTGATTATCCCCATTTTACAGATGGAGAAACTGAGACATAATAGACCTCAAATGACTTGTTCAGGATTACAGTATTACTGAGTAGAAAAGCCAGAATTGAACCCAGAAGTCTGGCTGATGAGTACTTGTTATTTACCTTTAAGACTATAATTACTTATTTTGTCTACAATTGAAAAAATTCTGATGAGAAAATTTAGAAAATTCTAAAGAGTTTTTTCACGACCAAAACACAAATTTTTATTTTAAATATACAGAAATTGGCCCTGAGACGCCTTGAGCTCAGCACTGAATGACTTTTTGCCTAAAGTTTATCTCTACCTTAAAAATAATAATTCTAAACACTTCCAATAAGTGGACCAACCATATTGGATTTTGTAATAAATTATCAGCAGACCATATGGTCTGATTTTTACCTTGTAATGGTGCTTTCTGAAAGATATTTTACGGGGAAATGGAGTAGAGCACATATTCTAGATCCTTCATCAATGTGTTTTTTAAAGCCATATTCTTTCCTAAACTCTATCTAAAAAATTAAATAAGGTGCACTTTCTTTTATAAGATTTGTACATTATATAATATTTATGGAAAAATTAAATATTCAATAAAAGATTACCTACCTAGAGAGTTGATAGTTTTCTGAGGGCTCTTAATTATAAATGAGAGCACAAGGAAATGTATAACAAATACAGAGAGACAAAAAATATTTCATAAGATACTTCCTAGGAGGATTTTCCAATATTTATTTTACTGTGACTCAAATTTTTGTTATGTTTTTCTTTACTGTAGGGAATATAATTTTGGTTTTTTATAAAGACCGACTTATCTGTTCTTAAAAAACAACATAGGTAGGAGTGTTGTATCTAACTCTAAAATGGATAAACAAGAAGTCTTATAAAGGAAAGTAAAGCATGGGTAGATTCAGGAACTGACTGAAATACTATCATTCTTTCTTTCTTTTTTTTTGGTGTTGTACAGATTTGTTGAACTGAATGTTCTGATGAAGAGGTGATAAGTAAGGATAAGTCAAAGCTATTATTCAGATGATGATCATGCTTTATCAAAATCTAGTAATACCCTGAGCAAACAGTTGTATCAGAAGGTAGATGATTTAAAGTTGATAGGAGTGGCCCCAGTAGCAAGATTCAGATTTTTAAATTTAGAAATTGAAGCAATCAAGTGATAAAAAATTGCTAAGAATCCAAGATATGTTGGAAAACTTTTCTTAGCTATCAAGTTAAGGACACTCTCAATTCAAAATATTTTATCTACTTTTGGGGGAATGAAGCCATGATGAATAGTAGCTGGTGATTATCCAAAAGTGCAGGGTTTTTGTTTTATTAATATTTGCTAAGAACTGGAGCACAGGATATTAGAAACCAGGAATTATTCTTACATTTAGGAGAGAGCTGTGCTTATTATCCACGTATTCCCTTCTCATCTCGCCCTACTGGGACACTGGGGCCCAAGCCAGGGCTTGGTAGCCATCTCCTTCTATTTCTATTCCCCAGTGCCTTGCTTAGGTTACTAGGTCCCTAGGATGACCAGGAAGAAAGGAGAAGCTTAGATCGAAAAATGTCACATAGTTAATTATTGTCAGAACCAGGTTTAGAATCAAAACTCCCTAACCCCAGACCAGTGCTCTTTCCATTTTATCATGCTGCCTTTCTTTATATCAGTGTTTTCCAAACAATAGAACACATTTATAAGACACATTCTTACACAGAAACTCAGTGCATCAAAAGGATAAAAAATTAAATGTTCTATTTAAAGCCAGGGTGGAAAGCATGAAGCTCAGACCATTAAGCCTACTCCTTTCCTCTCTTTTTCTTTTCCCACCAGGCCCCTAAAGAAACCTAAGCCTTCAACAGAGTACAGTTTTAATATGCACAACATATCTTAGAGTTTTAAAAATTATCTGTGTTTCTGTAATGGCAATTACTTCATTGAATTTTTCTCTTATAAACCATTTTCTTTGTCTGACATCTTCACTTGAGCTCCTATTTTCAGCTCAGGGTACTACAACCAGCATCTAGCAAAGTGTAGCGAGCATCTCATTTCATGCTTTGAATCCTCCAGTCCAGAATGAAAGCCATCTTTAAGGAGCTGGAAAGGGGTTTGAGAAGGGGAAGGAGTCTTCTGTTTAGTGAAGGAGATACTCTAGTTCTATTTTATCTACCTTGTACCTTGTGCCTGTGCTAAATTTGAATTTGATAAAAGGTGTATGCATGGAAGTAGAAGAATATTTTCTTAACTCATTCTCAACGTTGCTAAATGCTTACATGGAATAACCTATCTTAAGCACATGGCCCCGCTTACTCACTGCTTGGGAAATATACCCCAGTACTTACTTCTATTCCCTACCCTTATACATTTGTTTCTTAAGCTTAGAGTTGATCATGACATTGCTGTGCAGTTTTCTGCTGCTTACTTTTAAGTTGAAATCTCATTTTTGTTTCAGATTCTCCTTCTTCTGTGGTTAACAAACAGCTCGGATCCATGTCACTTGACGAGCAACAGGGTGCGTGCAACAGGAGATGCGCTATGCCCATCCATCCGTAGTTTTATTGCAATGCATAAACCAAGCTCTCTCTCTCTTTTTCATAGCGTTTCATTTTGATTATGGTCTAATAGTCAGTATTTCGTGGGCTAAGTTACCCTAGGTGGTATTGTGTACAAAGGACTTCCCTGGCCTCAAATTATTTTCTACATAAACTAAGTTAATTTCTACCTTTGGTCCCATGTGCCAGCTCTAAATTCTCTTTTTATAATAATATTGTAATGGATATAAGCTATATCCATTTTTTAAAATTCTAGGTATCATAAAATTGTGTACAATTGTGAATGTGAGGTTACCATATTATCTAGTGGCTGATTTAGAAAAGGTTATATTATACAGTAATATTCTGTATTACCAAATGGCTATTGTTAATGATACTTGGTTTTATGTCTCACTTATCCAGCGGTCAAACTCCTGATAGCTTTAACTATAAGGAATACAATTATGAACTCAGATAAGCTTTGGAGCCATCAATCAGAAGGGAAAATCGCTTCCACTAGTACTTGCACTTTTTGTAGTAGGAGAGGAATGAAATCAACCTGAAAGCTGTGAGCATGGCCTCATGAGGTAGACAGGTTACTTATTTATCAGGTTTTATTACTAGCGGAGCAAATACAGCACAGGGATGGATTGGTAGAGGAAGACATTCTGAAAATAAGAAGGGGAAGCTGAAAAGAAGGATCGAAAGAGGAAGACTATAAAAAAATAAACAAACAGGCTGTTAGAAGTAGGGCAAACAGCTTTACTGTTGCCCCTCAGAATTCCCTGGCCGATTCTAAATGTATTGTGATGCAGAGGGTAAAAAAAAGTTGATGTTAAGTTATCAAGAATAACTTCGATAATATTCACTTTTCTCTATTTAAAAAGACAGCTGATCATTTAATAGACCTTATAAATATTTTTCAAAAAATTGAAAAAAAAACTCAGCTGTAAGGCCATAAGCTTTAGTTGGCTGAAAGTTTATACATGTAGGATGACTCATTTGCTGATAGTATTTGGGAAATTAAATGTTGCTGAAGTAGTGTGAAATAGATCTAATTTTAGCTATCTTCTTGGAGACATATTCAGAAACTAATTTTAAAATAAATTACTTCTGATCTTAAATTAATCTCTATAGACCTGAGATGACAAGTGTTGCTGGAGGTTTTTCTGTTTTTGAGAATGAATGAATGATGAATGAGTTGGTGAATGAATTTGAGAACTAAGAAATTAAACACATTTTATCTATATACATTTATTGTAGAGGTATTAACAGTGATGAATAATTCCCTTAAGGTAAAGTACAGTTATATCATAATATATTGTACTATTGTTTAAAGCCACTCTCTAATCAAATAATCTTTTTTGTAAGGATATATGAATGTAAATAGTATATCACTACCAGAGAGTTTGTAGCCAGATTCATATTCTGTTCATCACATAGGATAATTTCCATTGATTACATTGAATATTTTATTCAATTTAAGTTGGTACTTAATTTACTTATGGTATGGATATGGCAGAAAGAGATGAATAAAGGATAACTTTCAGATTTTTGGATCAAGGTCTGGGTGAATGATGATGCTGCTTAACTAGGGTAGACTTGTTTGGAGGCAGAAATCAAGAGGTTCTCTGTTTTTCTGGCTTAAACTATGATATGCCTTTTAGTCATATCAGTAGAAATGTTATATAAAAGGGCAAGTATTGAGCAGGCTTGGCAGAAGCTGCATTGTAATAGACCATCATCAATGAACTGTGTAGTTCTCTACACAGTGTAAGTCCTCTGAGCAGAAATAAATTAAAGGTGAATAGTATATCCAAGTGAATTAAATCCTGAGCTTTTCTTTTTACGTGCCTTTTTGTTTAGCAGGATTACATCTTTTAAAGTTCTTGGGACTTCTACATCCCAGGCTTGTATTACCTAAAAATAACTTCTATAAAAATTAGAAACTGCCCACCACTGTCCTTCTCACCTGGACTAACAGAATCACCTCTTACCTGGGCTCCTTGTATCCACTCAGGCTATATAGCCTGTTTCCCAGCAAAAGCCAGAGTGAACTTCTAAAAACATAAATCTGATCATGTCCTTCATCTACCTAAAACTTTTTAATTGTATCCCTTTGCCCTTCAAAACAACCTAAACCCATACCTTGGTTTATAGAGCCCTACGTGACCTCCTGGCCCTTGTCTCTCCAGCCTTATCTCAGGACACCCCTCCCTCATTTACTCAGCTCTTAACAAACAGGTCTGCTTTTAGTCCTTTTAATACTCCATGCTTCTTTCCCTCTCAAAAGCTTTATATATGCTATTCCTTCTACCAAAATCCTTTTCCCTACAGCAACTTCTACTCATCAAATGCCAGTTAGAAATTTCTTTCTCAAAAATAATATGACATTTTAATTTGAAATAATTCTCCCCTCTTTTTCTCTTTGTGACCTGTTGTTTTCCTTCATTGCATTTGCCAGAATTTGTGGTCATACATTTAAGGGTTTGTTTGATGCCTATATCCTCTAAATATTGCTTTCATTCTCTGTTACACTCAGTGCCTAACTAACACCGTATCTGTTATACATTAGACAATAAATATCTGTTAAATGTGGGAGTAAATGAATTCTTTAAGCAGTGGGATGCCATAGACATTATTTCAGCTTGGGCAGAACCAGATTTATGTATTGGAAAGATGATTTTGGCAGGATTATAGATATTTGATTGGAAGAGTTGGTAAGATTGATTGAAAACTGCAAGACCATGTAAGGGGCTGCTGTAGTAGTCCAGGTGAGGGATGGTACGGGGTCTAAGCTAAGGCAGATAGTGGTAGGAAATGAGAAGGGTGGGCAGATTTTTTAAATATTTAAGAGACAGAATTGATGGCACTTTGAGACTGAGTAGTTAAAAATGAATGAGTGAACCATATCCAGGCGTCTTGATGGGTAATAAGTGATACCATCAACCAAGATAGGGATTTCAGGAGAAACAGCTGGTTTGGGGCGGCGGCGGGGGAGATACATGAGATTCTCTTGACATGTTGAGTTTGAAATACCTTGAGATATCCAAATGGAGAAATGTTATAGACAGTTGGATGGATATATGTTTCTTGGGGGGGGTCACTGGAGAGGCCTGAGGTGGAGATAAACAGATAAACATTGAGAATCATCAATTTACCGATAGCAGTAGAAACCAGGGGAGCAGATGAGACTGTCTAGGAAAAGAGGATACAGTGAAAGGGGGAGAGTCTACACTATGAGCAAGCCGAGAAAAGGATCTAGCTAAGGAGACAGAAAAGGAACGAGCAGAGAAATTGGCAGAAAGAATGCAACGTCAGGGGAAAAGGAAAGTTCAAGGAGGAGATGGTCGTAGCAACATGTGAAGCAACATGTCAAATATGAAAAGGACTGAGAAATGTTTTTGGACGTTGGTAATATGTAGGTTATCCATTGCTGTGGCTTTGCAGTTTCGGTGGTACAGTGGAGGCAGAAGCCAGATAGCAGTGGTTGGAGAAGAAAGATTTTTTTAAAAAGGTGGAAATATTGGTATGTAGATGATCTTCCAATAAACTCAATTAAAAAAAAGATAGAGGACAGGTAATGTCCGGGAGGGGGGGTTGTAGTAGTTTCAAAACAGCTTTTTTTTTTTTTTTTAAGTTTACATTCTTTTCTTCATTGATTTGTATACATTATTTTAAAAATACTTTTTATGTATTTAAATACTTTTTATGAAAGACTGAACCTGAGGCTTTGGTGCATTGTGTTATTTAATTATTATAACATTTCTCTGAATTAGAGATTGTATAAGAAGAGTAAGAGACAGAAGAAAGATGAACTACTTGCCAAGGTCATACAGCCAATGAGTGAAGGACCTGGGATTCACACTCACGTCTGTTAGAGCCAGGAATCACTCTGCTAAGCCATATCCCCAGGAGCAGAGGGTGTATACAAAACTGAGCATGTTTATCGAATAAGAAAGACTCCTTGTGGAAGAAGTTAAAGGTATAGGGGATAGTTCATGTCCTCAGATAATGCTCTTAGTTCAAGTTTTAATTTTGTCAAGACTCTTGTTCTCCATTTTACCCTGTAGAATGGGAAGAGTACATTTAATAAGTTTTCTTTCTGACTATATCTCTAAGGATTGTTTAACCGTATTTTAAATTTCTTATTCATACTTGTAAAGAGACACTTAGATTTTTTAAGTTGATAATTCAGTTTTATTTTACCTGACCTTGTTCGTCTCACAAGTCCTCTGGTACTTTGACATGTTGTTTAATTTCCCATAGTAGTTTATAGGCTTCTTTATTGGGGATAAAAATATTACTGATTAATTAAAAATTGGGGCACCTGGCTGGCTCAGTCGGTAGAGCACACGACTCTTGATCTAGGGGTTGTAAATTCGAGTCCCACATTGGGTGTAGAGGTTACTTAAAAATAAAATCTTTAAAAAAGAATTTTTTAAAAATTGTAATGGACTTGCTTCACTGAAAAATTGTTTTCTTTCAATGTTTATATACCTGTTACTGAATTGGTTGATTGCAGTCACTGTTTTGTTTATCTTGCATTTTTGACAAAAGCACAACATTTGATGTATTTAGTCTAAACCTTCAGAGTCATAAATACAAGCAATAGTTAATTTCTTTTATCAAAATACTTTTTAAAGAAATAGTCAAGGAAATAAGTGCACAACATGCACATTGTTTTTATCCTGTTGTAAAATACTTTCCAATATTCTGCAAATATAGGGCTTTGCAAACACACATTGACAGCCTTTCCATGCTAATTAGAAACTCCTTTTGAGTAAGCACACTGGTATCTGTCCTGCATTTTGTTTAGTTTGAATAGTGTTTTAATGAGTATTCTGGTGTTTCTTTTTATTTAGATCTCTATGTTAGGCCTACCGTATTCTAAGGGAAATAATCCTCTTCTGGCATATATTTCTCGTGCCCATTTATATTATGAAAACAAACACACTTTTTTTTCCTGTTAAAAATACTTAGGTCAGTGATTTTCCCCTATTAAAACAACAACAAAAGAAACCTATGACCTGAA
Organism: Zalophus californianus; assembly: GCF_009762305.2. Classification (NCBI taxonomy): domain Eukaryota; kingdom Metazoa; phylum Chordata; class Mammalia; order Carnivora; family Otariidae; genus Zalophus; species Zalophus californianus. The sequence goes on along the minus strand of NC_045604.1, from coordinate 58,583,837 downwards.
CTTTAAATTTTTGACAGGGTATAAGAAAATCATTGTGCCTGAGTTTTAAATTTTGGCCATGACTAAAGCAAGTTGTCTATATTCATTACAGTGATAATCATTAAGTGGGAGTTGATAATGCTGTTACATTTGAAACTTATGCCTATGGGCAACTGTGTACTGTCAGACACTCTAATTTGTAGCCTTAGAAATATAAATGTTAACTCTCCACTGTATATATTGTACAAAAGCAGGCTTCTTTTGATGTTGATAAAATGTTAACTTAGAGAATGAAGCTTTTGGTTTACCAGGAACCAGTGAAACAGCTCTTACTAACTCCACTAGGGTAGTTGGGAAATGGGAAAGTTGGGCCTGTCATACATTAAGTGTGCATTCCCCTAAGATCACCAAATTAAAATTTCATTTCAGCAATATCTTGACAATATTACCTCAAGTAATATTTTAGATCACCATTAAGTATACTTTGACAATTCCAATTTTTATTAAATAAATATCTAATTATTGAAGCCTGTTCTGTTAATGGGAAGTATAAATTCAGTATTCATCATACTGGAATATATCTGTAAATATCTTAAATTCTAGAGAAAAAATAAGTTAGTGAAGTTAGACTTCATTCTTGATTTTTTATATTACTTAGAACTAATTATTACTTCATTGCTCAGAACGGAGCAACTAGTCCTCCTTTCCCCAACTACCAAGTCTAGATTCTTCCCATTAGTGATGTATTTGATCTTTTGGAGGTTAAACCCTATTTCATTTTTATTGTGTGTATTCACTTGTTCATTCTCATCTTAACCAAATCAGTGTCTGTCTATATATCCAGTTAAATTGTGTTCTAACTCTGAATTGTGTATGATAAAAATAACTGGCATTTATTGAGTTTTTAGTGTGTGGCTGGCATTGTGTTAAAAATTTTACATGCATTATCTCATTTGTTCTAATATGATGAGTAGTAATATCCTCATTTTACTGATGAAGAAACCAAGACTCCAAGAAATATGTAAGGACAAGAGAAATAAGTGATGGAGTCATATTTGTATGTCTCTGTTATTAATTCAAACCATATTATCTATTTTTACCTGTGGCAAGTACTGGGCTCAACACTAGGATGCATGAATGAATTAAGCTAATGCTCCCTGTGCTTGGAACATAGTGTTGATTAACACTAACAGTGTTAATAATATCAATAGAGTTGATTAACCACAATAATAATAGCGGAGACACTTACAGTGCATAGTCTTTATGCCAAACATTACTTTGAGCAATTTCTTCATGTTAATTTATCTAATCCATGCCACAACCTTATACAGTAGGTACTGTTACTCTCATTTTCCAGAAGAGAAAACTGAGGCAAAGAGAGGTTAAGAAACTTGCCTGAGGGCGCCTGGGTGTCTCAGTTGGTTAAGCATCTGCCTTCAGCTCAGGTCATGATCCCAGGGTCCTGGGATCAAGTTCCGCATCGGGCTCCCTGCTCAGTGGGGAGCCTGCTTCTCCCTCTGCCTGCCGCTCTCCCTGCTTGTGCTCACTCTCTCTCTCTCTCTGTCAAATAAGAAAAAAGAAACTTGCCTGAGGTCACATACCATAAGTGTTACACGTGTGGTTCAAACCCAAGCCTGGCTCTGCCATCTCTGATCATAACCGCTATGCTTTGCCTCATCTAACAGTAGAGACAGATAGTTAAAAAAAAAAAAAAAAAAAAAAAATATATATATATATATAAATATAAATATAAAGTGTGATGAGTGTTATAAAAGAGGAAATAACAAGGTTCATTGGGAAACATAAGTGAGTCTTTGTCTCTTCTGGTTAGGGGGGCCAAGTGAGGCATCTGTGAGGATGAGACATTTAAGCTGAGGTCTGAAAGATGAGTATGAGTAAATTAGGTGAAGGGGCATGAGTGCAGGGAAGCATGAATAGCATGTGGAGAGGCTCTGAGATAATCACATTAGCATGACCGTGACAATCCGAGTGTGGCTAGAGTGTGCATGTAGCTTCAAGAGATAGGTGGAGCCCAGATTGAGAAGGACCTTTGGGACAGTTTAAGGTTGGATTTTATTTTAAGAACAGTAGGAAGCTAAGGAAGTATTTAAAATAGAGAATGGCCTGATCTGCTTTATTCTGAATAGATTATGGTGAGTTGACTAGAGACCAAATCACTTAGGAAGTTCTCCTGGTAATAAAGATTTTTTTTTTTAAGATTTTATTTATTTATTCATGAGAGAGAGAGAGAGAGGCAGAGGGAGAAGTAGGCTCCCTGCTCAGCAGGGAACCCAATGCAGGACTGGATCCCAGGACCCTGAGATCATGACCTGAGCTGAAGGCAGAAGCTTAACCATCTGAGCCACCCAGGAGCCCGTGGTAATAAAGATTTTGACCTGATGATAGAAGTGTGGCAAGAGAATGAAGAGATTCAAGAAGTATCTAGCATATAGAGTAAATAGGATTTGATAATAGTCAAATGAGGCAAGGGATTAAGGAGGAGTCCAGAGTATAAACTGCGGTAACAACTCCAGAATTTCTATATAGGAGTGGTTTAGTAATGGCAAGCTGGTGTCTTCACAGATTTGTGGTTGTTTGGGGGAGTTACTGGTGGAGAGTAACATATGCCATTTCGAGCTGCTGCAGGGATGACTCCCAAGTTTTGATTGAGCACAGTTAAAGTGGGTGGATACTTTCTTAAATAGGTAACCCTGGAAAAGGAGTGAAGTATGGGATGCATAGAAGGAGGTAGGAATCACAGGCTTGGTTTTGAATATGTTGATTTTAAGTTATCTGTGTGAGACACCCATGTGGAAAAGTCTGTTGGGCTGTTGATCGTATGGATATGAAGCTTAGAAAAGATGTCAGGGGTGCTGCTCAAGGTCATGAGTTCAAGCCCTATGTTGGGCCTGGAGCCTATTTAAAAAAAAAAAAAAGAGGGAGAGAGAAAAATCCTTTAAAATAAAAGAAAGGTGTCAGAGCTATAGAAATAAAGTGGAAATTTTCTGCATATAGATGGTAATTGAGGCCATAAAAGTAGTTGAAATTGACAAGGATGAGTATAAAAAATGAGAGGAGGAAGTACAATATTTAAAACTTCGCAAAGAAAATCAGAAAAGTTCCCAAATTGAAGATTTTGCTAGAGGAGAGCTGGTAAAGGAGATGAAGGAGCAACCACAGAGGTCAGAGGTAAAGTAGACCAGTGCAATGTCATGAGATTAAGAGAGGAGAAACTCTCAAATACAGGAGAACTGTGTATGTGAGTGCTGCCGAAAGGTCAAATAAGTAGTTTCCAGAAATTCTCCACTAAATTAATGTGGAGGAGATTGATAAAGTTAGTGAGAGCAGTTTCACAGGCTGATAGAGACAGAGGCCACAGTAGAGCAGGAGATGAAGAAATGGGAGATGAGAAGTAAGAAAAGCATTTCAAAACAATAAGCAAGGAGGACAGTTGCTGGAGGGGAAAGTGGTTAAAGAGAATGTTCTCCGAAGCTGTCTACCTCATTTGTTCATTTTTACTTGGAAGGACATTTTAACATATTTATCTGTTTACTATATGACAGACAGGTTTGATTTTTTTAAAAAGATAACATACCTGGGGAAACAGTTACAAAAAGAGAGATACTGGATAAGGATTCTGGCAGGGCTTATGTGCCACATGGGGTGGGCATCTTTACCTGTTTTCTTCCTGTCTGTTCTCCCTCAAGACTGAATGGGAAAGAGAAATAGGGACTTTTATGCACAGAAAGCTATAAGACTCACAGGTCTGCAGCAGGTGAAAGAGAGCTGAGGTAGCATTAGGTGAAGTGACAACTACATTTCAACCCATAAATTCTAAATGTCACTGGGAATATGAAACCAGGCAATCTGAATCTATATGTATCCCCAACCCATGCTTAAGTTCAATTTACGTGTCTCTGTTATGTGATGAAAAAAGTTCTTGGATTAAAATTAGTATAATTGACATAAAGGTTAAGTTTTGATTGCCAGGAAGAAAATTTGAACAGAATATTATTTCCAAAAGATTTTATAGGAGGGATTTACGAAGAAATACCAGTATTAAAGTTGAGCTTTGTTTGGTTTTGGCTTTCATAACATAGTTTATAAAGTCAGATTACACTAGTGAGAACACTAATTTTTAGAATTAAATGCCGTGTCTTGCAGTCATGTGTTTGGTAGAGAGGGGTTTTCTGTGAAGAATCTACTCCTAAAAATAGTTTCCCCACTTTGAATCAGAATCACCTTCTTATACATATGATTGGAAGAACTGGGTATTCAGTAGTTTGAGGTCTGCAGAAAAGTTACAGATTCCTGACCTATAAAAATGGAAGTTTTTCATTGTTCGAGAAACAATATTTGAGAAATTTGCCTTTTCTTCTGTGTAAGCCAAGTAAGTTGGGGAGCAAAATTTGGGGAGATAGTTGAACCCTATCATTGATGTGTCTACATTTTTTCAGAGAACTCAGAGAAACAAAATTTCTTTTTAGATTTAATTTTTTTTAAACTTTTGACATAATGGAATGAGAAGTCTCAATAAGGTCATTGCGTAATAGAAAATACTTTCAGTAAAGAATATACTATTTCTCTGTTATCTCCAGTTTACCTAAGCTATTTGGGTGATTAGTGTATGATTATATAGTTATGATAGTGTCCCAGTGGCAGAAAAGATGTTGGGCAGAGTGATTCCAAACAAATTATTGTGGCCATATCCTCATTCATTATCTTCACTTTGGTTATACTTTAAATTTACATATAGGATAGGTCTCCAGGGATAGCCTAGCTAGAAGTCCAAAAAACATCCATATCAGTATTTAGATGATATGCAAACCTAGTTGCCAAGATAGTGTATTTTGTACTACTGTTAGCACACTTAATTTTTTGTATGTCTTTGAGCATCTTTTTTTAGAACCACGAACGATTATAGTTTCATAATGTCAGTGCACAGATTAAATGGTTTGAATACATATGCATTACCAAAAAGAAAAATGTATTTGTGGTTCATATGTGAAAGGCTCAGAAAGTATCTGATTAAAGTTCAGAGAAGTTCCTTTCAAATTATATTCCAGACCATTCTGAAGTTTCTTCCTGAGTCAGTACACTAACCTGAAAGGGGTCTTATACCAAATCTAGAGAGGACCCTTTAAATTTGGACTTAATCTTAAAACTTGAGCAGTGTTGAACAAATTAAAAGCGACTTTCCCCCACTACACTGTCCTTGTGCTGAGAGCACCAGAATTTAATTTTATTCTCCTATAATGTTTTTAGAGAAAGGAGAAATAGTTCAATCCCTAAGGGCCCTGCAAGAAGATAGAGTGTAGTTTTCCAATACTCTGGGGCCAAAGTGACAGTTTGGGCTACCAGAACTTTTATCAGTTACATTAATATTGCTGATATGAATTTGACATTTCTGAGAAATAACACCACCACCAATTGATATTTCTTAACTGAAATATTTAAGCAATTATTTTCTACTTCGTATTCAAGTTATTTCGAAGACAGTATAGCAAGTAGGAACTTCACATAGAAGGAAGCCTAGATGACTAGAGTGAAAACATCTAGCTCAGAATCACCAGTTTCATCATCCGTAAAATAGACATGGGGCTATATGCTACAAAGGTGTTAAACAAGGATACATGGATCTCCTAGGGCATAGTAATGCCGAATTTTAGTTACTATTATGATGGTGCTTTTATATAAAGTCATTTGTTTAGGTGAAGTTCTAACCTCGAAGGCTCTTAAATTAAAACTTCTACTGTTAGGCAAGAAATATCTTAGTTATAAATTTCTGGGCATTGTGTAAGTAAGGCTTTGAATAATACAGTTTTTAGATTGCGTTTGCTGATCCAGCCTCTAATAAACAGAGCAAGCTAAGGAAAATCTAAATGGTTACAAGTTTTTTCAGCTACAGTAAAAATGAAACATTTAATTTTTTAGTTTTTTAAAGTTGATTTTTCTTTGACATTTCTAGCTTAAAATATGTATTTTATCAGAAAAAATGTGAATTAATTCACTAATAAGCCAGGAATCTACATTTCTGAGAAAACTCAACATGACAGGATGTATGTGATCAAGAAAAGGAGTATTAAAGTAGGAAGAGTAGGCTGGAACTAACCAGGAGATGAACCCTACACTTCGGATAGATATTCTCATTAATGCCTCAGGTCTGCATTGTGTGGTGTTTCTGCCAGAGGCGCTCATTATTTATGTGCAGTCTTCAAGGAATGAACTAGACTCGGGTCTGAAGTTTGTGTAGCTAACAGAAGAGTGCACTCTGTTTATACAACGATGGGCCAGTTTTACCCAGGCCTGGTGAGTTCATTAACAACCTAAATATAGAAATTCTGTCAACTATAGTCATTTTATAAATTAAATGAGTACCACTATGTTTTACATGATTTACAATATGTAGATTATATTCATGAGAGATTAAATAATAACTTTGTAGTAGATACCATAAGGAAGAAGGTTTTAATTAACATTGATCATCTCAGGAAGCTTCTTGCTTTCTGGGAAGGGGGTGTTGTATACATTTAAATAAGATATTTTCTACACCAGTTTGACCTCTGAACAGCTCTTTGTTCACTATATTCCTATAATTATAGCATTCAAGTCTCTGTCTCTTTAATTTTACTCAAAACAGAAAATTTTGAAGTAGCATTTAAATGGCTTTTTAAAACTTCTGCTTCTGTAACTGAGGTGGATATAAGAAATTCTGTCCTGTTCTCTCACACCTGCTTTTGTTTTCTATTCCTTCTTTACTTTAAAAGAAAAATAAATAGCAAAGCACTTTATAAAGTGCTGTGAGAGATAATGAAAGAATGAGCCCCAGCTCTGCCTCTTGGTTTCCTGGATCATTCTCAGTCTTTCAGCTGTCTGTCCTCATCAGTTCTAGGTGCCTAAAGATGACCATGATTTGGGTAGGAGTGGGGACAAATTTTTCAGCAACATAATTAAGAATAAGGGAAAACTTTGTGTGGACATAAAACTAACAGCAAATTTTTTAAAGATGGTCAAGGGTAGGACAGATGTTTTAAAAGTCCCATTCTTGATAATTTTATGTAAGCTGTCAATTCAGTTATTTTATCAGAATAACATTTGATAAAACACCTCTTGTAAAACACTGAATGTAACACTGAATCTTTGAAAGTTGTGTAATGGCTTGTTAATTTATTTCCAGCATCTGTTTATATCAATGACAATAGTCATAACAAGAGTAGTACAAGAACCAAAGTGTTTTTACCATTTGGGAGGCCAGCTTTATAATTCATTGATGCTTTTATTTTCAAATACCAATTAATATCATAGGAGAGGATCTCTCGTGAGTTAGAATTGAAGGCCTAAGAACTGATAGTCCTGAGTTTGTTATCAGCTTGAGGTCTCATCTCTTGGACAGAATCCTTTTCTCTTTCTACTGCAGTTCTGATTTGAAGTCTTGTTAATTGCCCTCTCACGGGATAAAAGAGCAGAGGTTCTGTCCGATTCTCTTTTAATAAGTGCTCCAGTGTCTTCAAGAGAGACGCAAAAAAAAAAAAAAAGTCCTTCATTGCAATATAAAGTGAACCTAATAACCAAAAAACCTGAGTAATTTTGGTTTTATGAAGTTGTTACTGCCTTTGTTGTTATTTTCCAAGGCAGAAGGCTTATTTTTAGTACTGTTGTATCAGTTCTTGAATGGGTATCAAGAAAACAATTATATCACAGAAGCATATTCTTTCTGCAGGCAACTGGCAGAAATGTTACATGTTTGATTATATATAGCAGTTTGTATTTTCTCTGTATATTAATGTTTCCCCAAGCTATTAATCATCATAAAAAGAAAAAATTTTAAAGCTCTATTTTATTTTGTCTTTGAATACCCATGTACTCTTGCTGGGGGGAGGTGAGACATGCGGGAAAGGATGATTCTGGAGTGGTCTTTATCAATTTCTGTCAGATTTCTTGATTTTATTTGCCATTTTACAAAGATTTAGTATGTTGAGATAGATATATATCATGGACATCCCCTGTAGACTCTTAAGGTGAAATTACCATTTCCATAATTTAGAAAACAAATTCCTTGCAAGATTAGTCAGGAGAGGAAGAGGAAATATACTAAAACATATGGTCTTGTAGCAAGGAGAATTTTAGAAATATCAAAAGCACATCGTTTTCTTTTCCTCCTCTCCCAATAGAGTACAGGCTTTACTCCCTTTCTAGATTATAAATCTATGATTTTGAAAGAACAGAAAGAATTTGATAACCTTCAGTTGTTGCAAAATTTTTACTGAACGACTTCTTTCAGAGCCCCAGCATCTTCTCAGTGTTTCTGAAGGAGCTAATGTTAGCTATTCTTGATGCTCTGGCAACTAAAGAATAAAATAGTGAGCATTCCATTAAATGAAAGTACCAATTTTTAACATATTTCATTGCTTGTTAATATTCTTTGATTTCCTAATGACTAAATATGGTTCTCAAATGTGTGTAATTTTCCATCTGAATCAAAGGGAGTCATGTACACAAAACTAGAATTTGATGCAATGCCACTTTGAAATAGTGTTTCTATAACACTTGCTTTTGAACTTTAAGTGAGAACCATAACAGATGTGAGAAAGAATTATGACAAGGACAACCTAATTTAAGTTTTATAAATTTTAGGAAATGTCATCTTTTTATTGGTTTCAGAGACTTTTTCAAATGTTTTAAACACAATTTTCAGATAACAATAATGAAAAGCTGAGCCCCAAACCAGGGACAGGTGAACCAGTTTTAAGTTTGCACTACAGCACAGAAGGAACAACTACAAGCACAATAAAACTGAACTTTACAGATGAATGGTAAGTTAATATTTTTGTAAAGCTCTTCTTAGCCATTTTGTAGGATTGTATTAGATGTTATTTTTAGCACTTCATCATCTTTATGTTTTGTTTTATAATGCATTGGTTCTCAAATTTAGTGTGCTTCAGAATGGCTTGAAGAGGTTGTTAAAACACAGATTACTGGGCCCCACTCTTGGTTAAGTTTGAGGTGGGATCAGAGAATTTGCATTTCTAAAAACCTCCCAGGAGATGCTGATGTTGTTGGTCCTGGAATATTTCTTCTGATAGAAAATGCAAAAGATTAAAAAAATAATTAATCACCAATAGACCATTAGTGCCAAAAAATAAACCTAACATTTTGGAACTTTTTGCAGTCTTAGTCCTGTGTACAGGTGTGTGTGTATATGTGTGTGTGTGTGTGTGTGTACACACATATATACATATATGTATGTATGTTTGATTTTGGGTTTTAAAATGTAATTTTAATCATACTGAACATATTCTCTTCTCTCCTGCATTTATTTGGCCTAACTCTGTAATAAATATTTCCACATTTCTACTTAATTTTTATAAATACATATTTACTAGCTGTGTACTATACCATCAGTTAGATTTACCATAATTTACTTAACCATTTCCCTTTCATCAGGCAGTGAATTTGTTTGCCTTTTTTTAAAATGACGAATATCTTCATTTACAAGCTTTTTCCTACCTTTAAGATTATTGATTTGAGATGTATTTTTAGAAGTTGAATTCTATCCAGGTCAAAGGATATTGCCAAATTATTTTCAAAGGGCTCTTCTGTCACTGCATTTCTCCCAGCAGCATAGGAAAGCACACACATGTGTGGTCCCCAGGCCAGTATTCAATATCAGTATATTCATTTATTTTTAACTTATGTATTTGATTTTAAAATAATTGTCATTTTTATTTAATTGATTAATAGTAAGGTTGAACTTGATATTTTGTCTAGGTTCTCTTTAATGACATTTCTGATTATACTTATGGTTTATTAATCTAGTTAAATCTTATGTTTTTAAAAAAATCAAGTTATGTGAGCTTCTTATATTCTTTCACACTGTCTCATGGCCTTTTGCTTGAGACAGCATCCAAAGTTTTGTTAAGTTCATTGATATATAATATGATTTAATATATAGATAATATAATCTTGCTTAATATATAATTAATTATATATTAATATAATTATATGATTAATATGTAACCGTTATATTGAACATCTTATAACCAATATATTAATTATGTTACATAATTAATGTATTATTACACTAATATATTCAATTGTATATTATTATATATTATATGCTGGTATAATATATAAATAATATGTAGTTATATATTATTTATTAATATATAATTATATGTTGACATGTGATATTATTTATTTATTCCAATTCACTGGTTTCCATTTGTGTTTATATGTGTATGTATCTTACATTAAAATCTTTGATTAAGTAGTATTTTCAAATATTATTGAAATCCTTCTATGTTCCAGAGACTGTTCTAGACACTGGGAATACATCGGTGAAAAAAACTGGCGAAAAACCCCTGTCCTATTGGAACTTATGTTCTAGGGGAAGATAGACAATAAACAGAGTAAATAAGGGAATTGTATAGTATGGTAGGAGGTACTAAGTGCTATGGAAGAAAATAGAGCAAGTAAGGGGTGATTGGAAGACTTCGGGCAAGGGTAGACATCATTGAGGAGATGGCATTTGGACAAAAACTTGAAGGGTAAGAAGGAGTGAGCCATGCATACATCTGGAGGAAGAGCATTATAGGCAGAGAGAAAGCTGGTTCAAAGGCTCTGAAGCAGGAAGAGATGGAGTACATTCAAGGAATAAGAAAACCAGTGTAGCTGGAGTGGAGTGACCAAAGGAGAAAGTAGTGGCAAAGATGGTCAGCCAGGTACGTGAGGAGCATATTTAAAGGATAGAGGATGTCTCTGATGGCTGTGTAGAGACTAGGCCATAGGTAGAAGCCAGGCGGCCAGTTGAAGACTTTGACAATAAGAAAGGTGAGAGAGGTGAGGGCAGTGGAGACAGTACGAAGAAATTGGATTCTAGATACATATTTGAAGGCTGAACAGTCAGTAGTATTTCTAATTTCTTTATGAGCCCTAGCGTTTGAACTCAACTTCTTATAATCCTGCATGATATCTGTGGCCCTTTTCCTTAATAAGTAATTTAAGATCATAGAAGATTGTTATTCTTTATGTCTTTCCTATTCTACTCTTAGTTTCTGTATAGAAAAGGCTGATTTTTTATAAAGAATCTCACTGGAGCATTTTTTTTAGCAAAGATCTTTAGTCCCACTCTTCTTTTGAATGCTACTTTTCCTTCTCTAAAAACTGACCATGAATTACATTCTCTCATTCATTAGTTTCTTATTTCTTTATCAAAAAGTAATTAGCTTTTTTTTTTCTGATTAAGAAAGAAAAAAGAAGAAAATGGTAAAAGGAGAATTCAGGAAGGCAGTCTTTTTCATCTCTGCCAGTATGGTGTCTTGCTTTTATTTTAGTTTCTTTGATGATAGAAGAGGGAGTAGAGCCCACTAAGAGCTTAGATGTTAAACTTGACAAGCTGTTGAACCTCTCTGAATCTTAGTGTTTTCATCTGAAAACGGGCATATTTAAGAGAACCTACTTCAGAGTTTTGTTGGGAAGATTTAATGAGATCACACAGAAAAAGTCCATAGCACTTAGCACATTGACGGGCACATGATAGGCCCAGGGGTCAGCTTTACATTATCATCTTCTGTAAATTGCCTTTCATATCCTTTGCCCGTTTTTCTACTGCAATGTTAATCTTTTTCTTACTGATTTATAAGAACTATTTATTATAAAATTAAGTGAGGATGATACCATTTGTCTTTCATTTGTTGCAAATACTTTTCCCAGTTTGTTGTTTGTCTTTCAGTTTACTTATGGTAGTTTTGCTTTATGGTTTCGGCCTGTGAGCTCATGCTTAGAAAAGCCTGTCCTTCCCAGGATTAGAGGGAAAGCTTCTTCTTATTTTCCTCTTATATTTCTGTGATTTTATATCAAAAATATGTGTTTAATGCTTCTACAGTTTATTCTGCCATAAAGTATGATGTAGAGCTATAGCTTAATTTTTCCACATGACTGTTCCTTTGTCCTAGTACCATTTATTGAACAATTTATTATTTCTGTGACTTAAAATGCCATATTAACATACGCTAAATATATTTACTTGGTTACATTGTCTTTTCCACTAATGGCTCTGTTTTCCTACATCAGTACTGTGTTTCAGCTATCAAAACTATTATGCACTGAGCATTTTATTTATGCCTGTATCATAGCTTTCTCAATGGAAAAAAAAGATTTATATATCACATTGGCTTCTCTTTACCAAAATTGCTATATATTTCTTTCTGGTTAAAAAGAAATAACATGTTCGCTAAAAAAAAAATTCAGAATCTAGAGAAAAGTATGGAAAAACTCACTTGCAATAATCCTACTGAGATGACACTTAACATTGGTACACATCCTTTCTGACATTATTCTCGCATATATGCCCATGTAGATTATGCATTCTTTTAAAAAACATATCCTATTATACATGGGTGCCCTTTAAAAAAAATCAAATTGACTTCTGCAATTAGCCTGAAAGAGTTTTTATAAAATCTTGGCCAAAAGTCCATGATAATTTGCATTGTTCATTGAGTCACTGCTCTATGTCTGTAACAGTTTTTAAGTACTGTAACTCTTAAGCTTTTTTTTCTTGTTCACATTTATTCTGAATCTAAGAAATTATTGCATTTCTATGAATTTAATTTTAATCTTAGATTATTGTACATTTTCCTCTATTTTCTTTCCCATTCAATCCCCACCTTACACATATGCCATGATTTATCACAGAATATTCATTGAAAATTATTTGAATCTATCTAGTATTCTGCTCTAGCCAAAAATGCTGACAGAATTATAGTCATTATCAGGTAAGTATTAAAACTAAAACATGAAACATTATCCTAGCCTTCTGCAAAACCATGGTGCTCAATCACCTGCCATATTTGAACAACAATCCAGAAGTGGATATGATCCACAGAGGGCAGTTCAAGGACCAAAGAACTATCCGGGTCTCTTTTCAAGTATTAATTTAAAAGTAGCCTAGAACAACAAAGTCTGAAAGGACATATGATCGAAGTCCATAAAACCAGGAAGAATTGGGATGCGGTGAACCATCTGTGGTGAGGACAAGAAGGGGGTCTATGTAATTAAATTAAAATTCAATAGAAATGTATAGAAATATATATCTGATTATAGAAGCATCAAAACCGTGAAGAAGTGGTGGTCCTTTGGTATTTTTAAATCTCCTTTTTAAAGTTAAAGAGGATTAGAATAATCACCTTGATGTTTAAAAGTGGTGTTTTACAAGTACTATTAAAATAATAAATTCTATATTTTATTTGTGGTGTGAATTTTTTATTATGTTTCTCTAATTGTAAAATATAAAAATCATCCTAAAAGTTCGTATTTATTAACTTCTTGGTGGAACCACTTATTTTGTTTTATGGTAGGAGCAGTACTGCCTCAAGCTCTAGAGGAAATGGGAGCCACTGCAAATCAGAGGGTCAGGAAGAACCCTTGGCCCCAGAGAGCTCTGTGCAACCACCGGGAGACAGTGACACAAGTAAGGTGTTGTTTGCTTTTGTCATTACAAAGCCCCAGTGTTGGGTGTCCATCTGCTTTCCTGTTCCTTCAGTGCAGCAGTTCTGTTTCTTATTTTTAATAAATTCCCTTTGCCTCAGTAGTCCAGACATTACTATTGATGAACAGATAGCAAATGTAAATGGCAGGGGCCTTACACATTTCAGATGGGGAGTCACAGTGAAGCATGGTGTCTCTCTGTGGACACAGCGGCCAGGACGGTGGTCATTACACTGAAAATATGTGAGATGTAAATGTCAGTTTGAATGATCTTTACTGTTTTTATACTTAGCAGCAAAATCCAAAGTATCTGCCTTGATTTTTTCAAAGACTATGGGTGGCTTGTAAAGGGGGGGAAAAGGAATAAAATTTTAATGGGTTATGAGTGAATCTTAATTTCATACAGGAAATGCCACTTAGGGACTTTTTCAGAACCTTTCCTAGAATATTTTCCATGACCATTATATGAAATTTAGTGTCTAGTACAGAGCCTGGAACACAGTAGATTTTCAATAAATACTTGGGTAAATGAAGGAATAAATGAATTCTACTTCTTATTAAATGAATAGATACCTCAATGTAACAGAGTTTACAAGAATTAAATATGTGTAAAACAACTGTCTGGTAAGCAGATGTGCAGTCAGGAGCAAAAAAGACTGATCCCTTATGGTCTTGGAGTTAAATCCCAGACATAAATATTTTCAGTGGCCAAAACAGAATTTATAGTAGGGTCAACTTTACTATTAGTTCATGATAGTTGAGATTATACCAGATGTATGATAAAGGGATAGAAAAAGACTCAGTTTTAAGTTTAGAATTTGTGAAGTTCAGCAAAAAGGCAAGACCAAGTAATGTCAATTGTGAGGGGTAATCTAAAGCAGAAATTCTTCACGAAGAGTTCATGAAGGTCCATGCATGGGCTTTGGGAGGAGGCAGTGGGCAGGATTGCTCATCCATCCTTGATAGTGTTTGTACAGTTTGGTGTATACATTTGCATATACAATTTGCATTTTACTGAAGGGAGGTTATATCTGAGTGTCAGAAGTTTCTGTGATCCAAAAAGGATTAAGAGCTACTTATACAGAGGAAAGCTAGCATTTTCAATTAATGTTTATTTTTATTTTAAAAAAATTGGATTTAATGGTAATTTGGTTTATTTATTTCCCAGAAGCTCTTGAAGAATCATCAGAGGATGTGACAACATATCAGGAAGGTACATCTGCAGAAAACACAGTTGAGAACCGTTTAGAAATGGGTGAGTTGTCTTGTTCTCTTTAGATAATTGCTTAATGTGGGAAAATAAGAAGCTGTAATTTCTGTTACTCTCGCCTGAGTTAGAGGCAGATTCCAAATAGATGTGTTACGGAATTCTCCTCTTCCTATAGGGAGAGCTTCAAGTTAGATTAAACAATGTTGCCGACATGACCAACTGTTTCTACTTTATTTTCTGACAGCACAACCAGATAAATTCACATCTGAGCCATCGGATTCCAGCTCAGGAGAAAGAAATGACTTCAATATTGATAGCTCTTCTGGGGTTCCAGAAGAATCCACCTTGTCTGAACAAGGCAAGGAACCAGGAACTTCCGATCAAACTAGCACTGAAGGTGCTACCAATCAGAATACCACCAGTCCTGAGCCTCCATCACAAACAGAAGCCATCGGGCCTTTGGCTCATGAGGAAGCATTAGCCAGGGACTCTGCTCTCCAGGACACAGATGACAGTGATGACGACCCCGTCCTGATCCCAGGTGCAAGGTATCGAGCCGGACCTGGTGACAGGTTGGTAAATTTTTAATTAAAATGAACAATAAAAAATACAATTCACAGACTTTGCTTGAAGTCACATAAAGGAATCTCTCCATTTTTTACAGTTGCTTTCTCTAAGAGTGTCTCAGTTGTATAAACTTAGAGTTTTTTAAACTGTAAATGATTTTATGTATTACATTCTTTAAGCAAACTGCATTAAGAGGGGAATAAAAAGTCTCATTGCTCTGTATCTCCAGCACTGAGACTTGCTCCTCAATTTACAGATCAAGAGAAAGGAATGTTGAGAACGACCAACAGGTTATGTATGAAGTCAGGGTTATATTTAGCTGTTAGATTGCCCTGTAGACAGCCTGGCCTTTATGAGTTTTATTTTGTTTAATGTTCAGTTTTTTAAATGTTCTGCTTTTCTATTGACCCTGGGTTAAGGTAGTGTGATAGTAGTTCTCTTTTTGAGAACCTTATGTTTTTCTGTGATTTCTCCTGAATAACTCAGTTTAGAAAATGAAAAATTACACCAAATAACAAACATAACTACAGTAAAGAATTGCTCACATGTTCATTACTTTTCTCATTTTTTATTTTGTGTGATCATACGAATATATCTTATTTTTAGTAGATAAAGTAAATCTTTTAAAACGTATTGCATTCCATACTCTTCAAAAGCTGTTTCTGCAGATAATGCTATCATATCTCATTATAAGCTCTGCCCTTTCCCAGAGAATAAAATTTTATCTTTAAGTGCCTAGCTTACACAGGTGTGAAGAACCATTTCACACATTTCCATGCTCAATATACTAGTGTTCATAAAATATTCTGACATTTCTGTCAAGTGAAAAATATAGTAAAAAGATGATACAGCATTGCCATTCTTTAATGGTAAATTACTGATCAAGAACATTATGACGTGGGCTTGAATCCTGGTTTTACTACTTAGCTATATTTCCTCATTTAAATTACTTAATGTTTTTCTAAGGTTCAGTTTCCTTATCTATAAAATGAGGCTATGACTCTCTAGAATTGTTATAAGAATTTTTAAAAATCCATCAGTCGTTCAGTCCTAGGACCTGTCCACTTTGAAAGCACTAAATAAACAATAAGCTGTGTTAAGCACCCAAGATGTCTGTGTGGCTACTCAGACTTAAGAACCAATTACAATGAGAATGGTTTTAGGGATAAAGACAGACAGAGGACAAGCGAAAATCCAGAACAGTCCTTGCAGTTCGGTGAAACTCCCTTTTGTAACTAGGAAATGATAGTTCCTTTACTTACATTCAGTTATATATCCTTAGTTGTAAAGCTACCTTTAGTTATATTTTGTCAGAATGTTTATTTGGCAATGGCATTGTTTTTAAATGTAAAGGAAGTAATCCTTCCCGGTATTTGTACTTAGAGATTAACCAAACATCTTTTCTTTACCTGCCGCCTTTTGTTTTTAGCATTCTTAGTCTCTATTTTAGACAAGTAAAACTTCGTTCCATTTCTTTCCAGACCTAGAGGGATGTCATCACCACTTAATGTATACAGATAAGGTTAGCAAGCATAGCACAATTTGAAAATCAAATTGATGGTTTCTAAAATCCAGGGTGGAGAGTTAGAGTCTATAATTATTTTAAGCTTGTACATATGGTCTTTTATTTATCTAAGTGAACATATGTCCTTGCTTTTTTCTGTACTAAAAGTGATGCTAAAGTCATAATTGAAAATAAAATTTAAGTATACACTTAATAGTAAAATGGACCATATCACTTACCAGGTTTATTTGTTTAAATAAGAAATTATATATTTTTGATATTAGATAATTGCAAAAAAATCATAATTATGTAGCGTCTTCTATCCAAGCTTATTATAACACTTTTATACTAAGCTTACTTTATAGCTGAGGAAACTGAAGTGCTAGGCAGAGTTTTTGTATATTTTAGACCTAAAAAGGTTTTTTGTTTGTTTGTTTTTTTAAACACAGTAGTATAACATCAGTGAGAAGGGAGGATTTGATGGGGAGAGTGGGTCCTAGAGAACCTAAAACTTCTTGTGGCATATCATCCTTAGTTTGGAGATATTAGCAGAAACTATAATATCTTTCTGTTGAGCTTTATCATTTATTTATCATTTTCATAATACTTAAATGATTTGTTTTAGGGATTCGCCTAGGGTTTGGATCTGCCACAAAGTTGGCACCGATAGCCTCATTGTACCAAGAGACCCAGGTGCTGAACTAGACCAGCAGAATCTTTTAGAAGCAAGGAAATATCAGGCACAGTGGCCTAGAGCTGACGCCACTCCATGCATGTACTCTCAAGTTCATACTCTCAAGGTTAGATCCAGATCTGAAACCTCTTCTGGGTCTACATTGGCTTCCCTGATTTTTAAAAATTATTACGTATTATTTAATATACTGTATATTCAGTTCAGGAATAGAGCCTAAGTTTGTCCCATATATTATTTTGTTTTATTCTGTAGAACATAGTAGTGAACTTACTGAAGAATAATAGAAAAATAATAAAATTCTTATCCTTTAAGAAACTTAATCACTTCTTAAAGAAGCAAGGACAAATCCACAAGCCATTTATAAGAATGGGGGGAAACAGTTTTAATAAATAAGTGAAATGAAATACAATGTTATATGTATACAAAAATGTACATACTAAGGTGATGCTAAAGGATTATAGTGACTTTCACAACATCATCAATTTTTCTTTGAAATTGGCATTATTCTTTTCTATTTGCCAAAAATTTTTAAAGGGTGAAAAATCTTCCTTCTGATTTTTTTCTAAATAATTTTTGTAGTTCCTAACTTCCTTAGCACCATCTTGATTAAATCTTGAACTACCTATATAAGGTATATTTTTAATATTTCTGCACCTTCTTAAGGCTTCTTCATCCTTGAGACAATTGCCCATTTATCTTCTCTATTTGGAGAATAGGTATGTTGACTTTTATTCTTAAGAGAGAAAGTTGAAGATATTTTGCTTCTTAACATGAAAAAAATCATTTACCAGCTTGTAAGTAGGTATATGATTTCTGAGAATTTCTGTTTCTGAAGGGACAAAAGATTTCAAAGCTCTCTTGTAAAAATCGTACCATTTGGTTCCTATTATCTAAGGATACATTTCGTGCTTCGATGAAGTGCCCAACTAAGAAGATGCATGTCTTAAAGTTCCTCTGTTGCTGCCACTTGAAAAGCCCAGTTGAGATTAGTTTGGTTGGAGTAAAGAAATGGCCCTAATATTAAAAATGGTAAAAGTATATACTTAGATCTGTACTTCAATGTGTATAAAGAATTACATAGTGGATCTCATAATTTTTTTTGCCCCAAATTTAGTTATTGAAATGAAAGCTAAAAAGTTTATTAACTAAGCCATTTTTGACATACATTTAATAAAAATATCAAAACAGTTCTTTGCAATGCAAAGTAAGGATTTCTTTATAAAGATTTGCATTTATAATCTGGTTAGATAAATATGACTTTGGTTTTCACTTTTGGGCTGAGATCAAGCATGGGAAGGAAATGTCTTAGAAAATAAAAGCCTTAACAACTAACATAGATGTTTTAAAATGGAATGCTCTTCTCATTAATGATAGCTAGTCTCGGTACAAATACAACTGGGACTCTCTATAGCAGAGGTCAGCAGACTTTTTCCTAAAAAGCCAGAGAGTAGATATTTAAGCTTTGCTGGCCAAGAGGCAAAATGGAGGCTATTACATAGGTACTTATATAACCATTTAAAATGTAACTGTCTACAAATGTAAAAACTGTTCTTTGTCTACGGGCTATTACAAAAACAGGCAACTGGCCAGGTTCATCCAAAGAGCCATAGTTTGCTGATTCCTATTTTATAGCAAATCAGTCTTAGAAAAGCACAACTGTAGTCTATGGTAAAATGCCTCTACTGGTAGATATCCAGAGTTTAAGACAATGAAATCAATCTCTAAATCACCGCATATTTGATCCCCTTTAACTTTGTCTAGGGCAAGAGCATAGAACATTAAATGGAAACTAAATTGAAGAAAGAAATAATAACACATACTTTCCAATCATGGTATTAAAAAAACAATAAATAAAAGTAGTGTGTGTATCCCTTAGTGATTTTATATACTGGATTTAGAAATATAAACGTGTACCCTTGGAATGAAAGGAGCATGGTGAGGTTTTCTATTTTTATGGTCTTCACATAAACTGTTTCCACGGTGCCAAATCAATCTTACAGTAAATGGTATGATGGCCTAGCTGGTAGCTCTTTCTTTTGCCAAACTTAAGAGGTTTTTTGCTCTGTGAGAAGCATCTAAGTGAGCTTCCTGAAGAAGTTCTCACATAGTCTTGAAAGTTTTTAGTTATGGGCTCAGTCAAGAGGCCCTAAAGATTTTTTCCATAAATATTAAAGATATTACCTGTTAACCACTTTTTAAAAAAGTTTTTTACATGCATACAAATGTGGTTCCATTGCCTACTCTAGACTGTGGAACATAGCCTTGATTTGTAAAGTCAAAATTCTTTGTGTGTTCTAAATTTGCCACCATCTCTTCAGTCATCATTATAATCACTCTCAGTATTTCTAATGATTCAAGTGTATTCTTTATTGAAGAAAATTGCAGAGAAAAAAAAAGTAACCATAGAGAAAGAACTGAACTCCTAGAGAGTTAAAAGCTCTGCTATTCTTTGCTTGCTTGCTCTACAGTGTATGGTTAGGACAAATGAGTCAGCTCAGGGCTTAATTATTTTTTTCTAAAAGAGCAGCGCAGCCCTGGGGAGCATAATGTAGGTGTTGCCGGGGATGGTATTGGTGGGGATGGTATTGGTGATGTGAGTCCGTGCAGTTCCCTACACTCTGTAACTGCTTAGGTTCTGATCTATTTAAAGATAAAAGGGATTAAGTGCAAAGTCTTCCTTCTACCCTATCTTCAGTGAGTGTTTCTGTTTAATTTCCTCATATACATTTAGTTGAATGACATATTCTCACATAAAACCTTAAATCACAAAGGGAAACAAAATCTTAGATTTAGGTGATTAATGATAAAAGTGGTGACCTTAAAGCTTTAAATATTTGGTTCTTTGAAGTCTTTGTGAGTGACTTTAGTTATTGTGTTCCCTTCACTAGATTTAATATCAGAGGAACAACAATAGGTGATAGAATAATGAGGTAATTCAGTATGTTCCTTCATTATTTTATTTTTTCTTTATGATGAATTTGCCAGGTCCTCTTTTTCCACAGCTAACCACCTTTCCTATTAACAGTTAATACTTCTTTAAACTTACTGAACTCTAAGTGCTAAGCATTGTAAAGCAGGTTGCTTTTCACAAACTATATTTAGCTGCATGCACTGCATGGAAATAGAATGAAAAGAAATTTCCTGTGTGCAGATGTAACTGATGTTCACTTCAAGTGTGTCATATGATAAAGTAACTATATGAAATGATGTACTTTAAATTATTGGTTACTCCATTTGAATATTTTGTTGAAGAATGCAACTTACTTTTTTTTTAAACTTGATTAGGCTACCATTTAGCAATAGCAACTTTCTGTTATTATTCAAATGTAGTCCTTTTCTTTGAGATCAAGAACTAAAAATGGACTTGAGTCTAATTCTGTACATAGGTTTAAAATTCTGGTTTTTTAAAGAAAGCTGTTTTCTTATAAATAGCTTAATAACTCAGTGTCACACATCAAGATGATCTCTAACTCTCAGACACTTCTGTAATTTGAAGACTAACAGTGGGGTACCTTTTTAAATAGAACTTTAAAGTGAACTTCAATCCCATTATTCATCTACCCCAAACCTGGTTTACTGACAAAATCAATCTTGTCCCTAATTCCAGTGACACATGTCTGTTATTTACCATTCATTAGTTTCTAAAACACAGGGGATTGTAAAACATAAAATGGATTTTGTTTCAGGGCTTTTTGACTTTCTGCTTTATATCTTTTATCCCAAGTACTCAAAGCCAGTTTCTGCTTTTAGAACTATGAACTAATAAACCACGGTAAAGCAGAAAATGTGACTCTTCCCTTCCCTCAGCGCTAATGAGATTAGACTCCTTCACCTCACTTACTTCCTACATGGAGATCATCTGGGGCAATTTCTCAGCAAAAGTAGTTGTTTCCTGACACCAAACACATGTTTAGTCTGCCTCCCCTTTTAGCAATTGGGGATGCTCAAGGAATGTACAGCTCTGCTTAAGATAAAATCAAAAAAATAAAATAAAATTAGAAACACAAAAGTATGACACGCTGTTATCCGTACTGCTCCCATAGCCAGTCTTCATTAGGGACTGTTCTGTAGTGTTCTGTGAATCTTAACTGTAATCTGCTGAGATTTGGAATGATAGGTGCCATATTTAATCTGTTTCTTTTAATAATAAATAAAAATGGCAATCATCCCTACTCTTCACTCAACTGCTATTACCTCATTGCCTCTCACCTGCTCTCCTATTCAAACGGTCCTCCAACTGCTTCCAGTCTATGTCCTCCTCACAGCCACTTCCAGGGGCTCTCCAGTGCCTGTGATAGAGAGAAACCAACTCCTTGGCCTGGTATGTAGGGCATTCTCTGTTGTGACTGCTGCCGGGAATTGCCAAACCTCTCAACAGCCGACCTATTGGGAGTGTCTCTGAATACACTTAATGCCTCTGTTGCTCTCCTCACTCTGTGCCCTTTACCTGAAATGCCCTCCTAGTGCCATCACCATCCTGTTGGCCACCTCATCTCAACACTCATCTTAAGCTGCTACTTTTTAAAACCTTTTCTGGCCCGTACATTTCATAGTCCCAAGTAGGACTGCACATTTCTTCTGCATGCCCTTATGTACATCTGTTTACGCTGCCCGTAACTCTTCAATGTGTGTGCAAATGTCTGTGTGGCCCTATAGAAGATGGAAGTACCCTTAAGGCCAGCCTAATAATACATACATGCATACGTAGATGAGACTTGGCAAAGAAGACATCTTTTTATCTAAAACTCTAGCTAACTCAGTTTTTATCCGTATTTCCTCAGATGATCTGGCCTACTGTTTTCTTCCTTTGATTTCCTAAACTTGAAATAAATGAAAAGCTGTGAATTATGGTTGACCCTTGAAAAAGGGTTTGAACTGTGTAGATCCACTTATATGCAGATTTTTTATAAGTACAATACTAAAAATTTACAGCTATAAGTTTTGTCTTCCTTATAATTTAAAAAAAATTTTTTTAAAGATTTTTATTTATTTATTTGAGAGAGCAAGAGCTCAAGCACGAGTGGAGGGAGGGGCAGAGTGAGAAGGAGAAGCAGACTCCCCGCTGAGCAGGGAGCCCGATGCGGGGCTGAATCCCAGGACCCTGAGATCATGACCTGAGCTTAAGGCCGATGCTTAACTGAGCCAACTAGGCACCCCCCCTTATGATTTTCTTAATAACATTTTCTTTTCTCTAGCTTACTTTACTGTAAGTGGACAATATATAATACATTCAACATACAAAATATGTGTTACTTGCCTATTTATGCTATCAGTAAGGCTTCTGGTCAGTGGTAGGCTGTTAGTAGGTTTTGGGGGAGTTAAAAGCTTAATGCAGAGTTTCAACTGCATGGGAATGGGGGGGCATGTCCCTAATAACTACATTGTTCAAACATCAACTGTATTGTTTCAGAGGTCCCACCACCTTCCCTCCTATTTGATGGCTCCCTAAAAAGACTCACAGAACTGAGATTCACTTGTAACTATGACAAAGGAAAAGACACATCAGACAGAGTCTGGAAGAATCTAAGCATAAGCTTCCAACATTCTCCCAGCATGGGCCGTATAACGCACTCCTTCCTTCAGCAATAAAATGTAGTAACGCTTACGTAGAGTTTCTGTCCAGAGAAGCCTGCTTAAGATTCAAAATCCAGCATTTCTATTGGGGGCCGGTTGTGTAAACACCCTCCACACCTAACCACAACTACCCAAATTCCAGACCCAGAAGGAAAGTAGGTGTTCACATTACTTATTACAAATGATCTGGGCAAGCAGGTACATCAGGATTCAGTGTCCCAGGCAGGCAGAACAACAGAGGGAACGTTCCACAAGTCGAGTTCCCAGACGCCAGCTAAGGGGCAACCTTGGAAGCTGACCCTTCTAAAAGATAGCAGGCCCACTGTCCCTTAGCTTTACTAATACATTTTGAGGGAAAAATACATTCCCCCACTCCTCCACACACATACACGAAGCCCTTGTCTATGTCTTTTTTTTTTCCGCCCCCAGAGTGGTCAAGGTTTTATTTACCACAAAGAAAGTGTGCGCATGAGCTATCTGTTCACTTCCCTCACCCTGTAGCCCGGGATTGAGGGCCAGCTGGGCCATTCTTTCCACAATGGCTTTGTGGTTCTTGGAGGAAACCATTGTGAGCAATCTCAGAACAGTAAGATCTCTTGCAGGACAGGAGGGCTTCCAGCTCCTTGATGTTGTAGACTAGGAACCTCCAGAAGCCTCTGGGCAGCATGTGCTGTTTTCTTGTTTCCCTAAATGCTCTGATACTTTACAATGGTGTCGCAAAATTTGGGGAATACTACATTGTGTAAACCTCTTTTTGAGATTCACAAAACTAGCATAATAAAGCCTCTCAGAAAACTTGCAACCAAAAAACTGTTTAGCTTTGCTTAATCCATTACTTTCCACATTTCACAAACCCTTTTTTTGTTGTGCACCTACAAAAATCTCACAATTTGGAAAGTGCTCTTCCAATTTACATTCTAAATTGTGAGTATCAAGTTCATTAGCTACCTAGACTAGAAGACTCTTTCACACCTGCATAGTAAAGAATTTCTTCCTATAGGTTAACTCAGAATTCACCTGCTATAATTCTAGTCATGTCCTTATGTTCTGTCCTTAGTACAGTATCCTTTTATATTAACCTCCTTTGGCTAACTGAATTACTCCTTAAGTCATTTAATTCCAGGTTAAATAAATCAGTCATCTCCCAGTCTTTGATCAAGCCATTTTTTCTACCCTAAAATTTCTTTGTTCCCCCACAAGGCATTTTAATAACACCAATAATATCAATTAATTTGTACTACTCTAGCTATATATAATGGGGGGGGGATTTGGTTTGGTTTGGTTTTAAGTAGGCTTCATGCCCAGTGTGGAGCCCAGTGCAGGCCTTGAAGTCACGATCTTGAGATCAAGACCTGAGCTGAGATTAAGAGTCGGACCCTTAACCGACTGAGCTACCCAGGTGCCGCTGTAATGGTGTTTTATGAAAGGATTTACCATGTTGAAAACAAGAGGCAAAGTAATTCATATTTTATATTTTTAGTGCTGTTTAATTTCTCCTTATATTTTAGCCTAGTCCTCTAACTCCTAAATGTGCCAATCTTGTTTTTTTTTAAATTCGGCTTATAGACTATTTCTGATTTTTATAATTTACTAATTTGAGCTTGGAATTATCTTAAATTGTGCTGACCATTTAGAAACAGCATTTTCTAGAATATGCAGTATTAAAAATAAAATACAAAGACTCTCAGGGAAGAAGAAGGGATCAAAATACGAAGTCAGGAATCTAGGTTTTTATTTTCCTAGGTCATTTATATGTTAGATTCATTCTAGGTTTTTATCTCTTAAATGCTGTGTCCCAAATAAATAGCTGATACCTTGAGATGTTTTTGTTTTTCCTTTGACATTTCTGGATGAATTAGTTTCGTATTTATTATTTTATCCATTCAGTAAACCTATATGAACCAAATACTGTGGTAGAAGCTGGTGATATAAGGATAATGACAACACAGCCTCCATTAACTCTTGGTTCAGTGGGATACACAGACACATATAAATAATTTTAATATAGTAATTGCAGCAATAGAGTTTTTCACAGGCATTGGCATCATTAAGGGCTCTGAACCTAATCTAAGGAGGGGGAGAATTCTATTTTTTTAATTCTTGGTTTGTGACACACTATCATTGTTGATTCATGTTTGGTTCCTTTTCTTTATTCATTTATTTAATAATAAATAAATATCCATAAACCCACCACCTAACCCGAAACTGAGAGACTACCAGTAACTTAGATCTGCATATAGTCCTCTCTATTCTTTCCCCCTGCCAGCCTTACCAGGAGCAACCACTCTTCTGAATGTTATATTTATTATGCCTTGCTTTCAACAAAAAATTATCACAAATATAAATGCCAAAATAATATATTATTTAATTTGTTTTACCCACTTTTAAACTTGATTAAAAAAGAATATCGTCTGGATATGGGATTAGGACTTGATATTTCTTTCTCAGTCAACATTATGTTAAGATTCATCCATGTTGTTATGTGTAGCTGATGCTTAATCAATTTTCTGCTACATAATAATCCATTATATGACTATTCCATAATTTATCCCTTTTCCTGTTAATGGGCATTTCAGTTTTAAGTTTTTGCTATTATTAACAGTGCTGGTTTGAACATTCTGAAACATGTCTCCTTGGGCTTTTCTGGGGTGCATACCTAAGAATGGAATGTTTAATTTTACAAGATAATCTCAAATTGTTTTCCAAAGTGGGAGTGTAAATTAATACAATCACTAAGTAATCACACTGATCCACAACGTGGTTTTATCACTCTTTTTGACTTTGCTAATTGATTTGGTGTACGGTGGTCTTGACTTTCATTTCTCTGTTTATAAAATGGGATTATGCATCTCTCATTTGTTTTTTGGCCATATCTGGTTTTCTACTGGCTTGTTTTAATTGAGTTGTTTTTCTTTTCCATGTTGATCTTGTTTTTATTATTTATTAAGGAATTCTTAATATATTTTTGATACTAATTTGTGTCATTTATAAATGTGCAAATACTTTTTCTGGTTTATGATTTATTTTTTTAAGCCGTCTTTTGAGGAACTATTCTTAATTTTAATGTAGTTGAATTTTATCATTCTTTAATGCGTATCACTTCCTTTTATTTAAGAAATCCTTACCCTTGAATTCTAAAAATTGAAAACTTTCTTTTGAAGTTGTCTTTTGACAACTTAAGATATTAATCCATCTGGAATTATTTTTATTTATGAGGTATATGTGTGCTCATGTAGATAGCCCTATTTTCCCTGTTCATTTATTAAATGTTGAATTTCCCCAGGGAGCTGCTACACTACCCATCATGTTAGAGTTCCATATAAACACAGGTCTATTTCTGGGCTCTTTGTTTCGTTCCATTGGACAATTGTTTGCCTCTCCATCAATATCATACTCTTATAATTACTCTAGTTTTATAATCTTAATACCTTCTAAGTCTCTTCAAGTCTCTTCTCTTTATTTTTCTTTAGAAGGGACTTGGCTATTCTTTGTCCTTTGGTCTGTTTTATGATCAACATTTTAAGTTCCACACAGTGTTCAGAATATGATTATAGTTGTAATAAACCTGTAAATAAATTTGGAGAATTAATTATCCTCACAATATTAAGTTATCTCTACATTTCTTTAGATCTTTTAACAGTAACATGTTATAATTTCCTACAAACGGGAATATCTTTATAGACAATTTCATCTTCACTGCTGTTGTAAATGCATTTTTTTTTAAACTTGTAATGCTCTCGTAATAGTTTGTTGCTGGTGTTTAGAAATTCAGTTGGCTTGTATAATGATCTTAAATCCACCCAAATATTTTTCTGATATCTATTAATTGGCATGTGAGTTCCTTTTAGTTTTTTTTTTTAATGTAGACAGTCATATCATTGCAAGTAGGAGTTTTCTTTCTTCCTTTTCATTCTTACTGCTTACTGTATATTGGTTAATGAGGATAGTAAAAATCACACCTTGCTCCTGATTTTGAAAAGAATGTCTGCATGAGTTTATTTAGGTTTGTGTTTTTGGGTTTTTGTAGATACCTTCTATCAGGTTAGGGGGTTCCCTGCTATTTAGTTTACTAATGGTTTTATAAATCATGAATGAATATTGATTGAATCAAGTACATTTTCTTCATCTATTGAGTTATCATATATTTTTTCTCCCTTAACCTGCTAATACAGTAGATAACATTTGGAAATGTCCTAATATTAAACAGTCTTTTGGTGGGGCACCTGGGTGGCTCAGTTGTTAAGTGTCTGCCTTCAGCTCAGGTCATGATCCCAGGGTCCTGGGATTGAGCCCCACATTGGGCTCCCTGCTCAGTGGGAAGCCTGCTTCTCCCTCTTCCACTTCCCCTGCTTGTGTTCCCTCTCTTGCTGTGTCTCTCTGTGTCAAATAAATAAATAAATAAAATCTTTTTTAAAAAAATAGTCTTTTGGGATGCCTGGGTGGTTCAGTCAGTTAAGCATCTGCCTTCTGCTCAGGTCATGATCCCAGGGTCCTGGGATCAAGTCCTGCATCAGGCTCCTTGCTCAGCGAGGAACCTGCTTCTCCCTCTGCCTGCCTTTCCCTCTGCTTGTGCTCTGTCTTTCTGTCTCAAATAAGTAAAATCTTTAAAAAAAAACCAAAACAGTCTTTCTTTCAGGTGTGTCTTATGACCCAGAATGTAGTCTATTTTGGTGAATGTTCAACTTGAAAAGAATGTGTATTCTACTGTTGTTGTAGTCAGACGATGTCCGTTATATCCAGTTGATCAGTGGTGTTGAGTTCAGCTGTGTCCTTACTGTCTGCCTCCTGGATCTGCCCCTTTCTGGAGACAAGGGTGTTGAAGTCTCCAGCTATTGTAGTAGATTCATCTATTTCTCCTTGCATTTCTAGTTTTTGCTCCATGTGTTTTGACCCTCTCTGGTTAGGCACATATGCCTTAATGATTGTTCGGGGGGAATTGATTCCTTTGACATTATGTAATGCTCTTCTTTATCTCTGATAACTTTGCTTACTTTGAAGTCCGCTGTGTCTGAAAGAAATATAGTTTTTCTTGCTTTCTTTTGTTTATTGTCAACATGGTATGTTTTTCTCCATACATTCACTTTTAATCTATATGAGTCTTTATTTTTAAGTGGATTTCTTATAGACAACAGATAGTTGGATCATATTTTTTGATCCACCCTGATAATCTGTCTTTTAATTGGTGTATTTAGAATGCTGACATTTGAAGCAATTATTGATATAATTGGATTAATGTCTCCCATATTCTTTACTGTTCTCTGTTCTTTGTTCCTGTTTTTGTCTTTTCCTTTTTTTCTGCCTTTTGTGGTTTGAATTCAGCATTTTGTATGATTCCATTTTCTCTCCTTTCTTAGCATATCAGCTATACTTCTTTTTTAAACTTTTTTTAGTGGTTGCCCTAGAGTTTACAATGTACTTTTTACAACTAATCCAGTCCACTCTCAAATAATACTATACCATTTCACGGTAGTGTGAATATCATGATAACAAAACCCTAATTCCTTCTTCCTGTCCCTGTGTCACTGCTGTCATTCATTTCACTTTCATGTAAGTAACATAAGCATACATAAGTATATATACACAGAAGTTACATACATAAACATACATAATGAAATACATTATTGCTATTATTATTTTGAACTATTATCTGTTAGATAAGATTAAGAAAAATGAAAGTTTTCCTTTTATCTTCACTTATTCCTTCTTTGATGGTCTTCCTTTGTTTATGTAGATTCATGTGTCTGATTCGTAATTTTTTTCTTCTCTATAAAGAACTTCTCTTAACATTTTTTGCAAGGCAGGTCTATTGGCAACAAATTCCTTTGCTTTTTGTTTGAGAACATTTTTATTTCTCATTCACTGAAGAAGGATAATTTTGCAGGGTCCAGAATTCTGGGTTGGTGATTTTTTTTTTCTCTTGGTGTTTTAAATATTTCACTTCATTCTCTTCTTGCTTCATAGTTTCTGAGGAGAAGTTGGATGTGATTCTTATCTTTGTTCCTCTCTAGGTAAGATGTTTGTTTTCCTCTGGCTTCTTTCAGGATTTTTTTTTTAATCTTTGATTTTCTATATTTTTAAAATGATATGCCTAGGTTGTAGGATTTTTGTATTGGTTTGGTTTGGGTTTTTTGGTATTTATCTTGCTTGGTGTCCTCTAGGATTCCTGGATCTATGATTTGGTGTCTGACATTAATTTAGGGAAATTCTCAGTCATTATTATTTCAAATTTTCCTTTTCTTTCTTTTCTTTTCTCTTGTTCTCTTCTCTTCTCTTTTCTTTTCTTTCTTCACCTTCTGGGATTTCCATTATGATTCTGTTACATCTATTGTAGTTATCACACAGTCCATGGATTTTTTTTTTTTTAAGATTTTATTTATTTATTTGACAGAGAGAGCAAGAGCAGGAACACAAACAGGGGGAGTGGGAGAGGGAGAAGCAGGCTTCCTGCCGAGCAGGGAGCCCGATGTGGGACTCGATCCCAGGACCCCGGGATCATGACCTGAGCCGAAGGCAGACGCTTAATGACTGAGCCACCCAGGCGCCCTCCATGGGTTTTTTTTTCAGTCTTTGTTTTCTTTGCTTTTTGGTTCTCAAGGATGCTATTAATATATCTTCTAGGTCAAGGATTTTTTTTCAGCCATGTCCAATCTGTTAATAAGCCTGTCAAAGGCATTCTTCATTTTTGTTACAGTGTTGGTTTTTTTTTTTTTTTTGTATTTTGTTTGTTTTTTATCTCTGGCAATTCTTTTTGCTTCTTTCTTAGGATTTCCAGTGCTCTGCTTGCATTGCCCATCTATTCTCGCATGTTGTGTACTTTATCCATTAGTGCCCTTAATTAATCATAGTTGTTTTAAATTCCTGGTCTGTTAATTCCAACTTGCTCTGTCTCTTCTAAGTGTGTTTTTTCTCTTTTGGTGTGCCTTATAGCTTTTTTGATGTAGCTATATATGATGTACCATGTAAAAGGAACTGTTCTAATTAAACTAGTAATGTGGTGGTGAGGCGTGGGAGAGGGGAAGCATTCTATAGTCTTAAGATTAGGTCTCAGTCTTTTAGTGAGCCTACATCTCTGGCCTTTAGAAGTATTCCTCAGTTTTTGTTTTTGTTTTTTTTTTTCCTTTCCCTTTAGGTGGGATAGGATGGTCTGAGTGGGCTGTAGTTGGCTATCTCTCTCCCCTAGGTTAGTTAGACTTTGATTATTATTAACCCCAGCAGGTTAGGCTCTAGTTAACTAGTTTCCCTGAAGAGCAGACCTTACTGAGAAGAGTAGAGTGCTCTGGCATTTTTCAAAATGGTTCCTTTTCTCCTCTCCCTGCCAGAAACCCAAGGGGATTTTTCTCCAGTATTTTGTGTGGCAATCTGGTCTGGCTGCTGGAGGTAAATCTGAAAATACTGTGGGAAGGGCCCCTATGACTGGGTTCCTCTGGAGTTTTTAATTCTCAAAGCTATCCACATTGAGCTTCCAGCAGTTCCTCAATCACAGTTCAGGTATTTTTACCCCCAAGTCTCTGTTCCGCTAAGCTGTGACTCCCTGTTTGCCTGTTTGTCTCTCCAGTCTTAGGGAAGCAGTTTGCCCCGTGTCCTCTCCTCTCTTACGGATCCAGGAAGAATTGTTGATTTTTCAGTCTGTTCAGCTTTTTACTTGTCAGTTTGGAGTGAGGACTTTCAAGCTCCTTACATGTAGAACTGGGTTAAACAATCTTTGTATTCCTGGGATAAACCTAACATGATCATGACGTATTATCTTTTTGATACATTGTTGGATTTGATTTGTTGATATTTTGTGAAGGAGTTTTCTATCTATATTTGGAATGGATTTAATTTCTTATATTTTCATGATCCTGTTTTTGGTAAAAAGTTAACACTACCATCAGAGAATGAGTAGAAAAAAACATTTCCTATTTCCAGATTTTGTATAAGATTGGAATGACCTTTTCTTTAAAAGTTTAGTAGATCTTACCTATAAAACCATCTGGACCTCATGTTTTCTTTTGGAGATGGTTTTTAAGTACTATTTTATTTTACTTCTTTAATAGCTATAGGACAGTTTGCACTATCTGTTTCTTCTTTAGTCAGTGTTAGCAAGTTTTTTAAAAATGTGTCCATTCATCTAAGTTTGCAAATTTATTATACTATTTTTATTGTCTATTTAATTTCTACTGTCTTGAGTTATAACCACCTTCTTATTCATAACATTATTTGAACTCCTTTAATTTTTTCTTCATCATCATGGCAGAACTCTATTTTGTTACTCATTTTGTTTTTTATTTCTGCTTTCTCTATATTATTTCCTTTCTTCTGTTTTCTTTGAAATTATTTTGTGGTTTATTATTTTTTTCTAACTTCTTAAATTGTATACATTTAACTTTTTTTCCAGTAACATCTAACTTGTGGTTAGAGAATGTGGTTGGTGTTAGATGAGTTCTTTGAAATTTATAGAAACTGACTTTGTGGCCTTGTACATGTCAAATTTGTAAATGTTTCATGGGCCCTTGAAAAGAATATTACTCTAATTTTTAATGTGAAATTTTATATGTAGCCAGTAGATCAAGACTGTAAATTATGTTAAAATTATTTATATTTTTGACGTTTGTGTGTTTGTTTTTGTCAGCTTGACATATAAAATAGGGAGAGAGACATGTTGAAATCTTCACTGTCATGGGGGATTTGTCTAATTCTCCTTGCTGTTATGTCATTTTCTTTTTAAATGCATTTTGAGGCTATTTTTAGTGAGTGCATATATGTTAAATTGTTATATCTTCCTGGTAAATTGAACTTATTATGTATGTAGTAATCCTCTCTATTCTTAATGCTGCTTTTTATCTTAGTCTGTTTTGTCTGATATTAATGTAACCAAGGCACCTTTCATTTGATTAGTATTTGCGTAATATCTTTTTGCTTGAAACTTTTCCGTGTCCTTATGCTTTTTGGTGTATCTTAGACAATCTTTTTTCTCAGTTGTTGAATTTAGTCTATTTAAATTTACCATCATGGCTATATTTAAACTTGTTTGCAACTTCTTCTCACTATCCTCTGTTACCATTTTTTTGTTTGGTTTGTTTTTTACTTTCTTGCCTTTTTTTAGGATTAAGTTTTGTATTTTTTTTTCTTTTTTAGTTTTGCTTTTCTCTTTATTTTTTATTTTTCTCCATTGGGTTGGAATTTATGCTCCTTATTACTATGATTTTATTGTTTACTTCTGAACTTTTATGCTTATTTAACTTTATAATATCTTTTATGACTTAAATTGGGTGCCAGACTAGCAAAGCTATCATATAAGAATGAATAATATTCTCCAAAACAACTTTACAGATGGTAGGCTTTTTTTTTTTTTTTTTTTTTTTAAGATTTTCTTTATTTATTCATGAGAGACAGAGGGAGGGAGAGAGAGAGAAACAGGCTCCCAAGGAGCAGGAGGCCCGATGCGGGACTCGATCCCAGGACCCTGGGATCATGACCTGAGCCGAAGGCAGATGCTTAACCATCTGAGCCACCCAGGCGCCCGATGGTAGGCTTTTAATAAATATTTGTTTGCTGATTGAAATTCTCCATATGAAATTCTTCATATGTATTCTTCTTTGCTGATTGAAATTCTTCATTTTAATTTTCATTTGATCAAATTTGCAAAGTAATAAAGTACAAATTATTTTCAATGACCTATATTTTTCGTGTTTCCTATGAAATATCTGCTAGGAAAGTTGTTTCAATATATTCATTTTAAGCTTATCCTGTTAACTGAGTTGGACATTACCTGATTGTAAATGTAGGTATATAGTATCTACTGTTATTTTTATTTTCTAATTTGAAATTTGTACACTTGAAGCTTTATCTCTTAGATAATTTTCCTACAGTGGGATAGTGGTAGGTACCCTAATCTTGGATCAGAACTGTATAATACAAATCACATAACTTGAGATCTAGATTGATTTTATTTATTTATTTATTTAATTTTCCTCCAAATTTTTATATAGTGTAATATTGGTTTCAGGAATAGAATTCAGTGATCCATCACTTATTATAACACTCAGTGCTCATCGTAACAAGTACCCTCCTTAATGCCCACCACCCATTTAGCCCATCCATCTCCCCTCCAATCAACGCTGTTTGTTCTCTGTCATTAAAAGTCTTTTATGGTTTGTTTTCCCCCCTCTCTCTCTCTTTCCCCTTCCCATATGTTCATCTGTTTTGTTTCTTAAATTCCACGTGAGTGAAATCATATGGTTTTTGTCTTTCTCTGACTGACTTATTTCACTTAGTACAATACACTCTAGCTCCATCCACGTCATTGCAAATGGCAATATTTCATTCTTTTTGATGGCTGAGTAGTAGAGATCTAGATTTTAAAATTAGAATGGTTAAGCCAAACAAACATTAAGCAGTAAATTAGACTATATTCTACAGCTAACTTTTAAACGAAATGAACATTTTTTACCTGGTACTGTCCTCACTAGTTCTTAATTATTATCACCTCTTTAAGAATTCAACTTTAATTTTGTCCACACATCATGTTTTAAAGCTTTGAGCTTCTATCTAAATTCTTAATTTGTCATATAATTTCTTTTCCCATTTATAGCTCCTGAGACCTTTGGTTTGTCAGCAAGGTCATTTCTGTTTCCTCTACTACCTGATGCTCTGCTTTCTTAACAACAGAGTTCTTTTCTTTGCTGGTTTTTTGCTAATCACATATTTGTATCTGATTCGGAATGTCTTCTCTTCTACTTTAGAAAAAAGAGAGATCCAACTATTTTTTTTTGAGAGCATTTAAATTCTTAATCCTTCTCATTATCACCTCAGAATCAGAAAGAGAAAATCAGAGTAAACTAAACATGTCACCTTTGCACTATTTAATTTAAAAATTTATGTGTAGACCCATATTTTGGATATACAAAGCATAAGATAAAGTTTTTAAAACATTTTTAAATAAACCTGCATAACTTACAGTATACCATTTTATGAGAAAGAAAATACCTTTTTATTATAAAAGTAGGAGTACAAAATTGTTAAATAATTGTTTAAAAAAGTGTTACTGATGATTGGTGTCTGGTTTTCTAGATCCTTTCTATGCATATATAGAATTTTTCCCCTAAGAATTATTTTTAATCTATGTTGCATATTAGGCAGTATAATGCCAACATTTTTCACATAGTTGATTATGGATCCTCCTTATCTTTTTTATTTATTTTTTAAAGATTTTATTTTTAAGTAATCTCTATATCCAAAGTGGGACTCGAACTCATAATTCTGAGATTAAGAGTCTCATGCCCCACTGACTGAGCCAGCCAGGTACCCCTTTCTTATCTTTTTTATTGGTGGTATAAATATTCCAATATATAGATGTAACATAATTTATTTAATTAATCCATCCTTTCCATGTGAACATTTAGATTATTTCCAGTCTTTCTGAAAGTAGACAACAGAAGTTTCACTACAGTGAGAATTTATATTATACAAATATATGTATAATCTAAATATAAATAATATAAAATATGTAATATTTGTATATTTGTTTAAGTTTTGTGTAGCATACATTTTCTAAAAGTAAAATTGCTGCATCAAAGCAAATACATTTTTTTCCTTTAAGATTTTTTTTATTTTGGGGGTACCTGGGTGTTTCAGTCAGTTAAGCGTCTGACTCTTGGTTTTGGCTCAGGCCATGATCTCTGGGTCATGGGAATGAGCCCCATGTTGGGCTCCATGCTCAGCACAGAGTCTGCTTGAGATTCTCTCCCTCTCCCTCTGCCCCTCCTCCCCCTTCTGTCTCCCTTCTCTTACTCTCTCTCCCTTTCCTTTTCTCCCTCTCTCCCAAATAAATAAAATCTTTAAAAAAAAAAAAGGTTTTTTTTTTTTTTTTACGTAATCTCTACACCCAATGTGGGGCTTGAACTCACAACCCCCAAGATCAAGAGTCACATATTCTACCAACTGAGCCAGCCAGGTGCCCCAGCGTATACTTATTTTAAATTTTAATAGATATTATTTAATTTCTAGTGAACTGGAACTCAATATATTGCTGGTGGGAATGTAAATTGGTGTAACCACTTTGGAAAATTGTTTGAAAGTATCTATTAAAGCTGACCATATGCACATGCTGTGGTCCAGCTGTTTTCCTCCTAGGTATATACCTAGCAGAAACATGGACATATGTTTGCCAAGGACATGGACAGATGTTGATAGTAGCAGTAACTCAGTAATCAAAAACTGTGAACAACCCAATGTCCACCAACAGTCGAATGGATACATAAATTATAATGTATTTATACAAAGTAGTATTCTGCAGCAAAGGGGATGAATTAACTACAGCTAAATAAAACAACATGGATGAATCTTACAAAATGATGTTGAGCTAAAGAAGTTACAAAATAGCATATCCTCTGTTTCCATTTAATTAGTGTTCACAAACTTGGAAAAGTAGTCATACTGTTAGAAGTCAGAATAATGGTTTTCTTTAAGGGGAGAACAATGATGGGAATGAAGCACTAGGAGAATTCTGGGAATTTTGGTTATGCTTCGTTTCTCAGGACTGGTGCTGGTTCGTGGGCTTGTTTGGTTTGTGAAAATTCACTGTGCTACACACTTGTGATATTATGCCTTCCCGTGTATGTATTCTGCTTCAATGGAAAGTTTCCATTAAAGGAGTTCACTTTGTTTTTTACATAGAGAACCACTTTCAAACTCCTACCAGTAGTGTCTGTTTTTCCTATACTCTTGCCACTCTGATAGACATTAAAATCTTTTTAATCTGGTAGACATATAAAGAGGTCAATTTGTTGTTTTATTTTTATCTTATTATTAGTGAGGCTCAGCATCCTTTTGTACATTTGCTGACCATTTCTTCTACAGTTTCCCTACTCTTGTCCTTTGCCTATTTTTCTGTTACACTGTTTTTCTTACTGATTTGTAGACTTTTTTGGTCTATTATATGTCAAAATATAATGTTTTAAATAATAAATTCAAACTAACAAACTTATTAAGTATATCATGTGTTAGGAAAAGTTTCTTCTAATAATTAAATCCGTCTTTAAAAGGACCCATTATTCTTCAGTCTCCCAGCTCTGTAACCAACTCCGTTCTTAGGAGAGTAAATTCAGCCTCGTTAGCTCCAAATCGATACTCATACATGGAGTCCATTGTAGAATCTATTTGAAAGTCCCTGTTTTATTGTACATATATTAATATCCTCTTTTTCTTGACTAGTCTGTTCTTTGCTGGGAACATCTTTACAAAATCTCAAAACAAGTTTACCCACTGCTATTACATGTTACCCTTAATTTCTTTTGGTTTCTCTTTATGCCTTTACATTTCCTCATATGGAGAAGAGAAATGATATTGAATAGGATTTGTTTTGTTTCTAGTAAATTGCATATTAATTTTGCCTATCTTTTTTTTTATTTATTAAATAGCCCTTTAAAAACCAGTGTGCCGCATGCTATTTCCTTTACTTTCTCAACCAGTTCCAAATTTCTAAGTGATCTCTTCACTAAAATATTTTGTTTTAGTAACTCAACTAGTCTGATGTAGTCTCACTGTTGTGTCTGCCTTTTTATGCTTTGGTTGGGGATGCCTTATTTAAAATACTGCCTAGACTTTACTATATTTTAATGTTCCTCATTTTGATCCCGTAGTGACCTGTGAATGTTTTAAATTTATTTTTGTTTTTTTCTTTTAATATGTAATTCATAGACGCTCTGCTGTTGCCCGCATTCAGGAGTTCTTCAGGCGGAGGAAAGAAAGGAAAGAAATGGAAGAATTGGATACTTTGAACATTAGAAGGCCACTAGTAAAGATGGTTTATAAGGGCCATCGCAACTCCAGGACAATGGTACCAAATGCTCATGGCACTCTTTGGAGAAATTGCAGATTCATAATACGAATTTTTTCATAATGATGATCTTCGTATATTGCCACTGCGATTCCAGTAATAGCATTATTGTACCTTAACAGTTACACCTCTTTACCCAAACATGGTTCTTTTAGTCCTAGAATATATTGCCAAGGACCATTATTGTTTACAAGAAAATTCTGCCCTACTAAGGAAATGTTGTAGAAGTTTAAAATTTTTAGCTGGTACAAGTAACAATTACCTCCTTTTGTTCTCTCACACTTGCTGTCTACCTGTCTAGTATATATTTTTTTAGCTTATTTTAGCACCCTTGGTTGATTTGAAGAGGAAGATTTAGGTATATGAAATCCAGGCTCATTGTAAAATGTAGTCCGGTTACTTTATAACAACTCTTCTTAAGAGTCAAGATTTGTTTTAGTCACTTTGTCTCTCTAGACTTTACTGTCCTCTATGAAATAAGAATAGACCAGATGATCTCTAAGATCTTTTCAAGTTTTACAGTCCACAAGTCTTATACACCCAGTGTGATACTAATTATTTATTAAGAGGATCCTGCAAGATGATTAGCATTTTAGAACTGTTAACTCTGAACCACTCATATTTAGAAAGTGTTGTTTTCATATATTCATTGAGTCATCCAAAAGTATCTACAGAGTCAGTTTTAATCTGCTTTCTTCAGAGATAAGGGGAAAAGTTACTTTGGGGGGGGCCCTCACTGGCTCAGTTGATAGAGCATGTGACTCTTGATCTCGGGGTCCTGAGCTCAAGCACACGTTGGGCATAGAGCCTACTTTAAAAAAAAGTTACTTTGAGGCAGGGAACTACTTAGCTCTCTCTGTAGACATCATTGGTGGTAATAATTTAATCATTCTAAACAGAATGCTCACTATTAATAGAAGTAATCAGTGTACATGTCTTGTATTTTGCTGGTTAAAATTTTGGATGAAAATATTAGGGGTAGGAATGAAAGAAGAAAAGAAGTAACAGTAACGCTAAGTAACAATAAAACTGTCTACCCCCTTTGGTTTGGCAAAAATAGCAAAGTAGCAACTGCTGATGAAATGATTGAAAAACAGGGCACCTGGGGTGGCTCAGTTAGTTAAGCGACTGCCTTCGGCTCAGGTCATGATCCTGGAGTCCCGGGATTGAGTCTCACATTGGGCTCCTTGCTCAGCAGGGAGTCTGCTTCTCCCGCTGACCCTCTTCCCTCTCGTGTTCTCTCTCATTCTCTCTCTCTCTCAAATAAATAAAATCTTAAAAAAAAAGAAATGATTGAAAAACATCCCAAACTACAAAGATTTTGGATGGCTCATTCATATGCATCCATTGAAAAATGTCATCCTAAGCATTCCAGTATATCCTGTTGTCTCATTGCTTCATTAAATATGTTTATATCCTTCCTTCTCAATTGTGAGAGAATAGCTAATAAAAAGATTGGTACTTTTTGTTCTTTTGGCATAAAGCAAAATACAAAAGGGAACCATTCATTTTTTTCTATGATTTGTTTTTATTATCTTATAAAGCCAAAGTGGAACCATTTTTGGAAAGTTCAGCAACATATAGACATAGAAGTTTCCATTATACTTTCCAAAACCCAGAAATCCCATTCATTCCTTTAGCAGTTACTAATTCAGCACCTACTGTTGCCAAGTACTGCTTAAGGCCGTGAAAATATAGCATTGAACAGAGCAAAATATCTATTTTCATGGGGAACTTTTCATTATTTACTGTTGTATCATGCTTGCTGATAAATCTCCATCATTTTAAAATAATAGAAGACAAAGACTATTTTTTATTATTTTCTAAGCCAATTAATATTTCCAATTGCAGAATAGAATAAATCTTGGTTTTAATATTTGATTTGAATTTTCTTATAATTTTTTTTAAACCCTTAGATAAAAGAAGCCAATTTCTGGGGTGCTAATTTTGTAATGAGTGGTTCTGACTGTGGCCATATCTTCATCTGGGATCGTCATACTGCTGAGCATTTAATGCTTCTGGAAGCTGATAATCATGTGGTAAACTGCCTGCAGCCACATCCGTTTGACCCAAGTAAGATGGCCTTTTATAGAAAGCAGTACGTCAGCTCCAGTTTTGTTCTAGTTGTTAATATAAGAATAATGCAAATTATCCTAGAAGGCAGCCACGAGAGCCTGTTATGACTCTCATTGGGTTTAAAACAAAAAAGACTTATAACCTCCTTTTGGCAGAAAGTATGGGGAAATAGATTAGAGTTTATTCTCTAATATTTCTTCTGAGTTTTACCAGTTGCAAGAAATTTGGTTACACTTTGCTCTACTTATCCAAACTCAACCTCCAAGCCTTGTTAGTTTTCACATGTCCAAGTTAATTTACCAGAACAAAGGAGCCTGGCTTGTTCTTGCCTTCCATTTGACATTGCCCATGTTTATCCTAAAAGGCAGTGGATAAGAAAGAAATTTGAGTGATTGCAAGTTGGTCTTAAAATTATGTTCTGGGGTAACTTTTAGGAAATCTTCTAAGTAATATTCTCAGTCAACAATTAAATGTATCAGTACAATTTCCAGGCCAGCTCAGTTTTGCTATACATATACGTGTGTGTTTGTGTGAGTGTGTGTACATACATACATGCATAATGTATAACATATGTATGCATGTCTTAATGGCATATTTTTATCCTTTATATTAATATGCAATATTTTATTTCTAGTTCTAGCCTCATCTGGCATAGATTATGACATAAAGATCTGGTCACCACTAGAAGAGTCAAGGATTTTTAACCGAAAACTTGCTGATGAAGTAAGATTTTTATTTATACGTATTATAAATAGCGTATGTCACTTTGTTCCTGAAATGCTTTCTTAAGAAGACTCAAAGCAGCTCATTATTAATTGGTAACATAAACAAGTTTATTCAGTTAAGGAGGTCAAATTTTAAGAAAAAGAAAAATTAAGATAACATGCCTGTGTAATACTAGAGAGCTAAAAATCAAAATATTACTTTGCTAATTATAGTATCGATTATTGGTAATACCAGGTTATTATAGTTTGAGAAAAATAGATTGACTATTTTTGTGCTTATTACAATGAAGAATCATTTAAAAAACCTTCTGTCCTTTTAAGAAAATGAGTTTTACTATGGCTGGCCTCCATAATTGCAGCCAGATAAGTAAGCAGAACAAATGATTGGAGAATCTTTTCCTTTATTGTCATATTTTCAGATTTCTTCAGCTCCTTGTTAAACCAACAGTTTTCAAACTGGGCTTTGTGAAGCTCTCGGTTTTTAGTGGAATTGGGAGAGGGGAAGGTGGCTGATACAAAAGCTGAATTCTGGGCTTTTCCTCCCCAGCATTAGGCAGAGTTTTTATTGGCAGGTTTTCATATGAGATTTCTTATGAAAATAAGGGTTCATGGCATTAGTCAGCTGCTAACAGTTGAGCTTCTATGAGTAGGTGAGTGCAGCTCAAGTTGATGCTGTGCCCTCTTTAAAACATAAAAGAAGGGTCCATTGCTAAAAGTTATTAGTAAGTTAGAAAACCAGTACTCTAGACCAAGGTTGACAGTTCACAGCACAATTCCCACATCTGCTTTCTAACGGACATTTATAAACTTGGCATATGTCAGACACCGTGCTGAATTTTAAAAAACAAACCTTCCCTCAGAACTTAGACTGACGGGAAAGACAGACACTGAATAGTCAGCTAGAACATAGAGAGGCATGCACAGTGTTCTGGAAGCCCTTGCAAAGGAGCAGTTTTGCTTGTAAACGGGGTAGATGGATGGGGTAGTCTTCACAGAGGAAGTACGAATTGGACTGAGTTCATTAGGCAGACAGGGGGCTAAGGAGCCCTGGAAATGAAGAATTGGCAATTTCCAGGGTGTCCTAAGGTAAGTGAACCATTGGTGAGTGGATAAGAAAGCAGCTCCTTGGGGCAAGATTGGAAAGGGCTGAAAATGTGTTGTATGAAATCCCTGGGGAGCCATTGACCACATTAGCACCTTTGTCTTCCTCTCATCCTTTCCTCCCTTTCTTCCTTTTTTCCTTTGCCATGAACTTTGCCATTTGCCCTTAGCCTGTGATTACACACTAGATCCCTAGGTGTTTATGGATATTCATTTAGTGCTGTCTTGGTACATAAGACACAAGTCATTGGTAACTCTTATCCAAAAGTTTATCTTTCAAGATTACTTTTGCCTCAGTCAAGGTGACATTTTCTCGAGGGATCTGAGTGACCCTGGGGTAATCATTTAACACCGCTCTGTCACTACATGTATCAGCTCTGCCATAGGGGAAGGGAATGAGCAGACACAGGTAGACTGCTCTGGGAAACGAATCACAAGTGAAAAATAAATTGAATTCTTGAAGGTTTTAAGTGGCCTCAAAGTATGGCCTTTGTCTTTCTGCCAGTTGAAAGAGTAGTGTTCTGTGATGTCACTCCCTCAGTGGCAAGTTAAAATAATTACCTGGCACTGAGTAGCCTTACGGTGGAAATATACACAGTGTATGTATAAAGAATGAAGTAATTCCTCCTCAGACCTGCTAAGTTTTTACTGTTCTCCTAATCTTCAAGGAAAAAGTACAGTTACATCATGGTTCTTGACGTGGTTGTTTCACTTGCCCCACAGGTTATAACTCGAAACGAACTCATGCTGGAAGAGACCAGAAACACCATCACAGTGCCAGCCTCTTTCATGTTGAGGATGTTGGCTTCACTGAACCATATCCGAGCTGGTAAGAACTGTCAAGTGTATTATTAACACCATTATTACATCATGTTATTTCAGGTCTGCTTTAAAGTGATTTGTACAATTTCTTTTAACCATAAAATGAAGGCAACGTAACTTCTCAGCTAGGAGTTCTGTGAACTCTTGATCTTAGTACAGTAACTTATTTCCTCATGAACCAAATGTATTGAAAAATGTCAGAATGAAAAGATAAAGCCACTTGAAAACTTTTATCAGCTGTGTTTCTCTTCTCAGAGTGGAGGATCATACCGTAATCCTTAAGATCTGTTAGAGTAAGTACCCTTTGGTGGTAGACGTGGTCAAAATTAACCCTAGCCCAGACAAAAATAAATGTAACGTGCTATTGCAAGGGTTGAAACACATAACCTCAGTAAGTTTTTTTAATATTTTTTTGTTTTGTTTTCACTGATACACTGTGAGGTTCGGTGCCAAAGAAACACAAAATGTAAATATTATAACTGATATTCAAGAAGGAAGTGAATAATCTGTTTGTAATAATAGAAAAGATCCAGTATCCATTATAAACAAAATACATTTATCAAACAAAAGAGTATTTGTTGTTTTTCACTGATTTCATAAATTTCTTCATATGTTGGATATTATCTATTATTTAATAATAACAACCACCACCATTTCTAGAGTACCTATAATGTATCAGGGACCATACCTGTCATTTCACAAATTTTTCCTAATTAGCTCCAAACCTTTACAACTTTGGTTATTGGTAATAACTTGCCCCAGGTCACACAACTGATAAATGATAAAGCCTGAATGTGAAACTGGCTTCCAAGCCCCTATTTCCCTTTGACCTTGGAAAGTTCACTTGCAGGAATACATTTAGATTGTGAATATGACATGCAGTCCGCTGGGTGATCTCAGCTCAAACTGCTTTTCAGGCTCATTCCCAGCATTCTCTCCTTCTCTGTCCACTCTGTCCATTCTGACCCTCTTTGACTTGGGGGACACATCAAAGTCTTCTCTACCTCAGGATCTTTATCA
Organism: Zalophus californianus; assembly: GCF_009762305.2. Taxonomy (NCBI): domain Eukaryota; kingdom Metazoa; phylum Chordata; class Mammalia; order Carnivora; family Otariidae; genus Zalophus; species Zalophus californianus. Next base: position 58,541,261 of record NC_045604.1, on the reverse strand, counting down.
CCATGCTACCCCCTCCCATCCTCACTCTTTGTTAGGATACCTTCTACTTATCCTTCAGGTCTCTGTCAGCCGTGGATTAAATATCACTTCCTCAGAGAGAGGGAGGAATGGAGAGAAAGTGTACCAGGCAAAGTAAAGGGTAGGTAGCAATTTTCAAAGTCCTGGAGGGGAGAGTGTGGACCACCTAAAGAATTGAAAGAAGCCCATAGGAGGTGGGGAGAAAATATTCAAATTGTTAATATTAACTACTACCAGGAAAGAATGGAAATTTCAAATGGAATGTAAACAGAAAAGATTAGTAGTCCAACAAAATATTTTTGCAGTAGCTTTTGGGTTCCCGTATTATTAATCACTGTAACACTTTTGATCCATTTTCTTCAGTAACAGTGAGTAACCCTTAAAATTCATCCATTTAGATTTCAGATTTGAGGGGAGGCAGAATTTTCTAGAACAAGAAAAACATTTGCTGATTAGGATTCCTAAAACTCACTTGTTCTTGTAAAGAGTTTATCTGGCAAATGGCTCTTCCCGAGTTTTTCTACCGAAAACCATTCCTCTCTCGTTTATGCCACATCTGTTAGCTCATGGCCACTCCCCTCCTCCTTCGGTTTTAGCATTAGATAAGGTAAGTTTTATAGCATGAAGATGCCCTTTCTTCCAGTTCTTTTTGCCATCAACCAAAAAGACATAATTTCTAATTGGTTTAGTCAACTTAACTCACCCTCTTGCTTCTCTTATGTAAAAGGCTGGAGAGAAAATGTACCCGAGAGTTGCTTTTATCTTTAAGATATCCAGTTATTTGATGAGTCAGTTATCCACCGCTGTCCTCTCCTTCTCTCCTGGTCTCCAGTATTCCAAGTATGATCATGTATGCACTGTCGAGGAGAGTTAGTAATGGACTGTGATCCTGCAGGCGCAGGCTATCCACGGAATAGTCCAGCCCCTCCATTACTCCATAAGGCTTCCTGGGAAGTCCAGGGAATAGATTCAGGGCGGCGCCTTCCTGGTGGAGCTGTGATTTTTAATGAAGGCTGCACTACAGATCCCCTGTCGGGCTTTTTTCAGCTGCAAATACTTGGGTCCTACCCCCTGAAGATTTTCACTCATTTTATCTAAATAGGGCTTGAGCTTTTGCATTTTCCAAAAAGCAACCAAAGTCATTCTCATGAATACTTCACTAAAGACTATGGTGTCTAAATGTGGTGTGTCTGTCGATGGGATGGGGGCCCCCAAAGGTGGGACGAAGCAGATTGGGTGGAAGCCGGTGGCACGGGCAGTGAAAGGATCCACCTGAAGCAGAACAAAGGAGCTAGAAGTTTATCGAATCCACCGCCCAGGAGTGGCTCAGGACAGCAGAGGACAGGCTGTCTGCCACGAGGCTGAGGGTGGGGGCTGTTTCTAAAGGGGGAAGATGAAGGGGCATGGCTACATGTGGAGTTTTCCCTTTTTTTGCTAACTGTGCCTGGTTGTAAGTAACCCACTGGTTAGTTAGGGCCTATGGCTTTTTCAAGGTGGGTCTTCTGATGTAGAAGCGACTCTTATTTTCAGTTTTCATTTAAAAGAAGAGTGTTTCTCAGACCTCCTCGGTCTGTAACTGCCAACCAGAGATTGGTGTCAGCATTGAGCTGCTTTGTAGTTCTCCTGCCTCAGAGGTGTAGCACTTCATGAACAAAAGATTGCATTTAACTTATTCTTAGAAACTGGGTTTCCATTCTGAGAGGGAGGACTGTGCAGCAGGTGGTTGAGATGGGTTTGAGAAAAGAACAATTATTCTGCCCTCTTCCTCATTCTGGAAGCCACTGTCCATTATTCACTGACCTGTATTAGACACTCTTGGCCGTCACTTGTCTCCTTATGGCTTGCTTTGGACTCTGCAGAATCCTTTTTTTTTTTTAAAGATTTTATTTATTTGACAGAGAGATAGAGAGGGAACACAAATAGGGGGAGTGGGAGAGGGAGAAGCAGGCTGCCGGCCGAGCAGGGAGCCCGATGCGAGGCTCGATCCCAGGACCCCTGAGACCATGACTTGAGCCGAAGGCAGATGCTTAATGACTGAGCCACCCAGGCGCCCCTGGACTCTGCAGAATCCTAATGTCTACCCTAAACTCCCTGATTGAAAGGCTAAGACAATTCTTGTTAACCCTGCATTTCCCCATCTTCATTCATAGTGTGACAAAAGGAATTTGGGTAAGAACCCTACACACTTTGAAAGAAATAGTCTGACCTCCTTCCTCATGCTTCCGACGTGACAGGAATAGGTTTGTTGAATTAGTCAGTCATATTAAAGATTCCCATTCATGGTAGTCTACTTAAGCTGATAGCAGCTTCATGTTTTATTCTCTCATGAAAGTATATCACACAATAAAAAGAGTGTCATCTCTTTTATACTAACATTCGTTAGGTAGCCTTTTTATTGATCAGCGATTCTTCCACGGTGTTTAGACTCCTTAGTGATATATGAAGGTCTATCCAAATCTTGTTTTTGTTTACTTATTTTGCAAATGTGTATTGAACACTTATGTAATAATGATAGCTAAAATTTGTATAATTTAGGTTGTAAATCCATATACACATACATCATCTCATTAGTTTGGCTTTGAAATGGAGTCTCCGCACAGAGGGGCTTTAGTCCAATTCAGCTGGACAGTAAACATATAGTCTCTTCTGTCTACTGCTCTTGGTATTATTGACTTAAGATCAAGTGAGAGAATTTAAGCCTCTGTAGGTAATAAAATTTCATGATTCAGTCTTCTCGCAGTTGACAGTGGGGCTCAACCCTCCGCCCATGTTTAACCGTTGCCTGGGGCAAATGCTTCCGTGGCAGAACAGGCTCCATCCTCATGGTGCCAGTGCTTTTATACTGTTGCCTTCTCTCCATTACCCTAATGTGACGTATCTGATCTCAGTAAAACTTCTATTCATTTATTTCATAAACCGTCACTGAACATCCTGTACGAGGCTCTGAGGATATAAGATAAAAAGAAAAAACTCCTACCCTCGCAGGAGCTCAAAAAACCGTTGAGGTCTGGTCTGTAAGAAGACACGCAAACAAACGTCCCCGCAGTTAGGGTCTTCGTTGCACAACAGACACAGTGTAGAGTGTAGAGGAAGGAGTTCATCATTCTGCGGGCTGGATGTTTGAGAAAGTCGGGGAAACATTTCACAAAGGGGATAATAGTTGCACTGAGATGAGTAAGCAGAACCTTTATAGCTGGAAAACTGGGCGAGTGTCCCAAGCAGAGGAACAGCAAGGATAAATCGTGAAAGCTGGAGAGAGCATGCTGTGTTCACTCACCAGTTTATAATTATATTTTCACTTGACTGGTTAATCTAGATAAGCTCCTTGAGGGCAGAGACCACGTGTCTGTTTTGGCCACCGTTGTTTCCTTAGCACAATGCCTGGAACATAGCAGATAATTTAAAAATCTTTAAACACACAGATCCTTGAGGATGGTCCCCGGGTTCCCCCACAGCCTCCCCATAGTCTTTATGGTGGCATGATACACCTCCTCAGGCTCCTGGACTCCAAGGAACACGGTTTGAAAACCACTCCAGTAGACCGTGATATATCAAGATCCCTAGGGTTTTTCTTTTTAGTTTTTATAGGTTTATAATTACATGCATATTCAAAGTTATAGTGCTCTGTTTCCTTTACTCTTTTTTATTTGTTTTTAGTGGCAAAAACTAACTTATCTACACACAAAAGTAAACTGATTTTTACATGATGATGTGTTGGGCTGTATACATTTTAATCAGTTTTAACTAAAAGGTATTGAAAGTTATTTCAATTATATTACTAAAAGCATTTCTTCTTGTGGGTCTCATACATGTTTTGCAGACCGGTTGGAGGGTGACAGATCAGAAGGCTCTGGTCAGGAGAATGAAAATGAGGATGAGGAATAACCATCTGTTATTGGCAAGCACTTAGATGTTCTGAAATTTGTAGAAGACATTTATTCTATTTTTTTCTTTACAGAGCTTTAGTGCAATTTTAAGGTTATGGTGTTTTGGAGTTTTCCCTTTTTTCGGGATAACCTAACATTGGTTTGGAATGATTGTGTGCATGAATTTGGAAGAGTGTGTAAAACAAAACTAGCAAAATGTTTAAAAAACTTTTTGCCATGTGTGAGGCGTGCTAGAAAATGCAAAGTGCAATATTTTCCCTAACCTTCAGGTATGAGAGCTTGGATCAATGTGGAAGAGTAATTTTCATTATAGTGAAAATGTTGGTTCAAATAAATTTCTACACTTGCCATTTGCATGTTTGTTGCTTTCTAATTAAAGAAGTTGGTGGTTTTAAGATATCCTGAATATGACTTTTTATTTCACTTTACTACCTTCACCCACGTTTTCTGGTCTTCTCAGTAACATGACTCTTCTCTATTCTTTTCTAGACTTGATAACCTTTTCTGTTTCGGCTTCTGTGTGATAGAATCACATAGAGGAGCTTTTTTTCTTTTCTCCTTCCACAGCATGTTATCTTCACCTCCAGTCACTGTCTGTCACGATTAGCGGTACCTCTCTACCCAAGTACAGGGGTCCGGCTTCCAGCAGTGAGCACAGAGCATCGTGGCTAGCTCTCATAATGGAGCTCTGGAAGCTCTGGCTTCAGGTCTTCCCCTTTCTAACTTCTAGATTTCAACTGAAAGCTGTTGACCATCCAGTCTTAGGATTCCGGGTCTTCCTTTACTCTAGTGTCCGACTCCACCCAGGCCTGTAGCTTGGGTGTTCGGAGCTGAAATGCTCCTATAGACTTAACCCTGCCATCATCCTCCCTCCCCTCTCCCAAAGTGCCATGCTGTTCTCCAGCTGGGCCGTGCAGGACTCATGGGGTTGGGGGGGCGGGGCAGGCAAAGCATCCCTGTGCTGCATGGAGAGCCGGCACTTCCCCTTCCCACAAGCTGGCTGCAAGGCCAGGGACACCTGCTACTGAGAGAAGGCAGATTGGCTTTTTGATAGAGGACAAAGAACTCTTCCGTTGGCTCAGTAACTTCAGTTGGACTTCAGCATCTGGCTCTCACCCTAGACAGGGCACATATGTTTTCACATTAGGAAATGTGGTAAATGGTCAAAGGGAAAAGGAATTAGAGTTTTAGCCAAACAGGGCCACTGCATGACTTCTGGAAAGTACCAGGGTCTGTTTCTGGTTACCAATGAATTATGGGATCTGCTTAAGCCATGTGACTTCTCTGGGCTTGTTTCCTCCTCTCTACAGTGCGGGTAATCCTATTTTTACCACCTGTGTCCTGGGGCTGTGTTAGGACCCCACGAAGCCACGGAGTTTGAAGGGCTTCACAGAACTGAAATGACCACTGGAAGTGCATAGGACATATGTCATTTCTTGCCCTGTAATAAGACAGTAACGGATATGCTGTAGGGAGGTGTTGGAAGCCGGGTGGGGCAGAGGCTACTGGAGGGCTCAGCAGGGTCAAGGAGTAGTAGCTCTTTGGCCGGAAGAGCACAGAAGAAAATCAAAATTGTACTGTCCGCTCTGGCACAGGATGTCAGTAGTAGGGGAGCCTGGGGGGCGGGCAGAGGGTATATGCGAACTCTCTGACCTTTCTGCTCAGTTTTGCTGGGAACCTTAAAACTTATTTTTTTTTTTAATTTAATGGTATTTGTCAAAGGAATTAGGTCCCCTGCTGTTAATTTTGCAGAGCTGTGGGTACTGTGTTAAAAAGGAGCAGGGCAGGCCAGACAAGCAGTCAAGGAGGCAGCAAAGAGAAAACATTCTAGAGGCAGCGTTGACACTTCACAACTCCCTGTATGTTGGGGAGGCCCCAGCCAGTCACACAGCTGGACCCTGGGGCTCAGCTGCAGCTTGGACCCAGGATTATGATCTCAGTGGTGGCAGGTGAGGTGGTCAGGTAAAGGTGGTAGGTTTTGTGCCTGGAGGTTGCTGAGTTTCACTGGCAACCTGCCCCCCACCCTTTGCCTCTGGTTATGGGACAGACATCTAGAGAGTGGGTTGCTGTCATTAAGCCCCCTTTATTTATTTATTTTTTTAAGATTTTATTTTTTTGAGAGAGCATGAGCCAGGGGAGAAACAGCAGGCCCTACCCCCCCACCCCACCCCCATTTAAGCCTCCTTTAAAAACCTTGGGTTAGGAGGTGCCTGGCTGGCTCAGGCAGTAACTGCAGGTGACTCTTGATATTGGGGTTGTGAGTTTGAGCCCCATGTTGCATGTAGAGATTTCTTGAAAATCTTTAAAAATAGGGTGCTGGGTGGCTCAGTGGGTTAAGCGTCTGCCTTTGGCTCAGATCACAATCTCAGGGTCCTGGGATTGAGCCCCACGTCGGGCTCCCTGCTCAGTGGGGAGCCTGCTTCTCCCTCTCCCCCCCTGCTCATGCTCTCTCTCTCACTCTCTCAAATAAATAAGTAAAATCTTCAAAAAAAAATCTTAAAAACAAGAGTGTTTTGTATTTCTGGGTCATGCTAAGAAGTCATTTAATAATAGTCTCTGAATCTAATTGTCTTGGAGGAATTTATGAACAGCACATGGATGGATGTACCGAGGTGAGTGTGGTGTGGACATCGCCACCTCCCAATTCTACAGCCATCAGCTCCTTCCTGCTCTGTCTCCTTCCCCTTGTAAGCCCACCGGAAGGGAGGCTGCACTTGAGGATGTGGCTGCACACAGTGGGTCAAGGGGGACACACTCAAAAAGTCAACAGTCCAAGTACAAATCCACAATTTCCACAGCTATACATGTACCAAAACAGATATTTAATCAGGTAGACAAAACTATTCTAAATATACTTTTACTCATTTATAAATATTATGATTTATAATAATCCTAAGCGTTTTTATCTTTAAAAAAATCATCCAAAAACTTCAAGTGAAATATATTTCAGGATTAGCTTGCTTTTGTTTTGCTTTGAAGGTTTTTAACACCAGGGGTCCATTATCAGAACACAGCCCAGAACTCCTGTCTCTTAGTGTATCCACACCAGAGTGACAGACCTGCTTCCCACCAAACAGGCTCGCTCCGCAGCACTCGGGGTGGCCATGCCTGCCCAGGCCCGTGATGCCCTTGGGGCTGTCTTTTCATCCGGGAGGGGCTCACTTACCTGTGACTTGGGATATTTCAAAATGGTGGTGTGACAAGGAAAACCAGAAATGGCGTCTAATTCTTAAGCGATTAATACTATTCAGGAAAATTCTGAGGGAAATGAGCACAGCTTTGTGTATTATGTTCTCCTAAAAATAACATTGAGCAAAATTGTGCTGTTGGTAATCTTATGCAGATTTGAGTTTGTGCTTTGAAATTTTCCAAATAAATCCAATCACTTTCCTTGGGTTGCCGCTTTTTTTTTAGGTCTGGCAAGCCGATACTCCAGGCTCCCAATAGTTTCTACCCACCTGCTGAGCCCAGCTAGCCTGTTCTAATAATGAGGACTTCTAAGTATCCCTTCTCTTCCTCCCTTTCTCCTCCTCCTCTGCAGAGTTGCAAGTTGGCGCCTTCTCAGTCACATGGCCAAGACCTGGCATTTGACCCAGACTCTGGCTTAATGCACTTTGGGAGGTCAGACAATCCCTAAGCTTCTCTCCCTGGATTCTGTGTATCCATGCTCCCCAACCCAGAAGGGTGGTCAGGCTCTGTCCCCTCCTATAGTCACATATGACAGCCATTTTCCTTTGCTTCAGAGTGAAAATTGTGACGTCCCTTCCGTCTTCCATGGGACTCACCTGGGGTTCTGCATATACCGTGGGTAGCAGCGTGGACTCCCATCCCTGTATGGCCTCTTGCCACGGGGGCTTGGAGGATCAAAGGACTCTGTGAGCCCAAGACCCCTGGCCAAGCAGTCACTATCACTGGGGGACAGAGCTGTCCTGAGCACCCAGGTCCCGTCGCAGGGGCTGTAAAGGGAGGTCAAGGCTGAGCTCGTGCCCTGGTTTGGGACTCTCCAGCAGGCCCCAAGGGGCCCATGATCTTTGACTGCCATTAACAGAAAAAGCTCGTTGTTGCTCCTTCAGATCTACTTCACCCTTTCCTCCCCTTTCTCTTGCTTTCCCCTGCCTCGCCACATCCCCTTTCCCAGAAGACACATCAATTCCCATGTCAACAACCCTCAGCACCTTCTATCTCGGATAACAGTCATCCTCGCCAGAGTTTCACTTCCTGTCCTGGAGATGCCCCTAAAACCAGACTAACGCACCCACCTCCCGCGACCGGGCAGCCGCCGGGGGGAGCTCAGCTCCAGGTACCGCGCAGGACGCTGCAATCCGCAGGGTCACCTCGGAGGGGGCCCAGCTGAGGACGCGGCCACAGGACGTATCGATGAGACAACCGCGACGCGGCAAGACTGAGGGGCCCAAGGCTTCCCGGCTCGGAATTGGCAGCGCGGGATGGGGACCCAGAGCCTGCTGCGCCCCCCCCACCCCCCGCTCGCCCTTTCGTAGCCACGTCACCCTCCCCGGTTCCGTGGACAGGAGGGCAGCCGGGGCTCCAGGCTGACCGCTCGACATGGGCAGACCCTGTGGTCCATCCAGAGACCGTCTCTAACGACAAGCATCTCAGGGGCCTCCTGTCCCGGATGGGAGAAGCGTGTCCGGTCGTCAAGTCGGAACACGTCCTAAGATCTCCTCCGTATCAGCGCGTTTTCCGTCGCTCTCCGGTCCCACCGCGGACGGCCTCCCGGCTCCGAATCCCGCGGCAGTCTCCCGGCTCGCTCGGCTCCGCGCAGCGCCGCACGGCGGCTCCCGAAACGGGGCTGGAGAACGCTGCGCCGCCGGGCCTCCCGCCCCAGCGCCCATCCGAGACGCTGCGCGCGGCGGCTCGCGCACGGAAGCGAGCTGCCGGCCGGGGCTCCGGGCTGCAGGGGGGCACCGGCTCCGCGGGGAGCGAACCGGCGTTCAGCGGTACCCTTCCCTCTTCGCGGCCGGACGCGGCCCGCGGCAGCACAGCCCCACTGCTGTCCCCTAGTGTCGGGGCCCTGAACGCCCCAGCGCCGCGTGCTCGGGAGCGTGCGCCCCCAAGGCCCCCAAGCCTGGCATCCGGGGTACAGCACAGGGACCCGGTCAAGTGGCAGCTTCAATGAGAGGGGCAGAGATGGGCAACAGCCCTCAACGTGGGCCTGTCAAAACTGGGACCCGCAGGACTCAGGTTCTTAAGCGACCGTATGGCCCAATGTCCCCTAGGAAGGCCTCAGGCTGCCCAGGATAAAGCGGGCACGCCGGGTTTGGTGGGGGCAGTTGGGGTTTTGACCTTCTGTACGGAGGCAGGTGTCCTCAAAGAGACTCCGGGGAACTTGAGACAAAGTGTGCGGATTTTCGCCTCTTCCTCTCCTCACCGCCTCCCTCCCGTGCTCCTCCTTTCTCACTTGCTCTTGCTCGCTCTAGCTCTAAGGCTGCATCAAGGCAGATTGGAATTCCTGAATAGGCAAACTGTGATTCCAGCTGCCCGAAATCCTCCGCGGCTTGGCTCAGACGGTCCCCTCCGTCCCTAAGTCCCCTACCTGGAAATACCTCCCTCCGCCGAAGAGTAAGAGGACCTGACTTGGCCATTTCTCGGCACCTCGCTCAGCCAGGCCTCCCCCTGCGTGAGAACGAGCGGAACGAGCGGAACGCTTTAAAGCTTCGGCCCCGCGCGCAGCCCTGGGCTTTGCTCGGAGCGCATGCGCCACGTCCGGCACTGTGCGCAGAAAATAGGGAAGGCGGGGACTCTGTGAAGCGTGCTAGTTCTAGACAGGCCCAGACGCAACCCTAGTGGATCCCAGCTGGTCTGGGATCTGCCAGGGGGGACTCGGGGTCTCAAGACTCTCTCCCTCCAGCCCGGCCTGTGCAGTCCTGGGGAAGCCCCCCCGTCTACCCCCGCTTGCGAGCCAATATGCTGCTCTCAAGAAGGCCTAAGGGGCAAGCCGCCCGGCTGTTGCAGCCTAGAGGCAAAGGCCATCCCCGGGCATCTTGGTCAGGATATGGTCCCTTTACCGGACAAGTGTAGGGAGAAATACACGCACAGCACATAAGATGCCCTCGGAGGGGCGCCTGCGTGGCCCAGGCGGTTAAGAGTCTGCCTTCTGCTCAAGTCATGATCGCGGGGCCCTGCTCAGCGGGGAGCCTGCTTCTCCCTCTGCCCCTCCCCCTTCTCACGCTCCCTCTCCCTTTCTTAAATAAGATCTTTAAAAACAAAAAAAAACGCCCTCACGTTTAGGAATGCCCCCCGGGAGCGGGAGCAGGGCCCACGGGTGCAGCTGCCCTCCGCTCCTCCGGAAAAGCCACCCCACCCCCACCCCCCAAACCTAGACCCGCGCAGGGCGCCCAGCCTACTGCAAGCACTGCTGATGGGCGCGGGCGCCGCGAAGGCAGCAAGCCCCACGCCGCGGGAAAGGGCCTCCCGCCAGGCGGCAAAAAGACGACGTGTCACCAGGAGCTAGCGAGGCCCCGAAGACCCCACAAAGCTATGCCCGCATTGGCCCGAGGGTTCCCCCCACCCCAAACCTACGGATACCGAGGACATCAAAGACCACAGCGGGACATTATCTTCCCACCCCCTTATCCCACTTTGCGGATGGCTCGAGAGGTGACACGAAGTCCCAAAGGGTCCAAGAGGAGGAGTGGCACGCTGCCCGGGGGCCTGCAAGCCCGCCGCTCTGGTCGGGGGACACCTCGAGCAACCCAGCGTGAGGCCTCCCAGCGCGAAGGAGATGCCCTCCCAGGAGAACAGCAGCTCCGTTTCCCCGCCCTGCTGGGCACCACAGCCCCGCTTCCGCTTGGGAAGATAGGGGGCGGGGGGGGGGGGGGCCTAACCAAATGCATTATTTTTTTAGTTCTCGAAATGAAACATCTGGCACCTGCTCCTTCCTCGTGTCTTGTATAGTGGTTGCTCCCTTCTTTTGAAATACCAAAGCGTCAGTCAATAGGGAGGTGGGCAGGGCGGCCCCATCCCCAGCGACAGCAGCCCCAGGGCCTGGTCGCCCGAGCACCAGCAGGTCGCCCCCACTGACTGCAAGGTCCCCACCAGGACGGAGGCGTGGAAGCCCCTGCGAAAGGCTCTGCTCCTGGGTTCTCCTCCGGGGAGCATTCAGTGTGGCCGCACCAACCACGGGGACGCGCAGGGGACGGTCCTGCTCTGGCAAGAAGTGTCATCCTCCCAGGAGCACTGCAAAGGGCTTACCTCCCGAGATCTCTGGGACAGTGCCCGGCTGCCCCTGGACGTCCCGGAGAAGAGGAAGTAACCCACGCGGCCGTTTCCTTCCAAGCCACGGTCCCTAGTCCCCCTTCCATGCCCCCCCCCAAAAGTCATGGCCACACCTCCGTCAGCGTGCCCTGGAGCCTCAGACATCTCTGGTCCCATCGCCAGGGCCCACCCGGAGCCGGTGGATGCTCTCACAAGACCCCGTGGTCAGCGTTTTTCCGAGTGGTTGCACCCCAGATGTCCCTCCCCGGGGCGCCCCTCTGCGGGCCAGTCCACCCTGAGGCCCTCATCGCGGTTCTGCAGCTAAAATGTCCCCTTCCTCGATGCTCTGCAGCTGCAGCCTCTGACTCGCAAGAGTCCTGCTGCCTCGGCGGCCCCCGAAGCCAGCCCCTGGGACCGTCCGTGCTGCGGCCAGGACCCCAGGCAACGCCTCCTCCCCAAACAGCTTGATCTTGGCTTCCGCCTCTATGACTTTGGCCAAGCTGGCCGCGTAACTGTCCAAGGACTCATGCACTTCGGCTTTCACGTGAAGAACAGGGTTCCTGGCGGCATCTGAGGGGGAAGCAGAAAGGTAGGCCGAGGTCTAGCAGCAGCGATGATGGGGAATGTGCCCGCGGATGCTTCACGGCCCGGGGAAGGGGCAGCGCAAACCAAGCGCGTGGGTTCTGTGGCCACGTTCCCTAGGCTCAAATCCCTGACGTCCCATGTCCTACCTGGGGAGGCGTGGAACTGACCTACTTCCTCACCTACAGAGAGAACGTCACGGAGTAACCCAGGGTTACATAACTGTGATCATTAAGCAATTCTTTCTGAGACGTCTAGGTCTGGCCCACAAGAGAGGCTTGATAAATACTTCCTAGTAACGATATTCAAAATTCCACAGCTTTGAAAGAATTCTCTGGTACTTCAGCTCCCTAGAACCATATAATGCCTATGCCGCCTCTCTCCTGGGCACAAAGGCTCATGCCGGCCAGAACCTCAGGGTTGGAAATAACATCAAGGTCCCTGCACCCCACCCAGGATTAGGAGCCCTGACAACTCACACCAACAGAGACAGCGAATCTTCAACCTCACACCCAGTGCCTTATTATTACTGCCCTGGCTGCCCATCTTTCCCCTGCCATTTTGCAGGGGGGCAGTTCATCCCCTACCCCTCACATTTTCTGGAGAGGGGGCAACTTCCGCCCCATGTGATGAACACTCCCTGTCATCCATTTCAAGGAATCTGCAGCCAGCCTCGGGCGTTGCTTCACACATGTGATGAAGGAAGAGGGGAGGGACACGCGGCCTCCCCCGGGCCCTGTCCCCTGTGCTCCTCCCTGGCTGCAGACAGGCGGCCCTCACAACTGCCATCCCCACTAAGCAGGCCTGATGCGGCCAGACTGGCCTAGGTGGGCCGGGCAGATGGGGGAAGGAGCCACTCATTTTTTATTTCCGGGGGTAAAATATGATAAAGCCCATGAGGCTGCAGGCCAGACTCTGTCCTGGAGTCTACTTTGTCTCTCTGACCACTGTGACTGCCCCACAACTTGGCTGGGAGAAAACCCAGGATTCACTGCCAACCCAAGGTTCTGACAGGGCTCTCCCTTCCTGTCACGGTCAGCATCCCTGAGTCCCTGACACCATGTCCACACCTGTCATGCTGGTGACTGTCCTCATGTGCTGGGATTCGGAGCAGAGAGGACCTTCCTTCCATGGGCACTCTGCACAGTCCCCTGTCCCTCTTCTGATCAGCACGTCTGGATGGGAAACCAGACCCTAACACTTATCTCCCACCTGTCCTGATTCCAGCCCCAGCACCGAGTTGCCTCTGGAATGTAGGGTCTGGTTTCCCATCCAGAGGCGACACGGCGCTGGGGTTGGAATCAGGACAGGTGGGAGAAAAGCGTGGGCACCGCAGAAGAGCTCATTCTGCTCATAGAACTCTCGGGACCTCATCGACTCTGGGGCCAACAGATGGTCACGGCGGCAGCCTCTGCTGATCTAGGAACACTCGGGGGGCCACTGCTTCCATTTCCCACGTGAGGAAGCAGGGCTCAGAGTGGGCAAGTTCAGATCTCTGCCCATGCCTCACCCAGAAAGGAGAGAAACTACGGAGGGCTCAGACTTTACCCAATCCGGCAGCTTCCCGAGGAAGGAGATGGGAATCAGAGGGGGTGTGTGTGTGTGTGTGTATGCGTGTGTGTGTGTGTGTGTGTCTCCCCACCTAGAATTCCACAGCTCCTCCCTTCCCACCTTCCCAGTCCAGATGCCGCCCACTCCAGCAACGGGGGGCCTGAGGCCAAGTGTGATGGGGGGTGTTGGGAGCAAGCAGGGCGGGAGGCAAGGTGGGGAGGCCTGGATGCTGGGGATGAGAGCAGGGCTGAGCCAGGGAATTTGCCCAGGTCCGTGCCTGTCCCCCCAGGCTGTCCTGAAGCATCAGCACAGACCCACCTTTGATTTGTTCCACTTGATCCTCAAAGGTCACGGAGCTCCTTCTCTTGGGGGGGCAAGTACAGTGGGAGGGAGGGCTGTCATCAGACGTGTAGTCCTCGAGCAGCATCACGTCTGTTCCTAAAACCAAGGGTGGGTTGTGCACACAGAACTGGTGAAGCAAGGTCCTCCCTCTCCACCTCTCTCCACCCCCTGCACGCTCTCTCCAATGTGTTCAATCCCGCCAACAGGTGCAACTCCCTGCCTGCAGCATTTGTCCAAGAAACACTGGGGGCATCACCTCATTTCGGGGAGGCTGCAGCTGGAGCCCCGGGGCTGCTTCAGACACAGGAAACACAGCCGTGTTCCCCAGACAGCAGGTTATGTGCCACAACTATAGTGACTCAGGGCGTTGAGCCAGGCCTGGGACGGAGGGGAGGAGGCGGCAGGGCCCTATGACAGGCTCTGCGTTCTGAGGATTCTTCTTACAGTCTGAATTTCCATCATTGTTAGAATATGTTGTGCTAAATAATTTAAAATTTGAAATATAGAGTCCTTTGGGGATCAAAAAAAATTGAAAAATATACCCGCCAAAAAAGTGGGGAAACAAAGGCAGAGAGGCAGGGGGTCCTATTAGAGAGAGCTGGGCAGAGCAGGGGTGCGGGGCTCCAGGCTGAGATGGGACCCTGGCCCAACACCGGGGCGAATGTTGGGACCAGCCTTGTTCCATCCTGGTCTCCAGCTTGCAATCCTTCAAGGCCTTAGTGGTCTGGAAACGAGGAAGACGGGGCAGCCCCGGGCTCCTCCTGCTGTTTCAGGACCAGCTGCAAAGGCAACCCTGTCTCACACGAGGGACTTGGGGCGAGAGGGGCCGGCGTGACCAGCAGTTCAACCCACCGGCTGACAGGTGATAGAACATTCTCAGGGAACATTCTGCCTCCAGGGAAAACTGTCCACGACAGAAGGCCGGGTCTTGGTGTCAGCCCGCGGCCTACCCCAGAGTTCCATGACACCGGCTGAGGCTGGGAGAAAGGTCAGGGCAGAGATGAGTTTTCACAAGCTCCCGGCTGCAGAGATGGTGCGAAGCCCCCGCTGCCGTCAGCCCAGCTCGTGGGCACAGGCTCGCCCCGGGATGGAGAGCAGAGGTCCCTGCCCACCTGCCTCTTACCACCGTAGCAAGCAGCGGCTGGAAGGAGGCGCTCCGGGCTACACAATCCCCTGGGGGGCAGCGCCAGGCCCGGGGGGGGGGGGCGGACAGGGGAGGGGGATGGGGAGCATCTGTGCTGCAGATGTGTTTCTTCAGGGAGTCCAAGTTTCTCAAGGGCAGGGCCCAGAGCTTGCCAAGATGGTGACGAGAGGGTGTGATCTCGGTGGGACTGCCCCTGACAGAGGGAGGACTCCCCCCAGTTCCCAAATGGGGATGCTCCCAGGCTTAGAAAGAGATTAAGCATCTTGCCCAGGAGAACACAGCTCGGAAAAGGCCCATGAGACAGAGAGCCGGTCGCAGCCACCGGTCTGACACCAGCAGCAACAACTCATGGTCACCGGCACGGCTACTGTTCTGAGGGTTTCACTTCACTGGGCTCTGACAACAGCCCTGTGTGGGGGAGAGCGGCACCCGAGTCCCTAGGCTCTACAGGGGGAAACCGAGGCCCCGAAACGCTGGCAAGCTGAAGGCCGCGGCGAGAGGACCATGCTCAGGGCGCGGCCCGCCCGCCAGCTGGTAGCCTGGCACGGGGCCACACGGCAGGTGGGACGCTTACCTGAGTCCTGGGAGCAGCTGAAGCCAGTGTCCCCCGTGCTGCTGCTGTTCCCCAGGGGCTGTCCGCCTGCCATGAGGGCCGTGAGGTGGGGGGACAGGCCCAGGTCTGAAAGGTAAAGTCAGCACCGTGAGCGCAGCCCAGGTCCCGCCCAGGTGGCCACGGACCCTCCTTTTTCGGTCGCCCCCACCGGCCTCACCGCCGCCTCCCATCCTGTCTCTTGCACACCGGGCTCTCAACCCACGGCAGGATCGGGAGTCCCCAGCTGCCCTTTCCCCTCTCTGCCTCTTGTTCCCATCCCGGTGCGGGAGGGGGGGGGGTCCTGCCCTGTGATAGGATTCCCCCGGCCCCCAAAGACCAAACTCTCACACCACTACCACACGCCAGAAGGCAGGTGGCAGGGAAACGTGGGGCCCATGGTCTTGGGAGATAACCTTCCAGTTAAACATGGGATGTGGGTGCACTGTGACCTCCTGAGATCCCACTTGAATAACGAGAAGGAATTTTCAAGAGGTGCAAACCACAAAGTGAGAGAGAATGCCTGCAAGCCAGAAGGTGAGGACAGGGGGCCTGACCCAGGGAGCGGAGGCCGGCGGCTGGGGAGGCCTGGGCGGAGGCCGGTTCTCACCCAGTGCCCCCCAGAGCTCAGGACCTGGAGGCCCAGGAGCCTCTGCAGCACGTGGGGCTGGACAGAAAGTCTCTGTAGGCAGTGGTGGGTCCAGTCCACCAGTCTGCCCAGCCCAGGCTCAGGAGCTCGGGCCCCTTGTTGGCAGGAGGGGATAACCCCGGGCCAGCCTCAGAGACCCCCGCCATGGCTGAGGCAACACCAGCTAAACCATGGGCGCAGTGACAGGCCACAGAGTGAACAGCGGGACCCCCATCCCTCAGTTCCCACAACCTGGCCAGGAGAGTGAGAACCCTTTCCCGGGGCAGTAGAGCGGCCCAAGCGCCACAGTCAATGGGCCTCGTGTGCCCCCACGCAGGACTTCTGCCCACTCCCAGGGCTTCGCCACCAACATAGAGGAAGGCCAAGGTCACTGGACGCTCAGGGAGAGGCATTAGCTTGAAAGAGATGAAGGAATACAAAAGAAAGAAAGAAAAGAGAAAAAAATGGATCTCACAGGAGATAATGGAGGAAGCTTAAGAATTAAAAAAAAAAAAAAATTCTACTTGAGTCCCCTGAGAAAATTGAGAGAATAAGGACTCCATGAACAAAAGAGCCGGAGGCTCTGGAGACCACAGAGGTCACGGGAAGGAGCTCTTGGCAGTTAAAACTGCGGCACACGGAGTCAAACCCCCCTGGCCTAGGAGCAAGGCCCGCGCCTGGACTGAGTGAGCACCCACACTCCCCCGTGGTCCACCTACAGACCAGACAGGGCCCTAAGCCTTCTGAGGGTACGAGGTGATGGACAGCGTGCTTCCCTTTCTACCCTGGAGCCCAGGAGGAGACGAGAAGGGCAGGCTTCTCTCTGAATCACCTGTCCGTGAGCTTGGGGTACCGCGCTTGTGCAGCGCGCGGGTGGAGCGGACTGGGGCCAGAGAAGACCCTGCACGTGCTCGTCCCCATCCTGGGCCTTGGCCTCAGTCCGTGACCACGGCTCGGCAGGAAGCCCGGCCTGGGGAGGGGCCCGTGGGTGGCCAGGCGCTGCCGACCGGGATGGCCGAGGCTGTGGTGGGTTTGGGACACGTCTCTGAGGCTGTGGTGAGAGCCAGAACATGGCCTGGTCTCCAAGCAGCGGGACGAGTCATCTGAGCCAGACCACTGTGGCTGGGCTGGAAGGTCCGGAAATGGCCGCCCGGCGGCCCTGCCCCATCCTCTGTTTACCCGGCATTTACCACTCCACAGTGGGCGCAGTTACCCCGGGATTTTTCACAAGAAACAATAACACATCTACCGGGTTGGGCCCAATCCAAGCCCTGTTACAAAATTAAAAAAAAAAAAGGCACAAAGGTGACAGGCCCCGGGGATCTGATCAAGCCTGGGGCGAATCAGAGTCACTAGTGCCCTGCAGTTCTGAGCTGAATCGGGCACTCCGAAGTCACCGGAAGCCCTCTAGGTGGCACCAGGAAAGGAACGTACAAAAGCAGGTGGGGAAACTCAAATGCCCCAGGGTGGCCTTCCCTCCCTCCAACCCCGACCTCCCCAAGGGGCCCTGCAACAAGGTATCGCTCCTGTGTGTGTCCGCATCCTTCTCTCCAGAGGATTGCTAGAAAGGCTCTAACCCAGTTCCAGGAGCTTCGGGCACCAGGTGGCAGGCATCTGTAGAGGCTGCCATCCCACGGTGCCCAGGCCACCCTCCCAGGCTGGAGTGGGGTGGGCCCTCGGCTCTCTGCCCTGCCTGGGATGGAGGTCTGAGTCAGCCGGTGGACGAGTTGCTGGAAGAGCAGCTTGCTCTTTCTCCTGAAGGCCCCTGATTGCCCGAAGCCACCTGTCAGCTCTGGATTTGTGGTCTGGACTTGCCAGACCACAAGTGAGCATTGAGCTCACCTTCCAGCCCTAGAAGTTAGTGTCAGCTCCAGGGCTGACCCACGCACCATGAGGTGGCACAGCCTGACAATCTCCAGGAAGCCCAGAGATCTCCATTCCTCCAGGAGCCTCCCAGGCAGCAGGCACTTTGGTGGCTCAGTGACAGGTAAAAACTTAAAAACCTTAGGGAAAACCTTTGCCTTTGCACTTCTTCAGCTTTGGGCTAACAGACCCACTGATTATGGTGGAAATCTGTGGATGAAATAAACATGACAACGCGTTTCTCAAACTCCTGACCTCCCAGATTCAGCGGGGAAGTTCCAGATATTTCTGGAATTCCTCTCTGCCTCTGCTCACAACACGCTGGTTAAAAAAACTTCCCAGGTGGCCACCCAAGTGGAGAGGAACAAAACCGACAGAGCTTGCAGTCCTTTGTGGCTTTCTAGAAGGGATCTCCCCTTCTTTCTTTCCCTGTGCGACCGCCGGGGCTCGGGCACTGAGGGAGGGGGCCCACAAGCTGATTTTGGTTCCGGAGTCCGGGCGGATCCAAGCCAGGCCCACAGGGGGCGTCAGAGTAGGGTCCGCCCGGCGGGGCTCAGCCAGACAGACCGAGGCCCAGAAAGGCGCGGGCATTCCCGGCGGGGGCGGGGCGGGCCGCGGCGGGGCGGGGCGCCGGCCACCAGCCGCCTTGGACTCGCCAACCAAACCACAGCTGGTGTTTCCCGCCCCTCCTCCTGGCCCCACGACCTTGGCCACCACCATCACAGGTGATCTGCATGGAAAACCTCGGCCAAAAGCAGACGTTTCTTTTTGTGCTAGCTACCCTCTCCTCCTCCATTCTCTTTCCTCGTTCTTTTTCTTTCCCCATTCCAGCTTCCATGGAATATAAAGCAGGTCATATTTTTTGCCTAGAAGACAAGTGATTTTACAAAATGGAAATTAATTAATCAGAGAAACGAAACCAGACCCTGGATGCAGTCCTGGCTCACAAGGCGGACTTGGAAACACGGATTGGCCAGGGGCAGGCAGGGGATGGGCACTTCAGTGGTTAAAATCCGGGGTATGTAGAGATTCTTTTTCTCCTCTGGTCAAAATAAAAAGCCCCTCCTTTGATCTCAGGGTCATGAATTCAAGTCCCACGCTGGGCATGGAGCCTACTTTAAAAAAAAAAAAAAAGAGCAAAAAGTCCCTGACTTCCTTCCTCTCTCAAGGTTCCGGTCATGATCCCAGGGTCCTGGGATCGAGTCCCACATCGGGCTCCCTGCTCAGCGGGAAGCCTGCTTCTCCCTCTCCCACTCCCCCTGCATGTGTTCCCTCTCTTGCTGTGTCTCTCTCTGTCAAATAAATAAATAAAATCTTTAAAAAAAAAAAAGTAACATT
Source organism: Zalophus californianus (assembly GCF_009762305.2). Lineage (NCBI taxonomy): Eukaryota > Metazoa > Chordata > Mammalia > Carnivora > Otariidae > Zalophus > Zalophus californianus. Next base: position 58,522,104 of record NC_045604.1, on the reverse strand, counting down.
CCGTCAGCCCATGAAATAAATCAGTGATGTTGGTTTGTTATTGCCTCACAGAAAAGCTCTCCTATCACCACTACCACGGAGTAGTCACGATAATTATGAGCTATCTCTTTCCACCCTCTTGAGAGGGAAGTTGGAAGACCTCTCTCAACTGTTATCTGAACTAGCTTTTTCCAGTTATCGAAGTGCCTTCAAAATCTCTCTTCCAATAGTTCCTCCAGGTGATCATCTCCCTCAAACATGATCCAAAAAATCCAGCTACGTCCCCACTGGAATAACACGGTACTAACTGCTAGAGGCAAGATCCACCAATGCATGCTAAAAATACTGGGTGAAGGCTGAAGGAGAGAGGGGATATTTGCACAGCCTCAAAGGATCTCCCCCATTGTGTGTATTAATTGCAATGGAAACCACAGTGACTTTACAGGGGAGAAAACCGACAGATACCCCTGAACTGAATGTGTCCCCCCAGAATTCATATGCCCTAAGCCCCGATGTGATGTGATGGCATCCGGAAACAGGGCCTTTAGGAGGTAATCAGGAGTAGATGAGGTCATGAGGGTGGGGTCCTCAGAAGAAGAGACCACAGGGCTGGTTCTGTCTCCCCACACCCCCACCATGTGAGCCCACACAAGAAGACAGCTCGAAGAGCGCTCTCACCAGAACCCAACCGTGTGGCACCTGATCGCAGACTTCCAGCTGCCGGAACTGTGACAACTCCGTGTCTGTGGTGTAAGCCCCTCGTCTATGATATTCTGTGACAGGAGCCTGAGCTAAGACATTAAGCATCAAGGTAACATGAACTAGTAATAACACATACGTGCCCCTGACGTGACCACTTCAGAGAGCACAGCACCCTCACAGCATCCCTGCCCAAAACATACGACCTCATTCTAATCCTGAGAACACATCAGCTAACGCACCCGGAGGAGCCTTCTACAAAATCCCTGACCAGGGCTCCCCAGAGCGTTACTGTCACGGGGGCCAAGGGCAGAATGAGGACTTGTCAAAGCTTGAACAAGACAAAGGGGGCCATGACATGATGGTGAACTGGATCCTGGTACAGAAAAAGGACAGGAACGGGACAATAGGTGAAATCCGAATCAAGTGCATAGTTAATATTACTGTCTTAGTGTTTGGTCACTGTTGTGGTTCGGCCGGATGTTAACACCAGGAGAAGCAGGGTAGGTACCCACTTCCCAGCTCTTCTCCAAGTCTGGAATTATTTCAAAATAAAAAAGGGTTAAAAAAATCTATCTCAGTCTAGAGTAATTCCTCTGGGTCTCACCAAAGGTGAAAGGATTGTCTCCAGAAACTTGTCAGCTCCCCAATCGATTACCAGATGGAGGAGCAGCTTTATACACAGGAGACGGTGACATTTGGCGCGGTGCTGGGCACAATATGAATTACCAGTGACAGTATGAGGAAGCCACTGACCAGCAAGAACAGCCCACGGAGGAGCGTTTTCGGGGATGGGCAGCTGAGGCCGGGTGGGAGTGCCCGCAAGGGGGCTGTGCTTTACAGAACACGGACAGGAAAGGACGGCCAGGAGCAGAGGGTAGCCCGGACCAACGCCTGGGTTCTGTTGTCAGTAGAAAGAAGGCCAGCGGGCCATGGCTAGGTTAACAGAAAACGGATTTCTGAACTCTGGCGTCCCCTGCCTTGAACTGCTGAGCTTGCGCAAGGGGCTTGGGAAAGACAGGGGACACTCCGGGATGTTCCTTCCCCGATGGACACCTGGGCTTGGAGCCTCTGAGAGCTCAGCCATCAATATGGCAGAGCACCCGAGAGGACCACAGGCTATTCCTGGCTGAGGTGGGCACCCCTTTCCCAGCAGGTTCCCAAGTTACCTGTGATCCTATTGGAAATGCTGAAGAGCCTAGAAGCCCTCTGCCGCGGCACGAATGGCTCCCGGTGGTACCGATCCCCAAAGCACAGGCCCAGCAGCTCCTTGCGAACTGTCTTGTTCCAGAGCCCATAGATCAGGGGGTGGCAGATGGCGCTGGTAAAGGACAGCCACGTGGCCCAGGTCTCCAGGGTCGGGGAGACATAGTTCTTCCCCCAAAGGGCCTCGGAGGTGATGACAAGCATGTAGGGGCCCCAGGTGACCATGAAGGCCCCGAGGACCACCAGGATGGTGATGAGGGCTTTGCACTGGTTGGCCGAATAGACCACGCCCTGAAAGGCATTCCTCCTGCTGCCGGAGGAGGAGGTGGAGGTGCTGGAGTTCTTCCTCCCACCCCTCTGGGCGTCCTCCTCCACGATGACCACCGCGCCGCAGTGCACCTTGCGAGCCTTGACCCTGGCCACGCGGAATATGAAGCCGTAGCACACCAGCATGACCAGAAAGGGGAACAGGGCGCACCAGATCTGCCAGAAGGCCGTGTAGCCAGGCTCCCGGTGCCACGCCGCCACACACATCCACTTGAACTTGTCAAACTCCACCGATGACCAACCGAACAGAGGGGGCAGGCAGCCGATGAGGGAATGGAGCCAGATGTAGACAAGCGCCATCACAGCTCGGTTCCCCGTGATCTTCATGGGGTACAGCATGGGGTACAGGACAGCATAGTAGCTAGAGAAAGGATGGAGGGAGACAAGAGACAGCAGTCAAAATAGGCAAAATATCTCCAAATGGCCACCCAGTGCTCTCCAATGTGGGCAGTTTTGCTAAACTTCTCCATCTAATCCAACCATGGGGCGAATGCTCCTATAAGTAGCTCCTTCCCCCAACTTGTTCCCGACAAGTCACAGACGGGACCACGTTACACAGCTTTGCGGGACCCTTCTTCCGTCAAGAGCTGGATGCCAGGATGAACCACGAGCTCAGGCGGTCCTGTTTCCAAGTCACAGTGCCAGAGCCCAATCAGATCCGGAGCTGGGGGAGTTCGGCGGGATCCTGCATTAAGCCAGATCACTTCTGTGTTGCCGGCATTAACCCACTTAGATCAGTTTTCAGAGGGTCATGAAAAACCAGACTAATGTGGGCGCCTGGGTGGCTCGGTCGGTTAAGCATCTGCCTTAAGCTCAGGTCATGATCCCAGGGTCCTGGGATGGAATTCCGCACTGGGATCCCTGCTTGGCAGGGAGTCTGCTTCTCCCTCTCCCTCTGCCTCTCCCCCATGCTTGTGTTCTCTCTCTCTCTCTCAAAAATAAATAAATAAAATCTTTAAAAAGAGGGGGCACGTGGGTGGCTCAGTCGTTAAGCGTCTGCCTTCAGCTCAGGTCATGATCCCAGGGTCCTGGGATTGAGTCCCGCATCGGGCTCCCTGCTCAGCGGGGAGTCTGCTTCTCCCTCTCCCACCCCCGCTGCTTGTGCTCTGTCTCGCTCTCTCTCTGACAAATAAATAAAATCTTTTTAAAAAAAACCTGAATATCGAAGGACTATGGGGTTCACTCATTCGAGAACATTTACCGAAGGTCTGCCGTGCAGAGCACTGTGCAGTGTACCAGAAAGGCAGCAAGGAGAGGTGGGGTGGACAGACGGTAAGAAGAGTATGAGAGTCTGCAATAGTAAGAGCTACATGTCGTCCTCACAACAACTGCCTGACGTGGTATTATCATCACCCTCATTTTACAGATGAGGACGTTACAGCAGAGAAGGAAGACGCACCCTGCCCAAGACAAGGGGGAGAAACAAGACATACAGTCAGTCCCCAACACACATGCCAGCCAGAGTCCACATGACAGGGGTGGCTGCCAATCCCTCGGCCCTGTGTGGAGCAGGGAGGCCTGACGGGGCCCTGGCCCAGATGGCGGGGTCAGCGCAGGCTTCCTGCAGGAGATGGCCCACAGACCCAGGTCTTCAAAGATCAGAGGCCCTGGCCCAGGAGTAAGTGAGGTGGAAGGCAGCTCTGGGGGGCGTGGAGACGTGAGCCTGCACCCCATGGGGAAGCTGCCCGGAGTGCCATCAGACAGGTGCGGAGTGGAGATGGAGCCGGAGATGGGAGGCCAGGGGCCAGGAGCCAGGGGCCGGGGGCCGGGGGCCTGGGGCCTGGGCATGCTAAGTCTTGCAGGCCTGACCCTTGAACTGGAAAGGGTGAGAGGATGTAGACCATGGGGTTAGAAGTAAACCAGCACCCTCCCCACCCAGACACTTTATCCAAAGGAAAAGCTGTTTCATGAATAACAGGGGTTCCCCCTGAGGACAGCGTGTGCAAACAACAGGGGTGGCCACACGGATGCTGCCTGGTACAGACAGGATGTGAGAAAATGGCCGTGGCTCTGAGGGTCACACATCTCCCGTGAAGCCTCCTCCCCCACTGGGACTATCCTGAGTCACCCTGGGCACCAGCGGCTCAGGGACAGAGCCACAGCTTGAACTGCCCCCTGCCACGCCTCTGCTGGAGGGGCTGCCTCCCCCGTCTGCACCCTTGGGAAGCACCTTCCTAACCAGAGGTCAGCCTGGGGCTGCCGACGTGGGGCTTCGGGCTCCTGCCAAGATGGAGCGTGGAAAGATAGCGTTTCCGGTGAGGCTCTGAAGAGGATCCTGCAGGGATCCTGCCATGGCTTACGGCTATCACTGCCCCCGGCCTGGGGTAAAACAGTCTTATGCTGATACCTGGCCTCGCACCTTGCACGTGCATGCGGCCCAGTGAAAGGAGCATGCCTTTGGAGCTGGAACGCCTGGCTTCAGACGGTGGCTCTGCTGTCCACTCGCTGTGTGACCTCGGGTAGCTGATTGAACCTCTCAGAGCTTCAGTTCCATAGCACGGGAATCGCAGAAGCCCTGACACAGGTCTGCGCCATGAACTCAGCGGGTGAGACTGAGGGAAAGGCCCGGGGTGCGCCTGCTCTTCCCACAGCAGTGGGGACAGAGCCTGGTGTCTGCCTGCCCCCAACCTTTCCCCTTCCTTCCTGAGAATGGGAGCCTGGACTGTTCACGCTGCTCCCAACCGCCATGACCGAAAGGGGACACTGGGCCCTTCTGTGTCCCGAGAGATGAAGCAGGCCATTCTGGTGGTCTGGTCTCCTACCTCTTGCCGGGTGATGGCCGAGACACTGACCTGTGCGGCATCATCCCAGCAAATGAAACGAGAGGGCGCACACTACGGTCGGATGGAGGGGCGCCTGGGAGGTTTCCTTAATTCTAAAAAGAAAGAAGGGAGAGATTTCTCCTTTTCTTTCTTTCTTCCTCTTTCTGCTTTGAGACTTACTTATTTGAGAGAGAGAGCGCGTGTGTGAGCAGGGGGAGGGGCAGAGGGAGAGAATCTCAAGCAGACTCCCTGCTGAGAGAGAGGAGCCTGATTTTTGGGGGGGGGGGGTGTTCCCACAACCCCTGAGATCATGACCTGAGCCGAAACCAAGAGTCGGACACTCACCTGACTGAGCCACGCAGGCACCCCAGATTTCTACTTTTCTCTGCCCTTTAAAAAACTGCAGGCCCTCTGACCTCAAGACACCTCAGGGGCAAGAGTGCATCCGGGTTTGGAAGCCAGGCCTGGGGGGCGTTAACTGTCCCCCAGCTCCTCTGACCAACTCCGCTCTGGCAGTCGTAAAAACAATTACAATTAATAAGCTGTCCTCCGCAACATACCCTTCTGGCTATTCTTAACACCCAGTTATTATTATTTTATGGCAAGACTTCTTTATTCTAACCAATGGTATTTGTTTCACCCACAGACTAAGGTTCTGGCCATGAGCAAGTCCAATGGGACATGACAGCAATCTTTCCCAGCTGGGTCCTGAGTCCCACCAGGACGCTGGGGTCGGGGGTCGGGGGCCAGCTCCCAAGGGGTCAGTCTCCCCGAGTCAGAAGGGCCCCCCCGACGGGCCAGAGTGCTGTCCATTTATATCCATACCCTCCAAGCACTACTCTGGTTTTCGGGTTTGCTTTCATTTTTTGTAAAATTCATATACAATGAAATGCACAAATCTATAGCTCTATGAAAATAGAGAACATTCCCACATCTGCCCACAAAAAAAAAAAAAAATGGATTTCATAGATTTGGAACTTCATTTCTTTCAACTTAGCCTCATTTAGGCCTAGTTGTAGGTTCAAAGGAAAATACAGAAAAGCAACTCCCTGCTCCCCTGCAGGCCATAAGAGGCCAAAACAGAGGGCTTCTTTTGCCTTCTGGGCTTCTAACTGGCTTCCGAAGCTTTGTCTTTTCTCCACCAACTCATTTTTACACATGAGCCCAAGCACGACCTCTGGTCCCAAAAGAGGCTCTCACGATGTCGCGTGTAACTGAAAGTCATTCTGCACGCCAGGGCTCTAAGGCTGAGCTCTCCTGGGAGAGCCAGCCCTCCACCAACGACGCCGGCTGCAGGAAGACCGCTCTACTACGGACACCAACAGAGCCCAAGCCGACGACAGCTACCTCGGGGAGAACACGTTAGCTTATGCTGAACAGTCTCCTAAAAGCACGAGTGATTGCTGTCACCATCACTGGCCATCCCACAGTTCCAGCTCCTTTCATTTATTAAACGCTATTTTTAGAGCTGGGGTTTCATCCATCCCAGTGCGAAGTGAGAACACGAGCCACTTCCAGGCTGAGCCACAGGTGACCACGTCACAGACTTAGGGTACAAGCCTTCCCAAGTCCAATGACAGTCGCCACCTGGGCCTAGGTCCATGTGGCTGGTTTAGGACACTGACACTTCCACCGAATTTCGCTCTGGTCCATTCTGTTTTTACACTCTGTGTTTTGCTCTCTCTTCATAAGGCTATAAGATAAACGCTTCTAGAGGCTCATCTGCCAACTTAGTTTGATGGATTTCTTTAGCGGGGGTTCTCAGCTGGGGACGAGGGGTCTCCCCGGGACATGGGGCAGTGTCTGGAGACACTCTGGGTGGTCCCAACCGGGGAGGACATCCTGCAGCGTCCAGGCCGGCCCCCCCACAGCAAGGGTTATCCAGCCCAAGATGTCAGCACTGCCAGGCTGAGAAACCCGAAGCTCAACTCACTGCTTGTTGGACCTGACTGGTGGCTCACTTTGCAGTCTCTGGAGGTGAGTAAGAGTCCAGACTTTACCTCCTCAGAACTGGAAGAGTTACCCACCAGCCACGTGGGCTTGGGTGAGCTCACAAAGCCTCATTTTGCTCGTCTGCAGAATGGGGGCCAGTCGAGCTGTTGCAAAAATCAGCTGGGATGAATGTTTATTAACAGCACAGTGCGGCGCCTGGCAAGTGACTAGCCAGCAACCCTTTCAGGTGAGGTCATGACCCGTGCCCTAGGTTTTCTCCTCTGCCACTTTCTTAGAAATGTGCCCGTCTCTTTCCTCTAGTCCCATTCTCTCTGTTCCTCCTCTCATGTTTTATTGCTTTTTCCTCTTCTCTCTCTCCCTCCCGACCCCTCCCCATCTCTACCTTCCTCCCTCCCTCTCTCTCTCACACACACACACACACACACACACACACACACACAGTTGCATCTTTAGGTTTCCAACAGACTAGGGCAAGTATGTAACCTCGAAGTGACCAAGATTGAGTAAAATTAGTTTACTGAAACTAAGCAGGAAGAAGGAGCGTGTAAGTATGTCATTTAAATGGACAGGATCAAGTTAACTGGTCCTGTCAATCTGCATCTTTAAGCCACATGAATGACCAATAATAAAAAAAATCAACTGCGTCTGCCCTGAAGTCATCTGAAAACACCACGCTTCGCGGCAGTTCCTACGCTGTAATCACAAGGATCTGGCCGCGAGAGTGGCCCCACCTCGGGCTTGCAGGGGAGTCACCAGAAATAACCAGGCCCTGACTGCCCATCATTAGCGGGAGGCAGAGGTCCCTTCTCGACTCGTGGCTGTGTCATGAGGAGGAGCTGGTGCCAGGCTGCGGGGCCTGTGGCGTGGGGATCAGAGCTCGAGCGGGACAAGTGTGCTGCCAAGTGTCATGGGTGTCACCCCGTCTCCGGCCACACCCCCTGGCCACGGGCAACGATGGGCGCACACACCTCCCCGGCTCCACGCCCGGCCCGGCCCCGCATCCCTTGTCCCTGCTCTGCAGCCTGGCCACCCCTCAAACACAGTGGCGTCCCACACGTTCTGTGGTCCGGTCACCCGTCCCTCTCCCCTACACCAAGCTCCTCGGCGTGTCTGCTCCTCTCACGGGGCTGTGTCTCCCCAGCACCAACCGCTGTGCCAGGCCCGCATCAGGTGCCCAGTAACTGTTTCTCACAGAAACAACTGGAGGCCGTGCCTTCAGCCGGCAGGGTCCTTCCCACCACTTACACGCCTGTGCCGTCCTACTCGCCGTTCCCACTAGTTAGTTCGAATGCCCCCTTTGCCCGGGAGCCAATGCAGGACTGGAGCTGTGCCCGTGGCTACTCCTGCTCTGGGTTCCCCCCCACACTCCCCTGCCAGCCGTAAACTCCTGGTGAGCAAGGTCTGTATCCTGCCCGCGACTGCATCCCGCCACCCTGAGCCTTCCCCAGAGTGGCCGGCTAACAAGCGCCCCAGTGGGAAAGAAGGTGCTGGAAGAGGTCAGCCATCTCTGGGATGGTACGCTCGGACAGCATGACTGGAAGATCTGTCAAGCTTGCTGGGAACCCAACGTTCAAGCGAACACACAGCCCCCTCGAGCCGCCCTGTCATGCAGGCACAATCAGAGGACCCCCTGAGAGGCACTTAAAAACGAATCCCCCCGCTCTGCTCTAGCCGTGTGCTCTCCCTCCGTGCCCCACAGGACCCAGGGCCCAGGAAGGGACACTCAGAGATCCACGATTTTTAAAAAACACAGAAATAAGAACAGTGAGATCCCACGCCTTCCCACTACCGACAAAGTTCCAATTATTTTTTCTAATGTTATATAATCAGTCTTGATGGGATGCTGACAAATGGCTACTGGAGTAAAATCTGTACAATCTTCTGAAAAACAACCTGCCTTTGATACATGAAGAATCTTGAAAGTGTGTTTACTCTTACCAAAAATACAATTCCACAATATACATGTTCCTCAAAACTGCTATCTAGAACAGTAAGCTAGGAAGGAACTGTAAAAATAAATTCTCGTACATCCACAGGATGGAATACCATGGAACCATTAAAAATCAGGTTCTTCAAGGGCATTTGACATTTGCAGGTGGGAGACAATGCTCATCATCACTTACCCGGCATTTACCACTCCACAGTGGGCGCAGTTACCCCGGGATTTTTCACACGAAACAATAACACATCTACCGGGTTGGGCCCAATCTAAGCCCTGTTACAAAATTTAAAAAAAAAAAAAAGGCACAAAGGTGACAGGCCCCGGGGATCTGATCAAGCCTGGGGCGAATCAGAGTCACTAGTGCCCTGCAGTTCTGAGCTGAATCGGGCACTCCGAAGTCACCGGAAGCCCTCTAGGTGGCACCAGGAAAGGAACGTACAAAAGCAGGTGGGGAAACTCAAATGCCCCAGGGTGGCCTTCCCTCCCTCCAACCCCGACCTCCCCAAGGGGCCCTGCAACAAGGTATCTCTCCTGTGTGTGTCCACATCCTTCTCTCCAGAGGATTGCTAGAAAGGCTCTAACCCAGTTCCAGGAGCTTCGGGCACCAGGTGGCAGGCATCTGTAGAGGCTGCCGTCCCACGGTGCCCAGGCCACCCTCCCAGGCTGGAGTGGGGTGGGCCCTCGGCTCTCTGCCCTGCCTGGGATGGAGGTCTGAGTCAGCCGGTGGACGAGTTGCTGGAAGAGCAGCTTGCCCTTTCTCCTGAAGGCCCCTGATCGCCCGAAGCCACCTGTCAGCTCTGGATTTGTGGTCTGGCAAAACCACATGTGCTGGAAAGCCTATTTAAAAAACGTACTGGGGAGCCTGGGTGGCTCAGTTGGTTAAGCAACTGACTTCGGCTCAGGTCATGATCCTGGAGTCCCGGGATGGAGTCCCGCATCAGGCTCCCTGCTCAGCAGGGAGTCTGCTTCTCCCTCTGACTCCCTCCTCTCGTGCTTTCTCTCTCATTCTCTCTCTCAAATAAATAAATAAATAAATAAGTCTTTAAAAAAAATAAATAAAAAACGTATTGTATGCTACCAAAACTTACTAGAGGCAAATATACTAAAACTGAAACAGTAATTGCTTCGATTGGTGGGATTATGGATTTCTTATTTTATTCTTTACATTCTCTGTGTCATTTGCATTACCGGAGAAAAAAAGATATTTAGAGAGGCCAACTGATTAGTTCTGACCGACTGCTTCCTTCATTTTGCATTCCCCATAGCCACAGAGAGCCGAGAGGGTCTGGCCTGGGGCCTGGGAGAGGCCTGTGCTCTGGATGCACCATCCAGCTACCACTCGTCAGCTAAACAACGGATGGTCCCGAAGGAGCCCAGCGGCCGTGTCACCCAGTGACAAGAACCCGGACCAGCCTCCTCCCCCATCCTGCAAGCTCAACCTACTCTCTCCCTCGGAAGTCAAACACCTGCCCGTGGTGAATGAAGTGGCCAATCCCAGTAAGGGTGATGAGTGTGGGGGCCCAACCAACTTGCCGGACAGCAGGTGACCCCTTGGGAAACCCTGGACCTAATATCTCTGACACATCACTTCCCCAGCTTCTTTTTCTCACCTATAAAGTGTGCATTAGAGGTTTCAAGAATTTTTTAAGCATTGAAATCTCTTTTAAAAAATAAACCCAAATGCAATAAAATCAGAGGTGCTCTGGCTGAAGGAAGGGGATGGAGGAAGAGGCAGAACCCTGCTTTCTTGTCCTCCCCAGCAGAAGCCCCTGACATCCTCCCAAGGAACTAAGACGGTATGGAAGTCTCAGGACCAGATGATCTCTCAGGTCCCCTTGGGCACACAATCGCTCCTTAATTCTTCAGTTCTCTGAGGCAAGCTTACCGGTCCACAGCGATGACCCCGAGTGTGAGCATGCTGGCCGAGCTGATCAGCAGGTACAGAAGGGCCGAGAAGTTGCACCAGACCACGCCAAAGATCCATTCCCTCCGAATGGAGCTGGTCGCCACAAAAGGCAGCACCAGCACGGACAGCAGGAAGTTGGAGAGCGTGAGGCTGAAGACGAACTTGTTGCTGAGGGTGAGGAGGTAGGACTTCTTGTACAAGGTGACCACGATGACCAGGTTGCCCAGGCAGACAAAAATGGTGATGATAATGATGGTGATGAAGTCGGTGATGACGGCGCCCCCTTCACCACCCTCCTGGTCCGTGAGGTTGCTCAGCTCCTTCCTGTGGCCGAGGGAGGAGTTGAGGCTCATGGTCAGGGCACCTCGGCGTGCGGTGGGCAGAGCATGCCGGACCACTGGAAAAAGAAGGTAGGACCAAGCGGGCAGGGGAACACTCGTCAAATCCCATCATATGCACTTGACACGAGAGCAGCAAGAGACCCCGGTTCTCCCGTCAGTCCTGAGACCCTTAGCCAGTCTTCCCCACTCAAGCTCCACCACAGAGGCCTGTTTTCTACAACCAACTTTGTGTATGACTCCCTGGGTCTCCTTGAACGTGTTCCTCCAATCTAATCCAACCTGTTCACATGCCCCGAAACCTATGATGTACTGAAGGAGAGCTGAGTCTTGGGCCCCGCCCCAGAGATGCTGGTCCCAGAAATCAGAGGTCCAGACAAGGAACCTGCACTTTAAACAAGCAGGGGAGAGGTGGGCTGGGCTGCTTTGGGGCCCCTGCAATTCAGGGAGGTCCCCGGACGCGCAGCGGCAGCAGCACCTGGAGCCACAGAGATGGAGAAGTTCAAGCACACGGCTGACCTCCTGGCCCAGAACCTGCATTTTCATCCCATCCCCAGTTGATTCGTGTGCCCATTAAAGTTCAACAATGAGCTTATCATCGGAACTTTCTGAGGTCCCTGAGCAACAAGTTCAATTCATACTGAGGCAACATCGCTGCTCTTGTCAGCCATGTGGAAGGCAGGCAAGGACCCGAGCACCGAGTATAAATAGGTACGAGCAGGCACAGTCTGAGGTCTTGGCCCACAGACACCACTCTCTGCAAGGTGCAGTCCCTGCTTTCAGGACACTGGCTCGGGATCTTGGCTAAACCTGAAGGCTAACATCTTAACATTCAAGCCTGCAGAAGCATGTTTCTCCAAACATTTCATCTACTTTAAGCAGCCAAAACATCCCACAGACACTTCCCCCACCTGCTCTTGTTCCCAATAAACAGAAGACACCAGAAAGAAGGAAAGCTTTCCTTCCATGAGCCAAATGACAGGAACCCTGGTGCCTAAACTGTCCACACACAGCTGCAGAGCCTTCCCCGCCATCCCCCGGTTGACCTGACACCGCTGTCCAAACACCTTTGGCCACAAGGAGCTGGTGGGCTGAGGCAGCCCGTCCCCTTCCAGCAGTCCTGAGTGCTGGGTAGAAAGCTTCCCTTTTGAGTGAGCCTGTCTGCTGGCGGACTAAGGCCCGGTGGCTTGAGCAACATCGAATAATCCTAATCCCTCCTCCACTTGAGCCTTTAAATGCTTCACAAGTGACTTGCTTTCCCTTCTCCAGATTTAATCTCCCAAGTTCCTGAAATGACTTCCAGACTCTTCACTAATTCAGACTCCCTGGTTTGGACTTGTTCGCAGACAGCTATGACCCTCTTGATTTGTGGTCCCCAAAACTGAGTGTACCATTCCGGATGTGGGCTGGTAAGTGTGGAGCACAAGGGGGCAATTTTCTCCATCATCAGGATAATCTCCTCCTACTATTCACTCTAAGAACACATGTTCTTTCAGCAACCATATCATCCTGTTGGGCTTTTCTAACTGTGTGGTCAACTAAAACCCAAAGCTTATACAAATATGAATTTCAGTGAAGGCAGGAGTCCCCAATCTAAAACTTATGGCATTAATGTTTTTAAGCCTAAATACAACACATTATTTCTACTAAATTTTATTTTGTGCATTTTGGTCCATATTTCCAGGCTGCTGAAATATTCTGAATTTTTATTCAGTTATGCAATATCTTAGTTACTCCAGCTCTGTGCGATGAATATTCTTTATAGGTATGCCTTCTATGTCTAAGTCTTTGTAAGGTTATTTCTGGGTTTAGTCTTTATTTTGTGAGTTCTGAATTCTGAATTTTGTTAATTCTTGTAAGTAAACTATTGGGGCGCCTGGGTGGCTCAGTCAGTTAAGCGTCTGTTTTGGCTCAGGTCATGATCCCAGAGTCCTGGGATCAAGCCCTACATCAGCCCCTTCTCAACAGGGCAGTCTGCTTCTCCCTCTCCCTCTCTCTGCTCCTGCTCTCTCTCACTCTCTCTTTCTCTCAAGTAAATAAAAAAAATCTTAAAAAAAAACTCTTATAAGTAAATTATTAATTGGTGTCTCAAAACAAAGGTCCTACATGAGCATATTATTAACTGCGCAAGTGGTAACATGGTGGTAAAGAAAACAGACTTTGAGTCATTAGACAAATGACAAAATGGGAGAAAATATTTACAATTTATGTCTCAGAGGAAGGACTAATCATTCTAATTTATTAAGTAATTCCAAAAAAAAAATAGAAAAGATGAGAAAGCAGAAAAGTGAGCAAAAGATATAAACAGAAAAAAAAATGTAGGTATCCGAGGACATCAATGACATCGATGTTAACTAAACTTATTGTGGTCATTTCGCAGTATACACATCCGTCCAATCATTATGTTGTACCCCTTAAACTTACATGATGTTATGTGTCAGTTTAGATCCCAATAAAACCAGGCACAAAAAGACATAAACAGTTCACAGAACCAGATATACCAATTGTACTTAAACATACGAAAAGATACCCAATGTCAGGGAAAGTAAGAGAAATTCCCACAAAACTACATGAGATACCATTTCCTCCCCCTTCAGGCCACTAAAAACTCAAGCATGGCATCACTCTCTGTTGGTGAGGCCATGGGGAAACGGGCATTCTCCACACTCACTCACACTCCGCATGTGAATGCAAAAGGGAAGAGCCCTGTGGTGGGAGGTTTGGCAATATCTAACAAAGCTCCATGTGCATGTACCCTTTGACCCAGCAATTCTACTTCTAGGTAACTGCCTGAAGATGTAAGTTCATAATATAAAATAACAGATGCACAAAGTTATTCCGTTCATTAAGGCACTAGTGGTAAAAAAAAAAAAGTGGAAAAACATGAGAGAGGGAAAATAAAATGTGCATATTCATCTGCATATAAATATGTACAAATACATGTTTACTTATGCAAAAAGAATAGGAAAGATAACCAGAAATCAAGATATTGATAGAAGTAAAATTTCTCTAAGTATTTTTTTACAGTTTTGATTTTTGAACCATGTGAATATTTTATACACTAAAAAATTTTAAATACAAATGGATGCAAAAGGTAAACAAAATTATTGCAAACAGAAAAAACAAGCCTAACTGTATGTTAGATTGATAACATAACCATAGGGAGAAAAAAGTTGTATCAAGTAGCTTTTAAAATACAGTATTTTGACTGCAAATCGTTAATGGTATATATTCTACGAATACTAAGTAAACTACTAAGTTTACTTAGTAGGCTTGATGTTGTTAATGGTGTTGTAATTTTACAACTATTTTGAATGTAGAGCAAGTGAGTCTACATGTTTATGGAGAAAGGAGGCACAGATTACAGAACAGGGAAAGGAAAGGAAGGACCCCATGGTGTCAGGTTGGCTACTGGAGGTATCAGTGTGAACTCCCTATTCAAATATACAAAATCAGATCCAAGGAAATTCCCCGGAATACAGTCAGAAAGATTAAGAAAGTGAAACTATAGAATAAAAGGCAAATGAGAGAATGAATAGCAAGTGCTTTATTACTCAAGCAAAGCAGAGTGTTTTTCACTTATTAAGGGAATCACATCTGGCAAGATGGTGGACTCAGCCGATATGAACATCTTTCCCGCTCCAAATTCATTGAAATGCTGGGTTAAATATGACCCAAGGTTTTAAAAAGAAAAAAAAGAAAGAAAGAAAAAGAAAAACCAAGAAAGAGAAATCCATAGGTACCAGAAACAAAATTCAAAGCCAGAGTTATAATCCCACACCTGTGGCCAGAAGAGTATCAGACCTAGTTCAAGACCCCTAGGGCTGAGGTTTTTTATGTGGGAGGGTGACTCTGAGCTCCACAGGCAGAGAACTGGAACCAATACCCTGCATAAACAGTGGGTTCTAGAAGGGCATCCCCCCTCCATGA
Organism: Zalophus californianus; assembly: GCF_009762305.2. Lineage (NCBI taxonomy): Eukaryota > Metazoa > Chordata > Mammalia > Carnivora > Otariidae > Zalophus > Zalophus californianus. The sequence continues at coordinate 58,507,062 of NC_045604.1, read as the reverse complement.
AAAAGGGATTAGAAAAATTCCTCCCACTGGCAAAGGGAAGCGGCAAAAACACAGTCATTTACCCGAGGCTCTGGGTGGAGCATGAAACACTTTCTTCCGTGAGAAATCAAACATTATGTGCCATCCTGATGCAGGTACCAAATCCATGCATTCTGCATGGGGCAGAAATCCAAACTAATAAATCCATGTAAAAATTAATGCTGACCAAAGTTAAGCATAAGATGGCTCTGTAGTGAATTTCCACATTCAAAAAACAAACACTCGATGAAAGTGAGTGCACAGCATTCACAAGGAGGGAGAGTCAACAAAACAAAAAGCAGAACTGACATTCCAAGAACTTAAATTAATAGAAAAAGATGAATAAGACTGTAAAACAAGAACCATAATGAAAGAACAGGACGTCATGAAAAAATGGTAAGCAACTGTGGAAAAGAATCAAATAGATATTCTAGACATTAAAATTTTCGTTGTCAAAATTAAAAACTCAGTGGTTATGCTGAATGACAGATTTAGCTAAAGAGAAAGATGGTAAACTGGAAGACAGCTCTGAGGAAATGACTCAAAATGTAATTAAAAAGATTAAACTGAAAATATGAAAAGCCAAGATTCATAGAGGACATGATAAGGAGATCCAACATAAGTTCAACAGAAGGGCAGCAAGAGATTAAAGAGAATGTGGGTAGCAGACGCTGCTTGGGGCCTACCCAACTACCACTCTGGGTTTTCTTATTGGCAGAGTTCTGACTTTGTTTTGGTGTAATCCTCCAGTGACTCAAAGAAGGCTGATCCTCCCTACTTCTGGAAGCTAGATCCTGGTTGGTCTAAAGTAATCATTGTGTCCCTTCTCCTGGCAAAGTAGCTGGGAGAAGTCTGGGGTTGGTGGGGGTGGAAATGGGGATATCTGCGGAAAGTTGCTCTGATCTCACAAAGACACTAGGAAGAGAAATCTCTTCCGAGGGCCCTAACGGCGAAGAAAGCACAGAGCTGTGGCAGCCATCTTGGGATCTTTAGAGGTGCTCAGGCAGCATGGTGAGCATGGCAAAGAATGGTCGGTCCTCGGGCTGTTGAATTAGCAAACCTTCAAGTCACTTCATCCTGGCTTCTTGTTATGTGAAATACATTTCTTAAAATGATTTTTAGATCTATTTTCAGTTAAGTTTCTGTTACTTAAGTCCAAAGCATCCAACTTGCATTAGGTTGGACCTACACTGTCCACATCAAGGTTGACACAGTTCTTAAAGGGAGGACTGAACATTTTCTAGAATTACAGAAACACACGAGTCCTCAGAATGAAAGGGCATATTGAGTTCTAAGAGTAAATCAGAAAAAGTCTGGGACACCTGGGTAGCTCAGCTGGTTAAGCAGCTGCCTTCGGCCCAGGTCATGATCCCAGAGTCCTGGGATCAAGTCCCGCATCAGGCTCCTTGCTCAGCAGGGAGTCTGCTTCTCCCTCTCCCTCTGCTGCTCCCCCTGCTTATGCTCTCTCTCTCTCTCACTCTGACAAATAAATAAAATCTTTAAAAATAAAAAATAAGAAGTCTGCATCAAGGCATATCACAATGAAAAATGACAAACACTGAGATACAGAGAAACTAGTAAATGCAAGTTTTCTGATTAAGAAGTAAAAATTAGATAAACAGCAGACTCTTCTTTTGAAGAAAACAGAAAATAGAAGCCAGAAAACCATGGAATGATCTCCTCAAAGTGCTGAGGAAAAGAACTCTTGCCCTAACGTTGTAGAACATCATTCAAGAGAAGACACAATATACTTCTGAGGCAAACAAAATCTGAATGTTCACTAACTGTAAACTGACTGAAAGATCCACTTAAAGACACAGCCCATCAAAGAATCCAAAATCCCAGAAATAAGTAGGGTGCAAGAATCAATTGTTAGAAAAGAAACTGGCAAATATATGGATAAATCTAAATAACCACTGCATAAAAATGAAATTTAAAAAGTTAAACATCAACCATAAATTTTATAAAAAGAGCTAATTTGGGACGCTCCAACAGGGTGAAATTAAAGTACTAAGCAAAGTGGAAGCTCTTAAAGGTCCGGTGAGAGTAGGAAGCGTCCAGGTTAGTATGTACTCAGGGCAGGAACTTTGGTTAGGACTGCTTCCCCAGCAGTTGGACAAGCCTGCACACAGTAGGTATGCTCAGTAATTATCTGTAGATGAATGATGAGCTTTCAAAATTCTGTCACTGTTAAATAGGAGTGTTAACAATGTAAAAGAATAAAAATAGGATGCAAAACTTCCAATCCAAAAGACAGGGAAAGGGGCTCCGGGGTGGCTCAGTTGGTTAAGCGTCTGCCTTCAGCTGAGGCCAGGATCTCAGGGTCCTGGGATCGAGCCCCACCTTGGGCTCCCTGCTCAGCGGGGAGCCTGCTTCTCCCTCTCCCCCCGCTCATGCTCTCTCTCAAATAATCTTTAAAAAACAAAACAAAACAACAAACAGAAGACGGGAAAAAAAATTAAGAAAGCACTACTGGTGTATGTACTCTCCAGTGGCCCTACAGCAGGCACGCTCGTGAGCTGGAGGACAGAAAACCCAGGGCTGCCTGCTGAGCCTCAGATCCTCTGGCCCAACCTTACCCAGGAGGCAGAGGGGGGCGTGGGGGCCAAACAGCCGCCCAACCAGGGAATTCCAAAATCCTGGCCTCTGCCAGGAGGCCTACAGCGGGGAGGCACAAGCCCCAGCAAATCTCCCAGGGGTGTACCTTTAAAGAATAAGAGAGAGGGCTCAGATTGCCCCAGCCAGCGAAGGCATCCTGGCAGGCAGCCGGCTTCCCCAGGCCCGACAAGCCCGGACCCATTGCATGGGAACAAATTCACGTGTGACTCACATCACCACCTGAGGGCCAGGTCGGCCTCCAGACACAAAGGTGGTTCAGAACTCCCACACTCGCTACGTCCTGCCTTGTGCTGCAACTCTGAGAAACAACACAAGTATCCCCTGAGGTGGGTTTTTTTTTTTTTAAATTTTACTTATCTATTTACTTGTGAGAGAGAGAGTGCGCAGGGGGATGGAGGGCAGAGGGAGATGGAGAGAAAGAATCTCCAGCAGACTCCCTTCTGCGTGTGGAGCCCAATGCGGGGCTTGATCTCACAACCCTGAGATCATGACCTAAGCTGAAACCAAGAGTCGGATGCTTAACCGACTGAGCCACCCCGGCGCCCTGTCTGAGGTTTTAATAAACGTATCAGAAGTTATCCCTGACAGGTCACTGGGGAAGGCTGAACGTTCCCTCCTCCTCCTGCCGTGGCTCTGTGTAGCATGGACACACGTCGTTCAGAGCTGCCTGGGCCCTCCTGGCCATTCCCAGAGACCACGAACAGTCTGCTGGGTTAGCCTGCTGGCAAAGGCTTCAAGTCATTCAAAGCCAAATCGTGATACTCAAGTAAGGGATCAGTATCATTCTGGGTTAAAAAACAAGGCAACGTTCTAGAATATTGAGACAGGTATCTACTATGTTTTATAAACCCATCTGCGTGGTAATTTCCAAGTAATTCTGGAAGTAATCTTGATCTGCAAAAATAGAATTACTACAATTTAAGGGTAGATTACCTCTCTTGTTTAATTGTGCAGATTTGGATATTTATGGTCTCACCTCCTGTTTCAACCTAGAACTCTGATTTTCCTGAAGGTCAGACTAGCTACCACAGGCTGGTAGGCTGAGAGAATACGGGCCTGGGGGCGCAGCAGCGGGCTGTCTTTGGCACTGAGGAGAGCACTCACAGGCAAAGCTGAGGGAGTGATGGGGGGGGGAGGGGTAAGGGGAGAGAGAATGCAATGAATCCATCCACAAATGCTGGTCAAATAACCTGAGACTGAATCATCTTGTTCTCCTCGGGTACAGGAGCCAATATATTTTTGCCTTCGCCGAGGCTACCTAAGCTGGGTTTCTGTCACTTGCAACTTAAAGAATCCCAACTAATACTTGGAGACGCATGGTCTGCATACAAAATGTCAAGACCCCACTTTTTTGGACGTTAGTACCAGACACCTTCCCTTCTTCAAGGTTAGGCCGACTCCTTAGGCACAGCTCCGCCTTCCTCAGCCTCCTTCTAAAAACTTTACTCTCTTCTTCTCGCTGCACACTCGTGGACTCTAGTACCATGGACCCCTCGTATGGCAGCACAGAGCAGCTTTTCACCCCCAGAATTCGGTCTCTTTGGGATCAGGAGATTCGTGTCCCGGTCTACAAGCCACTACAAAGAAAAGGAGGCCCCCCCAATGCCCCTCAGAAGTAAGACCATCAAAGGGTCCCCCCGAGAGCCTACAGACACAGGCCCAGGCTCAGGTGGCCGCTGGAGGCTGTGTTGGTCGGAAGGAGGCAGTTCTTCAGGCAGCTCTCTAACCAGGGACCACTGGACATGCCAGGACACACCTGTCCTCTCCTGAAGTCTTCTCTAGAAAAACAGATTCTTTGGGCATAAGGTTCTCTTCTGACATTCTTAAATATACCTGAGGGGAGTGGTTCACTTTCTCTGCTGCGGCACCCACCTTTATGAGGAGCCTGGAAGCTGGGACCACCAGAGGCCCTCTGCTAGAGAAATTAAATGCCCATCAAACGCCAGGCAGGCACAGAAGATACTCAAATAAGCCAGGTGAGGTCACGGTAGCCCTGTTCTAGCAATTCTCTCAGGGGTTCTTCATCTCGGCACCCCCAAGCGCTTTATGCACGTCAGTCACCGGCTGGAGGGGAAGGGGTGGAGTTGAAAGAAGGTTCTAATAACTACCTTGCTCTGCACTAAGGGAACTGAGATCGACGGTAAGCCCCCACCCCCTCCTACTACAAACCAGACCACACACCTTGTTGAGAGCCAGAGAGAGATCACAAGATCCCTGGGTGTCCCTCCCCATACTCCTGCCATCCTTCCTGGGCACTGTGATCGCTGTCCCAAAAATTGGAGATGCAACAGGCTGGCCTCTGCAACCCCAGACGGAGGCCCAGCCAGCCAGCCCAGAGTCTGGCCCCATGTGCAGTGCACTCTGCTCTTGCCCTGACAAGGCCACCACAAACCTAGGAATGTCCTAGTCCCAAGCCTCTCACTTCACATGTAGAGCAGGTCTGAGCTCCGGTCTGCTTGGGAAAATGCACTGCAGAAGGAAAAAAAGCTGCAGTCGGAACTGCAGACTGCCTTAAGTCCCTGATGGAGTTCTTGGTGGGCCAGTGGCAGAGACCTGGCTTTGGTCCCCTCTGCACGGACATTATCCACCTGAGTACCTCACTGCGCTTCACAACATCCTTCAGTAGAGACTAGAAGGCTGGAGGCGGGGGCTCTTCACGGACTGTGACCCTGTCCACAGAGGTCAACCGTGAGTCTGCCTGATGTCTTCCCCAAACCAAGCCCTTGCTCCTCAGCATAGACACTTCCCAAGGCTTGGTCCTTGATCCATCCCTTTCTCCCTACACTCTTGAGAATCTCATCCATTTCCAGAGTGTTACTTATTTTTAACTAACAATAAACAGTATTTGCAAAACACCGTGCAACATACAATGTGTCCTGACATGCATCATCTCATTAGATCATCTGAGTAACTCTGAGAGGTAGGAATTAGGCTTCTCCCCATTTTAGAGAGGCAGCCTAACACATGGTTAAGAGCATGAACCCTGGAACGAGAGAGCCTGGGTTCAAATCCCAGCTCCACTACTTACTGGCTCTGTGACCTTGACGTGTTCCCTAAACTCTCTGGGCATGAGCTTTCCCTTCTGTAAAATGGGGACAATACTCTTACGCAGAGTTGGTGGGAGAAATCAATGCGTTAATATTTGTACAGTGCTTTAGAATAGTGTTTGGAACCATGTAAGTGTTTGTTAAATAAGTAAAATGGGGAAACTGAGGCTCAGACAGGTTAAGTGCCTAGTTTGCGAGAACAGGCAGGAGCAGCTATACAACTTGGCCTGATGGCCGTGAGGCTACCATCTGTCTTCAACTCATCCATTCACCACAGAAGATGCAGCATGGTGTGGCCTCACCTACACACCCGATTTCTCACCCACCAACCCCTTCAACAGGCCCTCTGCTCCAGCCAACTGTGCTATGTGCTTCCATTTTCCAATTTACTTTTGCTTCAACCCATCCTCCTCTCAGAATACTCTCCCTGTTTATAGAATGGCTGAATAAAGATTTACTGAGTCTAAAATATGTTACTGATCTATTGGTCTAATTAATGACTTTATTGAAAGAGGGAAAGAAACAAACAAATGGGGGAGCAGGGAGACTGAAGCCTAAGAAACAAACAAAAAATATACCAAGTCATGACACAGAATCTGGCAATGATTTCTTGGACAGGACACCAAGGGCACAGGCAAAAAAAAGAAAAAAACAGACAAACTGGACTTCGTGAAGATTTTAAGAATCCGTACATCCAAAGGTACTATCCACAGAATATAAAAGCAACCCACGGAATGGGAGAAAATGTTTGCAAATCATATGTCTGATTAGGGATTACTATTTAGAATATATTAAGAACTCCTAAAATTCAAGACTAACCTAAAAAAAACCTGCATCCAAAAAAGAGATGTAAATGGCCAGCAGGTACATGAAAAGATGCTTAACATCACTGAGAACTAAGAAAAGCAAATAAAACTACAAAGAGATATCATCTCATACCCATTAGAATGGCTGCTACAAGAAAAAAACAAAACAAAACAAAACAGAAAACAACAGTGTTGGTGAGGATGTGCAGAAATAGAGCCCTTCTGCACTGTTGGTGGGAATGTACTGACAAAGCTGCTGTGGAAAACAGCATGAAGCTTTCTCAAAAAATCAAATATTGAATTACCATACAACCCAGCAGTTCCACTTCTGGTTATAAACCCAAAAAATGAAAAGCAGGGTCTCGAAGAAATACTTGTACACCCATGTTCCCAGCAGCATTATTCACACTAGCGAAAATGTGGAAGCAACCCACGTGTCCACTGAGTGATGAATGGATACGCAAAATACAGTACACCCACACGATGCAGCCCTGGAGGCTGTGATGTGGGCTCCAACACGGATGCACCCGGGGGACACTACGCGGAGTGGAATAAGTCAGTCACAGAATGACAAACACTGGATGATTCCACTGACACGAGGTGCTCAGAGTAGTCAAAATTCTAGAGATAGAATGGAGAACGGTGGGCACCAGGAGCTGAGGGTGAGAGGGAGGGAGGGGCTGGTTAATGGGTTCAGTTTTACCGGATGAGGAGAGTTCTGGAGAGAGATGGCGGCAATGGTTGCAAAATGTGAATGGAGTCAATACCACTGACTTGTGCACTTAACTACAGCTAAGATGGCAAGTTTCATGTTAAATTAAAAAAAAAAAAGCTGAAAAACTCATTTATCAGGGTTCCTTCTCTTGAACGCCTCTCCCCACAGGCTTTGGAGTCACCAAGTGAAGGCAGTAGCTATCTTCCCCCACGGGCGGCATCTGGAGTACCCCACCCCCCCGCCACCAGCTCCAGCGGACGGAGCGGCCTGGACGAGTGCTCACCAGATCCTCGTCCAGCACGGGCTCTCAGGCTGAGCACACGACGTGAAACCATAAGTCACGCGGCACCCTCCCCAGAGGCCACAGTCAAACACAACTCAGCCCTCTGTTCCTCAAACCGCTCCGTTGCAGTGTTTGTCATGCGTGTTGGGAGGATGTGAGGAACACTCCGTACTAAGCCAGCTGGACTCGGAGCCATGCACTGTCCGCTGAATTTTTTTAAAGGGCCCCTGGCCTCGTCCCAGGCCGCCCCCAGCAACAGCAAAGGCCGCCAGCATCCCCCTGGTATTTTCCGGTCCACGAGGGCCAGGCCATTTCAGCCCCCAGAAAGTCCACAGTCCACCAGCTGCAGTCGTTGAGCAAGACAGCTCTCCAGGGGAGAGTCCTAGGTCCCCAGGGAAAAGCGCTTTAGGAAAAGGCAGGGCAAGCAGCATGGGCTGACTGCAGCTCTCCGGGGGAGCTTTAGCACCCTGAAGGTCCAGCCAGACCGGACTAGAGGGATTACGCTTCCAGCTGCACACAAGGCAGTGATCTCCCCTTTGCCAGGCCACTGGACACCCCAGCCTGGACCACATGACCACCCTGGGTGGAAGAAGAGCAGGAACACCAGCTCTTCCAGAGCAGGCATGGAAAAGCCTCCACCACGCAGGCCTGCGGCCATCCTGCCTGGAACCGGGATCCCAGTAGGCAAGGCTGGGTCAGACCAGGTCAGAACGGCCCCGGGCTGTTCCAAATTCCCTGCCGCTGCTGCCAGACGTGGGGGTGGTGGACCAAGGGTCTGGTCAGGATCCCCTACTCAGGCAGACAGAAAGAAGCCAATGCCACTCCCCAGAGCTCCCAACTCAAACGTCCAAGTGGCTACTCAACATCTCCAGTTGGATGTCACAAGCATGGCAAGCCTGGCATGTCCGCAACCAGACTTCAACTCTCTCAGATCTGCCCTTTCCACATTCTTCTTCATCTCACATTATGGTTCCCCCATCCTCCCAGTGGCTCAGACCCTAAGCTGGGGAGTCACTCCTGAGTCCTCACTTCGTCTCACAGCTCCTCTCTGGTTCATCAGCAAATCTATGGGCTCTAATTTGGACAAGTTTCTAGAATTCAACTATGTTTAACTATCTCTGCTACCGTTACTCTTTTCCAGGCTACATTGTATCTTCTCTGGATTATTAAAACACCTTCCTCACTAGCCTACCTGCATCTACCACTGCCCCCATCCTCAACGCAGCAACCACAATGAGCCGGTTCAAACAGAGGTCAAAACAAATGAACAAGTCACTGCTTTAATCATAACCCCAAAAGGATTCCTGTATCACTCAGAATAAGCCCTGCAGTTTCCCACATGATCTAGCTCTCCATTACTGCTCCAACCTCATCATAAAAATTGCTTTTTACACCCACTCCAACCACACTGGCTTCCTCACTATTTCACAGATACATCAAGCATGCACCCACCTCAGGGCCTTTGCACTTGCTGTTTCCTATGCCCGGAATGCCCTTACCCCAGATATCTTTGGAGGCTGCTCTCCCACTTCCTTTAGGTTTTAACTTAAACCACCTTTTTGGCAAGGCCCTCCCAGCCCACACTACCTTTTATACTCCTCTCCAAGACTTCATGGCTCCACTCCCTTCCTTTTCGTATAATACCCAGTTATTCTTAGTGCAGATACGTGTACTTATCTTATTAATGCCTTTCTCTCCTGAAAGACTGTATGCTTCACGAGTGCAAGGAATTCTGCTCTGCAAATTTCTTTGCCAGCCCCTAGAACAGCGACTGACAAATAACAGGTACCCAATAGATGTGATAAATGATTGACTACATGAATGAACCATGGGACCCTGGGCATCCTGGCACACTAGGTGGTTTTTGCTCTGCAAACATAGCAGACGCTCTTCACCATCCAGTCATTATCCCTTTCCCCTCTCAAAAGAACTCTGGCTAGACACAGGGCACTAAATATACCTACAAAAAGCAGACTCACTGTACAGACCTTGGGCAGCCGTCAGACCCAGTTCCAGTCAACAGAAGTCTACAACGTGACGAAGGCTATCCATTTTCTGATAAAGGCGGACACACTCAGCTATGGCTTCTGCCCTTTTCCCTTTCCCCTCTCTCCTGGCTGGAACTCAAACCCAAGCTTCCAAATGAGGCAGCCACCTTTTGACCAGGTAGCTGGAACTGCCACGCAATCCGAGCAGGAAGACTAAAGCCCAAACCACATGTCGAACTGTGAAGCCGCTGTGCCCAGCCATGCTAGTCAACCCCTTTAGGGTTAAGTCCTTGTTGTACAGTGTCCCTTCCATGCTACGTAGAGCAAAGCTAACCTGATACACAGGGCAAAGGTGGGAGGACAGACGCAGAGGAAGGCGAACTGCGCTGTGGGGTCTTCATTCATCTATCCATCCTCCGCTCCCATCTACCCAGGCCCTCGGCCCCACAGTGAGCCTAACTCGCTCACCCTTTGCCATAACTACAGAATCAAAGACTCTAATCGTTAGGGAGAGAGGGTCTCCAGTAAGGACTTCTCTTCCAAAAATGCACTAAAACCCTGGGCTAGTCCTTGGAAATGTCTCATTCTGGATCGCTGACTTTTATGAATTGGTGGGGTTTTCCCACCTTAAAATATCAAAACTCTTTATTTTAAGCCTTTAAGCAAAATTATGAAAATCTACCATGTATTTCTCTATATTTTAAAACAAACCATACAAAACAATGATTTTTCACGATTCAAGGTCATTAAGTACCGAGATAAATGGAATTCTGACTTGGGAAAGACCTTAGAGATGAATTCTAAGGCACCTGCTTTCTTCTGGAAGCTCAGGGAAGACGGTGTGCTCGTCACAGTCACCGGGAGAGCGGATTTCCACCGCGGGGCTGCAAACAGGGATTCCCTCCAATCAGATCAGGGCGACAGTATATTTCTTTCACACCAAATGCGCCTTTATTTCCTTCTTATACTTTCTCTGCCATTTTTGTCAACTTTCAGCTTCCCCTTTTCCCTATACAAAGTACACTTACCTATAGTTTTCCTCGTGGAACTTTGTTAAAGGTCTTTTTTTAAAAATTTTATTAGGTTATGTTTGTCGCCATACAATACATCATTAGTTTTTGATGCAGTGACCCACGATTCGTTGTTTTCGTATAACACCCAGTGCTCCATGCAGTACGTGCCCTCCTTAATATCATCACCGGGCTAACCCTTCCCCCCTCCCTCCTCCCCTCTAATGTTTCTGAGTCTTTCATGGTTCATCTCTCCTTCCGATTTCCCCCCCTTCATTTTTCCCTTCCTTCTCCTAATGTCCTCCATGTTATTCCTTATGTTCCACAAATAAGTGAAACCAAATGATAATTGACTTTCTCTGCTTGACTTATTTCACTTAGCATAATCTCCTCCAGTCCCATCCATGTTGACGTAAAACTTAGGTATTCATCCTTTCTGATGGCTGAGTAATGTTCCATTGTATATATGGACCACATCTTCTTTATCCATTCGTCTGTTGAAGGGCATCTCGGCTCTTTCCAGTTTGGCTATTGCGGACATTGCTGCTATGAACATTGGGGTGCATGTGGCCCTTCTTTTCACTACATCTGTGTCTTTGGGGTAAATATCCAGCAGTGCAATTGCTGGGTCATAGGGTAGCTCTATGTAAAGCAAGGGAGCACATCAGTGCAAAGATCTCCAAGTACAGCCTCGGTCATATAAAGGTCATTTCCTCCTATACCTTTGGGGAGGGTTGATTTTCGACCTCTCAACACTCTGCCATGCAAGTGACATAGGAACTGTGGCATATTCTGGAAAAACAGGGACCCCTGAAACACCTCTGAGCTCAGCATCTAATTTTAGTATTTTTTAAGAAGTAAGAGGGAAACTGCTGAATCTAAAAGCAAGATCGTTGAGCCCCACTAGATTTTATACCACCAGGAAACTGGTATGTAAGTGCAGACAAGTATATACTGAAGGTCTAACACTACAATTTCCCCAAAGGCCAAGCCTAGAAAGTGCAAACTTCTCGAAGAGACTACAAGCACATTTGCAGACGATATCTGTGCAGGCCTGCATGAGAAGGCAGAGAGTGCTACTAGTTCTTGGCTATCTTGATTTCCTATATAAGCTGTCCTATCACACATCCTCGAAGTCACGCATTCCCAAACTGTGGGTGGCAGTTCACTGTCTGTAGACCAAACAAATGACATCTTGCCCACGTAGAAACTACTATTCTTCAAGAGTCTATAGATGCTATTGTGGTCAAACTAAAATTCACTTTTCACGTGGTTATTGATTCAAAGCAGCTTTTTGTAATTAAGCATTTTCTCCAGCTGAGGTGTTATTAAAAGGGGACATGCAGCCTGGGGAAAGCTTGGAGATCACTACCAGAAGCCATGCTAGGCCCCTGCCTTCCTTGTTGCCACTTATATAAATAACACCTACCTCAAGGTCCACCTTAACAGCAAAATGCTGAAGAAAACTTTCTGGAACATTCCACCCTCACAGTGAACTTTACTACCTCTTACTAGCTACAGTTTTCCCTTTACATTTCAGTTATTCTGTCAGACATGCATGTGTTAGCACAAGTTTTTATTTTAGGTGAGGATACTTACTCCTCCAGAAAACTTATTAATTCTTCCTCAGTTTCCCCTTTGAATTCCCAACAGCACTTTGCATGTGGGAGAAACTATTTTATATGCCCCCTACTCTTTAATATCTACGTCAATCTGATACTCAATATAAAAAATAGTTTTTGGAATCTTGACCAAACCTAGGTTTGAATTTCATATGACCTGTGTGTGTCTCCTAACATCTCTGAGCTTCAAATTCTCCATGAGGAAAGAGAGAGTGAAATTTACCTTCTTTATGTGATTGTCAAGAGGAATTTATGACCTAGCCATAGAAGCTAGGCAGTAAAAAGAAATAAAAGCCAGCCAAATTGCAAAGAAAAAAGTAAAACTGGGGGCGCCTGGGTGGCTCAGTCAGTTAAGCATCTGCCTTCAGCTCAGGTCATGACCCCAGGGCCCTGCGATCGAGCCCCTCATTGGGCTCCCTGCTCAGTGGGGAGTCTGCTTCTCCCTCTGCCTGCTGCTCCCCCGGCTTGTGTGCACTCTCTCTCTCTCCCTCTCTGTCAAATTAAAAAAAAAAAAAATCTTAAATAAAAGAACTAATGAATGAATTCAGTAAAGTCTCAGTATATAAAATTAATATATATAAATCAGTTGCATTTCCATTTCTACACACTAATAAGAGCTATCAAAAAGAGAAATTAAGGGGTGCCAGGGTAGCTCAGTCAGTTAGGTGTTTCACTCTTGATTTCGGCTCAGGTCATGGTCTCAGGGTCAGGAGATCAAGCCCCACATTGGGCTCCACACTGGGTGTCTAGCCTGCTTGGGATTCTCTCTCTCCCTCTTCCTCTGCCCCTCCTCCCTACCCCATTTGCACACTCTCTCTCTCTCTCTCAAAAAAAAGAGAGATTAAGAAAATAAACCCATTTATAATTGCATCAAAAATAATAAGATACCTAGTAATAAATTCAACCAAGGTGAAAGACCTGTACTCTGAAGACTATAAAACACTGATGAAAGAAACATCTTCAGATGACATAAATAAATGTAGAAATGTACCATGCTCATGGACTGGAAGAATTAATATTGTTAAAATGTCCATACCACCCAAAGCAATCTACAGATTCAATGCAATCCCCATCAAAATACTACCAAAATTTTTTTTCATTTTTCACAGAACTAGAAAAAAGAATCCTAAAATTTGTATGGGACCACAAAAGACCCCAAACAGCCAAAGAAATCTTGAGAAAGAAGAAAGCTGAAAGCATCACCCTCCCTGATTTCAAACTATACCACAAAGTACAATAATCAAAACAGTATGGCACTGGTATGAAAACAAACCACACAGATCAGTGAACAGAATAGAGAGCCCAGGGGAGCCTGGGTGGCTCAGTCAGTTAAGAATCCAACTCTTGATTTCAGCTCAGGTCATGACCTCAGGGTCATGAGATCGAGCCCCAAGCTAAGCCCCATGCTCAGCATGGAGCCTGCTTAAGATTCTCTCTCTCCCTCTCCCTCTGCCCCTCCCCCCACTCTTGCTCTCTAAAAAAAAAGAATAGAAAGCCCAGAAATAAACCTTCACATATATGGTCAATTAATCTGTGACAGAGGAGACAAGAACATACAATGGGGAAAAAAGCAGTCTCTTCAATAAATGATGCTGGGGAAACTGGACAGGAACATGCAAAAGAATAAACTGGACCACTTTCTGACACTGTACACAAAAATTAACTCAAAATGGATTAAGGATGTAAATGTAAGAACTGAAACCATAAAACTCCTTGAAGAAAACACAGGCACCAAGCTCTTTCACACTGGTCTAAGCAGTATCTTTTTAAACCAGGTGCATCACGTGGGACTACATCAAAAAAGCTTCTGCACAGCAAAGGAGACCATCAACAAAACGCAAAAGGAACCTACTGAATGAAAAAAGATATTTGCAAATCATTAAGGGGTTAATATCCAAAATATGTAGACACAACTTAATATCAAAAAACAACCAACCTGATTTAAAAATGGGCAAGGGACTTGAATAGACATTTTTCTGAAGACAAAATGCAGATGGCCAATGGGCACATGAAAATATGATCATCACTTACCATCAAAGAAATACAAATCAAAACTGCAGTGAGATACCACCTCACACCAGTCACACTGGCTTGTATCAAAAAAAAAAAAAAGAAAAGAAAATAGGGACACCTGGGTGGCTCAGATGGTTAAGCGTCTGCCTTCAGCTTGGGTCGTGATCTCAGGGTCCTGGGATCAAGTCTGATGGGCTCCTTGCTCAGCGGGGAGTCTGTTTCTCCCTCTCCCTCTGCCTCTCCCCTCTGGTCATGCTCTCTCTCTCTCTCAAATGAATAAATAAAATATTTAAAAAAAAAAGACAAAAATACAAGTGTTGGCTAGGGTGTGGAGTAAGAGGAACCTCTGCACACTGTTGGTGGGAATGCAAGTTGGTGCAGCCACCATGGAAAACAGTACAGAGGTTCCTCAAAAAATTAAAATAGTATGACCACTACTACACGATCTAGCAATCCTGCTTTGGGGTATTTATCTGAAGAAAATGAAGACACCAATTCAGAGAGAAATATGCACCCCTATGTTCACCGCAGCATTATTTACAATTGACAAGATCTGGAAACAACCCAAGTGTCCATCCATAGACGAATGGAAACAAGATGTGGTACATACACTATAGAATATTCCTCAGCCATACAGAACAATGAAATCTTGCCACTTGAGACAACATGGATGGACCTAGATGGTATTATCTACATGAAGTAAGTCAGAGAAAGACAACACAAAATTTCACTTATATGTGGAATCTAAAAAACAAAACAGAAACAGACTCACAGACACAGGGCGGGTAGGGCTGTGGGGGTACCTGGTGAAGTGGATGAAGAGGCACAAACTTCTCGTTACAAAGTAAGTAAGGCATAGGGATGTGATGGACAGCATAAGGAACAGAGTCAGTAATATTGTAATAACGCTATGTGCTGATGGGCAGGAAGGAGAGTTATGGTGGGGTCATTTCGTAACAGAAAAGAGGGAATTTACAAGGAAGCGTGTGAAAGCAGGTAGTTGAGCGGCTGTCAGAGGATAAACTCAAAAAAATGTTTTAAGATATATAAGACATGAAAAGAAAACATTCTTCATTTCCCCTCCAAATTTTAACAAAAGCCAAAGAGATTTCTTTTTTTTTTTTAATTTTATTTATTTGTCAGAGAGAGAGAGACACAGAGAGAGAGAGAGCACGCAAAAGCAGGGGGAGAGGCAGGTAGAGGGAGAAGCAGGCTCCCCATGAAGCAAGGAGCCCGATGCAGGACTCAATCCCAGGACCCCGGGATCATGACCTGAGCCAAAGGCAGATGCTCGACCTACTGAGCCGCCCAGGCATCCCAAAAGCCAAAGAGACTTCATTTGACGACTTCAGTGGATGACACAGAAGAGAAAGGATGCATAGCAAGGACCATAGACGGAAGCATCTGGGACTCCATGAGGGGCCCAGGGCTCCAGGACTTGAACCTCACTGCTTGGTCACCCCAGGAAAGGGCTCCCGCCCAGAAGTGAGCCGCTTCGGTGACCAGCAAGGCGGGCCTTCTGCCCAGTGGGGGTGGCGGGCACTCAGCTGACCGGCTGACAGGGAAACACACCTCGGCCCATGATATGGTTGATGTTCCATGCACACCACCCCAACCCTGAAAGAGCAAATCTCATCTTTTTTAAGATAAATAGTATCAGGATGACTGGGGAAGGTCTAAAAATGTCCCTGCAGAAGACTCTAGATCACAATCAAACCCAATCACTACCCCAGTCCCCAATTTTCTACATCAGTGGTTCTCAAAGGAAGGGAGCTTCTGCCTCCCCTCCCCCACCCCAGGGAGGAGTCTCTGGAAATGCCCAGGGACATTTTTAGTTGTCACATCTCAGGGGACAGCACTGTCATGTAAGGCCAAGGCCACTGCTAAACACCCACGATGCACAGGACAGCCCCGCACAACAAATTATCCAGCCCAAAATGTCAGCAGTGTGGAGGCTGAGAAATCCTGTTCTATAGGAGCACTGTAGTTCATTCTACTTTTTACTGTATGTACTTAAACAGATCGAAGGAAAGTAAAACAACTCTCTCCATAAAACACACACACACACACACACACACACACACACACACACACACGTGCTCTAAGAAGATAAGAAGAGATGGAAACTATGCTGGGAATAAGACTAAGACTACTTCTATCACAAGATAAACAATACTATTATGTTAATTGGTTTCTACCCTAAACTGTTTTATTCATTACCCTCCTAGAGCCCAGCAAATGAATTAAACTTATATTGTTAAAATTGAAAATGTTATTTTTCAATGTTTTCAAGTAGTATCACTTCTGAGGGGTGCCTGGGTGGCTCAGTCGTTAAGCGTCTGCCTTCGGCTCAGGTCGTGATCCCGGGGTCCTGGGATCGAGCCCCACATCGGGCTCCCTGCTCAGCGGGAAGCCTGCGTCTCCCTCTGCCACTCCCCCTGCTTGTGTTCCCTCTCACTCTTGCTGTCTCTCTTTCAAATAAATAAATAAAATATTAAAAAAAAAATAAAGTAGTGTCACTTCTGAATCCTTTTTTTTTCTGATGACCATATCTGAGACAGATGCCATCACAGAAAGCCCTGAGGAATAAAGGGTGTCCCCTCCCTGCCTTACCACACTGCCACTGGTTCCTGGATACTCCGGGCTTCCCCTTCCCATCCCTCACTCGGCTACCCCTAAAAAAGGTTTCCTGAATACCTACTCTGTGCCAAGCCACTGGGACACAGCACTGAGCGAGGTACCAAAATCTCTCCTCTCCTGGAGCTCACACTCATGGGGGAGGGGACACGGACAGTAAACAAATAGGCACCAAATACACAAAATAATTCCAGATAGTGGTAGATGCCATGAAGATTCAGCAGGGTGAAAGGAGAAGGAATGGGTGGGTGGGGGGTGTGGGTAGTCAGGAGATCTCTCCCAGGTGACATTTGATCAGAGCAGAAAACAATGCAAAGGAATTTCAGGCCAAGGGAAAAGCCTGTGCAAAGGCCCTGAGGCAGAATGGTGAGAATGCTGGGGAGAAGTGGAAGAAAGGGGAACAGCAGACCACCTAGAGTCAGGGGCAGATGACTTTACGAAGGGCACCAGGACCATGGTGAGGAGTGTGGATAAGAGCCCATGCGTGACAGAGGCCCCTGGAGCAAAGTGGCTTACATGTTTTAAAAGGGTCACTCTGCTGCTGGGGCAAGAGCGCACGTAGGGGGAGCGTGGTGGCAGGGACACAGCTAAGGAGGTGGCTGCTGTAGCCCAAGTGGTAGCTGAAAGGCTTGGACCAGGGTTAATGAGGGTTAACGAGGGGGTCTGAAGTGATCAGATTCCTTAATCGCCAACATTTCAGGGCTCTTGAGGCCCCAGGAGGAACTCAGCATGGCTGTGTTATCTTACAGACCATGAAACCGAAGCCCAAAGAGTTAAGTGAGTTACTCAGCCACACACGTAATTACTGGTAGAGCCCAGATGCCCTGACTGCCCTCCCTACACCTTGGCCCTGCCTGGCCAGCCCCAGGCCTGGCTGGGGTAGGAAGGTGAGCCTCTAGAAGGCAGTCCCAGTCAGGTGAAAACAAATGACTGTCCTTGCTTCGAGAAAGGATGACCTCCTCACCAAATCCCAACGCGCCCTCCCTTGAGCTCCCGGCAGCACCTGATGCCCTCAACCAACTTCATTTTCTTCTGAGACCCCCTCTGCCCGTGGCTCCCCCGCTGCAGCTCTCCCCTGCCTCTCCCTCCTTCATTCCTTGCCAGTCTTGCTTATCTGGAGCTCTCCTGCCATCAGCATGGCTGCTCCCCAAGGGGCCCCTGCCACGCTACTTCTCCCTCTCCCATCTACAGAGGAAACCGTTTCCCTCCTCTACATCCCTTTGCTCCGGGAGCTGTCCCCCAGTTTCCTCTGGAGAGTCACCCTTTCCAGACCTGCAGTCCAGTGCCTTCATGGATAGGACACATGATTCATGCCTCGCCAACCAGCACATTCCAACTCCCTCTGACCCACTCAGTTTATGAGATGTGAGGGCCTGCTGCTGGGGTGGCTGGGCGAAAGACGGCTCGGCTCCCCTCTCCCCCTGGATTTAAACCTGCAGCCTCCCCTAGCCATCTCGAGGGGAGAGCCTGAAACAAGAGCAGCTAAGAAAATGAGTCCCGATAGAATCGTTTGAACCTGGAACCCATGCCTGAAGCCAGACATGCTCCTGAGCTTTTTAGGGATGGGAGCCAGTAACTTTCCTTTCTGCTTCAGCCAATGTGAACTGGATTTTCTACTCCTTGGAAAAGGAAGAGTCCCACTTGATACCTAGCATCTCTCTCTCTGCACTCTCTCTATACCCACTTGAACGGTGATGACTCAAAAATCTCCATCCAGATCCCGGACAACCCTTTGGAGCTCCAGATTCATATCCGCCCACCCAGTGGATGTTTTCTCCCACCTGTCACACCCAGGCACCTCAGCCAGAACATGTGCAGAATGGAATTCATCATCAATGCTTCTACCATCTCAATATGCTAGTCTTTGTGTTTTTCACCACCCTAGAAAAAGCATCACCCTCCGCCCAAATCACTCAAGACAGAAACCCGGGACATCAGAGAGCATTCTTGCCAGGTAATCCTGATGGGGCTAAGACCCCGACTGCCATTTTCTGAGTGTGTGACCTTGGGGAGATGAATGAACATATCTAAGCCTTGGATTTTCATATGGACTTGCTTGTTTCTACGAGATGCTGTATGTGAAGCAATCAATGCTGGTCGGTCGGTTCCATTCCTTATCACAGACATCTAGTGCATCCCTAAATTCTAACTCAAAACTTCATGGTCACTGCCATTACCCTTGCTGGCAGCCTCCCCATCTTTCTCCTTGATGACTACCAGACATTTCTATCTCGTCTTCTCACCTTTGGTCTCCCCCACTCCTCCCCAGAGTTGCTGGACCATTGACTCCTAACCAGCCTGGTCATACCCTGCCAGGCTCATCCACCTGCACAATGTGCTCATTTGCAAGCCCCTCCGCTGTGGCTCTCTAAACACCCAGGGCCGTTCTCCAGTTTTGTGATTTGGCACAGCAATGTCCACTGAGAATGCCCGTTCTCCCTCTTCTCCCACCCAGGGGAGAACTCATCCTCAAGACTTGATGAAAAAAGTCCCTCTAAAAATGAAAGAAAATAGAGATCCCACATTGCCTAATGAGGCTCACAAATTCAAACCCTGCCTTCCCTGTTGTCCGAGAGCAGGGAACGTGGAAAAAGGCAGAAGAAAAGAAACAGCAATGTAAAATATTTTTTTAAGATTTTATTTATTTGACAGAGAGAGAGAAAGAGAGAGAGAGAACACAAGAAGGTGGAGGGGCAGGCAAAGGGAGAACCAGGCTCCCCGCTAAGCAGGGAGCCTGATGCGGGACTCAGTCCCAGGACCTTGGGATCATGACCTGATCCAAAGGCAGATACTTAACTGACTGAGCCACTCAGGTGCCCCAATAATGTAAAATATTTTTAAATTAAAAAAAAGCAAAGAAAGAATGGAGACGAAAGAGAAAATGTAAGAATGGTTAACCTTGAGACAGGAGAGGGCTTCCTAAGCAGGACAGAAAACTTGAGGCCCACAGAAAAGTGATACAGATTCAGCCATGTAAAAAGTCATCACTTCTGCACATCACAGTAAGCAAAGCTGGGGAAGAAAACATAGAGGGCAAGAGATCTGATTTATTAACAAGAAAAGAATTAAACTCCAGAATTTAGAAAGAGCCTCAGGAATTGATGAAATCATAAACAACTCAACAGAAAAACTGGAAAAGGATTTCATGGGGCAATTTGAAGGAGTGTAAATCGATTAACTTTTTTTTTTTTTTTTTTAAAGTGTAAACTTGGGAGAACCTAAAATGCATAGTACTTTGATCGGGAATGGTCTCTAAGATGCAGGATAATTTTTTAAAACTCCATAAACAGAACAGGGTAGCAGAATGGTATGCTCCCATATTTAAAGGGAGAAAACAGAAGACATATTTTATTTGCCTACAGATGCACCGACTATCTCTAGATGAATACACAAAAACTGGAAAAATTAGTTGCATCCGAAAAGGGAAATAGAGGGCTGAGGTAGGAGGGAGGTGTTACCTTTTACACCCTTTGAATGTTGTGTTTCATATATACGACCTATCCCCAAACAAGTAAACCAAGTAAATAAATTCAATCTTTTTTTCTGCACAATCCCAGATCACAATAAACAAAGGGAATTCTGCTTAAATAATTTTTTTTAAAGATTTTATTTATTTATTTGAGAGAGAGTGAGAGAGAAAGCACACAAGCAGGGGGAGTGGGAGAGGGAGAAGCAGGCTTCCCGCTGAGCAGGGAGCCCGACTCGGGGCTCATCCCAGGACCCTGGGACCATGACCTGAGCCGAAGGCAGACAGACGCCCCCAGGTGCCCCTTCTTAAATAAATGGGGTTTTGTGTGTGTGTGTTTTAAGATTTTATTTATTTGAGAAAGAGTGAGCGAGAGAGAGAGAGAGAGCACAAGCTGGGGGGATGGCAGAGGAAGAGGGAGAAGCAGACTCCCCATTGAGCAGGGGGGCCCAACCTGGGGCTCGATCCCAGGACCCCAGGATCATGACCTGAGCCGAAGGCAGATGTTCAACTGAATGAGCCACTCAGGCGCCTCTTAAAATAACATACTCTTTGGCTCACCAGCTTCACTGGGAGGAATAAGTTTTATCCAGAAACAATCTCATGTACACAGAGATGTGTGTTCACTATAGCATTATGTGTAAGTGAGAAAATTGGAATCAATCTAAGGGCCCATAAATAGGGGATTGTTTAAATGAATTATGGTGAATCTATACTATGAAATACTATGCAGCCATTAAAAAGAATGAAGTAGATCTATGTTCTTTGTTCTTTTTTTTTTTCTTTTAAAGATTTCACCTACTTGAGAGAGAGAGGGAACAAGCAGGAGGGAGGGGCAGAGGGAGGGAGAAGCAGACTCCCTGCTGAGCAGGGAGCCCGACTCGGGGCTCAATCCCAGGACCCTGAAATCATGACCTGAGCCGAAGGCAGACACTCAACCGACTGAGCCACCCAGGCACCTATTTTTTTTTTTTTTAAGTAATCTCTACACCTAATGTGGGGCTTGAACTGATGATCCAGAGATCAAGAGTCACACACTCCACCAACTGAGCCAGTCAGGCGCCCCTATGTTTTTGATATTGGAAGACATCTAAGTCCCATTTTTAAGTCAAAAAAGTTAAGTCAGAGAGCACACAATAATATATGACCCCCATTTATGTATTTTTAAAAGCATATTCAATATATTAAGGCTGGTCCGAAAGTTGGAAAGGCAGATAATATTTTATCATGTTTTATAGTGTAGTATCAATAAACTATGTATTACATATTCACCTATCTTCCAGACTTGGTTGACATATACTCAGGCGCTGAAAAAGACCTAGAAAATACTATACTTACAGTGGTTCCCTCTCAAGTGAGGAGAGGGAATGAAGGAGAACTGGAGGAAATTTTATTTTCCTATACATTTCTCTATTTTTAAAAAATCTTTTATAGTAATTCATGTTTTTTTAAAAAGTTACTACATTCTAGGCATGCTTTGCATTATTTATCCCAGGTCACAGGTTTATAAATGGTAGGGGGCGGGGTGCAGGCTGCCTGACTTCAGAGAGTGCTCTTGATGCAGTGCTCTCTCACCTGCTACTTGAGTAAAAACCAAACCCAAACCCAAATCTGATGTGCCTCCTTCTGTTTTACCCCAGCTCACATGAAAACGCCTTCCTTTATGCTCCCAGCTTCCCTGAACAGATCTGCCCTGAATGCCTGCTGGGCCCGTAAATGGCCAAGGGAAAGACACCACCCGGTTGTAAGCATTCTTCTGGTGGAAGACTAGAATCAGATGAGATTAGCACCGGCTGAATGAATGAAGGCCTGAGTCATAAAGTCAACCCTTCCTCTAAACTCCAGGCAGCACCAATAGCTATCTCCAGTTTTGTTGATGTTTTTTGTTCTCAAAGAAAAACAGCTAGGAGATACCACTCCTCCCTTCCAGTCATGCTTTATTGCATCTCAGAATGACAACAAGTGCTTCCTAAGGTCTAACCCAGAGGTTGCAAGCTAGCAGTCTGCAGGCAACAATCAGCTTCCACACATAATTTGGTTGCTCTGCACATTTTGAAAACTGTTTTGAACTAGTTGCCATCTTTAAAAACATGGGATTTTTTTTCCCATAAAAATTTATAGCCCCCACCCCCACCCCGCACAAACTCGGGTCAAGCAACAATGTCCTGGAGCACTGTTGTACCTGCACCTGGCTCTTTACAGGGAGGCATGCTCCCAGGCCCCCCTCCCACCGGTCCCCCCACCAGCAGCCCTTCTGCCTGCCCTCCTCCTCTGCACGCAAGGCTTCCTGACTGGCCCAGGTAGCAGCAGAGTTTAGACCACAGAACTGTACCTCCTTTGGTGGACATTTAGGTCAGTTCCAGTTCAGCCCATTCTGCCTTCCGCGGAACCCAAACAAAGAGCTCAGCCCCTCTGACCACTCGGTCCTCCTTCGTCTGATACTCCCACCGCGCAGGGCTGCAACACAAAGAGAATGGTATGAGTACCTGAGGCCTTGGATTTAGTTTCTAAAATGCCAAGCAGGCCTCTTTTTGAGGGGTCCCTAATCTCCCTGCCGCGGCGGTAGAGCTTTGGGGCAGGGAGAAGTCCTGAGTTCAAGGACCCGCCTGTGTGAAAAGCACTGCCAAGTCCAAAGACCCGAGTTCAATCCTGGCTCCTGGGCGGAGTACTTACCTCTCTTGAGTCTGTTTCCCCACCTCTAAAACAGGCTAATTGCACTTCACAGGCTAAGTGAATGGAATTTTTAAAAAACGTATATGAAAAGTGCTTATGATAGGTGTGGACTAGAACAAGAAAAGAGGCGCGCTTCGGAAGAAGTGACAGAAAGGGGTGACACAAATCCCAGTTAAAGAGAGGCGGACGAAGAGCCCGGGTCTGTGTGATCTGAGGTCCTCCCGTCTCCTCCTTCTGCTTGGAGGGCCTGGGAAATGCCTCTCCTCACCTGTCTCCATGGCTGCAGTATGATGGATCCTAAGGGAAAGCCACTTATTTCCCCATGCAGGAGCTCTCCCCAGCTCATTTCCAGGGCCAGGTCACAGCGAGAGAGGAAGCTGGCCAGCTGGGGAGGAGGCCCGGGGATGTGCGTCCTCCCCAGCCTGCAGCACACTGAGATGGGCTTGCCCGAAGTTACCATTATCCCATCCCCATTGGACACACCGAGGCCCTAGGGTTGTTTCCCTCCAAAACCACACCACCTCCCTACTCCACAGTGAGGAGGATCAAATGACCTGCTCTTGAAAGCACTTTGCGAAAACGACTGAAAGGTACAATAGCGAACAAAAACAGCCGCAGACGTGTTATAAAGTGATGCCAAAGCATGGCCATGTGGTTACTGGAAAGCAGACCTCTCGGAAGCGCAGCAGAGCATCCCGGTCATCCAACAGGCATTCTCACCTCACCTGCCTTTGTCAGAAGGTGCCACGGAGTTAAGCTCTGGCTCAGAAGGCTGGCCAAGTCCCCCCAAAGCTCACCGAATCTCCCTCTGGCAGATGTGAGGGGCGGAGGCGCCCACCCCGCCGCGCCAGGGTCGGCCCGGCGACTTCTGGGCGCACCTCTCGCCCAGGCTCGGGCAGACAGCGCCCTGAGCCCGACTGGGAGGATGAGGCTCACCTACCTGGTCCTCACGGATTCCAGCCGAGGGGCGAGGCCGCTTTGCACCCCCACCCCTGTCCCCGAGCGCGGCGTGAGCCCCTTGCCTCGAGGGAGCACGGTCCCTATCAGCCGGGTCCCGGGCATGCACCGATGTTCTCCCTGCCCGGGGGCCTTAGAAAAAGGGGCTGCGGGCGACGCTGGAGAAATGGGGCGGGCCGGGGGGAAGGGCCTGTCCGAAGACCCTGGCCGCAGGGGAGGGACGCGCCCCCAAAATCTTCCCACAAAGAGCTCCGGCTCCCCCGCGGCTGGCGGAGCGCGGCTGGGAGCACAGTCCCTACCCCCCGTGGGGCGCGGAGAAAGAGGAGCGCCGTGGGGGCGGGGAGGCGTGGGGGGGGGGGCGCCGAGACCCTCCCCGCCGGCGCCCTCCCCCCCGCCCCCCCCCGCGCGCGCGCGCGCGCGCGCGCCCACCCTCCCTGCCCGGAACTCAGCCCCGCTCGGGCCCGGCCCGCGCGCCGCCGCCGCCCCGCGTCCCCCCTGCCCGGCTCACCGCGCCGCCACCGCCGCCGCCGCCGCTCAGGGCCCCGACCCGGCCGCCTCCCGCCTCGGCCGCCGCCTCTTCCTTCCTCCCGGCCGCGCTCGCGGACTGGAGGTTTCGGGTTTCAGGCCGCCGAGCCCCGCTTCGCTCCTCCCGCCGCCCCGCCGCCAGCACGCGGACCCGGGCGGGCGCAGGCTAAGTAACTTTGCGGCGCTCGCGCCCCTCCTCCGCCGCACCGCCCCTCCCCGCCCCCTGCGGCCCCCCGCGGCCCCCCGCGCCGCCGCCCCTCCCCGCCCCGGCGCGCCCCTCCCCAGCCCCTCGCCCCCCGGCTCCGCGTCTTCCCGGTTCTTCCCACGACCAGCCTCGCCTGCTGCTCTTTGTCTCGCCCTTACCGTGTCGGCTCGCCCCACTCCGCGCCTGTGGCCCGTACTCGGGCCTTCCCTGAGCCCCGTCGCTCCGTCCCAGTTCCAGCCGTTGGGACGTCCCCTTTTGCATTTCTCTCTCCTTCGCACTCGTACTTTCGGATTCTCCCCGTGGGCTCCGCACAGCCCCATTCTCCTCCTCCTCCGCCTCCCATCTCGCCCTGTACTCCTCCTGGCCTTGCCTTTCCTGCTCACCTTTCATTCATCCTACCAACGTCTAGGAACATCTGCCTGGTGCCAGACACCGTCCTGCGCCCTGGAAATACACAGGGAATCAACCGCGGAGCCAGCCTTTGAGGAACCCACAGCCCTCGAGAGTGGGAGGGTGAATGTAAACAGATCTTTGCAATGCTACTCTACTCTCCCTCTGAACCCCAAGGCCGAGGAGCGATAATTACAACACACAAACCAGGGCGCTGCCAGTTCAGAGGACAGAACAGTTCCTTTTCATATTTTCCCCCTTCCCCCCCTCCTCACTCCCCACGTTCTGTACCGGCCCTAGCCTCATGCAGCGGGCTAAAATAAGGGGAAGAAAAGTTGAAGCAAAAGGTGAACTGCAGGAGGGAGGGAGGGTGTCAGGTAAGAATTCACAAAGCCCAGCTCAGGAGACTCCAGCAAAAACTGATGCTGCACCCAGAGCGGGATGCAAATTCCTCTGAAATCCATCTGCTTTGGTGAATGCATTAATTATTCCCTTATCTACAGATTGGCACTGTGGGAGCTGCTTCCTTATTGTTATTAGGCCACTGAAGCACCATTTAGAGCAATAATTTACTCTCTAGCACTTACCAAACACCTAGCTTGTCTTCAGGGACAAATGGGATAATGGGGAGGGGAAAAAAAAAGTTGATGGATGCCTTAATATTCCTATGGGATAGATGCTTTATTTGGTCCAAAACCGGAAGCTGAAACTCCTCTCAGAGTCTAGGTCACCAGAAAGCCAGATGCTGAAGGAGCTTAAAGCAGTTTGTTCTCAAGATTATTTTAGACTTTTATTCTGAAATCCCTGGGTTGGGTTTGGTTTTTTGTTTTTTGTTGTTGTTTTGTTGTTTTGGTTTTTTTTAATTTGCACTGACTCTGGCACTGGCTAATCTTTGTGACCCTGGGGGAATTATTTAACCTTTCTGAATCTCAGCTTATGTATAAATAAAAAAGGCATACTCATACATGCCTATCTGTTGAGTTTAAAAAGATGAAATAATGTAAGTAAATCACCTGATGCCATAGAGCCTGAGAGTTAAGCCCTTTTGAAAGTTGACCTTTAAGAAAGGTCTGAGAAGATATGCCATAGACTGGCACGGAGAGAAGAAGAAAAACAATTATGGATCTTTCACCTCCATATCCACCCATGATGCAGAAGATGCCCCTCCCATACTTATTCTATTTCATTTTGAACTCTTCAAATGAAAGCTGGTTTTTTTTCTCCTGATGCTCATTATCAAATATATTATTTATCACAAAGGTTTTTCTTCCCATAGCTCATAAGCTCAGAACTTACTGTGCATTCAAGAATAGAAATTGCTGCCAACAAATGCATTTTTTTCGATTGCTCTCTTAAGATTTTTTTTTTTCCCTTCTGGAGCTAATATTGAGCTGTGAGCAGTAGTTACTCAGATGCAGAGACACGAAAGAAAAATTATTATCAATTATTTCACTAAATATCACTGTGTAGGTGACAGTTGTGTGAAAAACATGGCATGGATTTTGTGTGAGAATTTTTTTTTCAAGAAAAGAAGAGAGAGATACATAGTAATTCTCCTTTTCCAAGTCACTCCCTTTTGGGGTCCCCAAAAGACTTCTGAACTAAGATAATGAGAGGCTTTGTCCAAGTGAATCCTAAATGCTGGTTGAAGAATCTGCATATGGTGAGACATCTTTAAAGTATCTTTCCAATCCAATAGTTCACATAAAACTAGTCAAAGCAAAATTGTGTGAAGTATGCTGTCCATTCTGCATAAAATATTATTCCCGTACTCATCACAGGCTGACTCCTTACCCTTCACATCTCAACTTCAGTGTCACCTCCTCAGAGAAATCTTCCCTGACCAGCCTAAAAGAGGTTCTCTAATCTCTGCTCTCTCTCAGAGCTCCCTGTTCTTTCTATATAAAATTTATCTCAATGTAAAATATATCTAATTTTTTCTATTTATCTGCCTGTAGTATGCCACCGTTGGTAGATGCAAACTCCGTGAGAGCAGGAACCCTATCTGTGTTATTTACCACTATAGGACCAGGGTTAACTTTTTAAATAAACGAAAAAAAAATAGATAAAGTATATCTTCAGGGCATCTGGTTATCAAACTTTAGGATATATAAGGATTCCTTGGAGATTTCTTAGATGCAACACCAAAAGCACAAGTGATTAAAGAGAGGTTTGATATGTTGGATTTCGTCAAAATTAAAATTTTCAGTGCTTCCCAGGACACCATCAAGAAAATGAAAGACAACTCACAGAGTAGGATAAAATATTTGCAAATCATGTATCTGATAAAGGATTTGTATCTAGAATCTACAAAGAACTCCTACACCTCAATAATAAAAAGAAAAATGATCCACTTTAAAAAGGATAAAGGATCTAAACAGACATTTCTCCAAAGAAGGTATAGACATAGCCTATAAGTACCGGCTGCACATCATTAGTCATTAGGAAAAATGCATATCAAAACAGAAATGAGGGGCACCTGGGTGGCTCAGTTGGTTTGGTGTCTGCCTTCGGCTCAGGTTATGATCCCAGGGTCCTGGGATCGAGCCCCGCATCTGGCTTCCTGCTCAGCAGGAAGCCTGCTTCTACCTCTGCCTGCCGCTCACCCTGCTTGTGCTCTCTTGCTCTCTCTCTGACAAATAAATAAAATCTTTAAAAAAAAAAAGAAACCGAAATGAGATTCCACTTCACACTAAGATGGCGGTAATAAAGAAAAAGATGATAACCAGGGCGCCTGGGTGGCTCAGTTGGTTGAGCGACTGCCTTCGGCTCAGGTCATGATCCCAGGGTCCTGGGATCGAGTCCCATATCAGGCTCCCTGCTCGGTGGGGAGTCTGCTTCTCCCTCTGACCCTCCCCCCCTCATGCTCTCTCTCTCTCATTCTCTCTCTCTCGAATAAATAAATAAAATCTTTAAAAAAAAAAGATGATAACCAGTATTGTGGAAGATTTGGAGGAGTTAGAACCCTGTACATGCTGATGAGAATGTAAAATGAGGCAGCCACTTTAGAAAACAGTCTGGTAGTTCCTCAAAATGTTAGACGTAAAGTTTCCATGTGACCCAGCAATTCCACTTGTAGGTATTAAAGAAAGAGAAATAAAACCTACATCCACACAAAAATCTATATACGAATGCTCGTGACGGCATTACTCATAATAGCTAAAAAGTGGAAAGGGCCCACTGCCCATCGATTGACAACTGGATAACAAAATGTGGTCTATCCATATGGTGGAATATTACTCAGCCATAAAAAGGAATGAGGTACTGACACACACTACATCCATGAACCTTGAAAACGTGAGGCTAAGTGAAAGAAGC
Organism: Zalophus californianus; assembly: GCF_009762305.2. Classification (NCBI taxonomy): domain Eukaryota; kingdom Metazoa; phylum Chordata; class Mammalia; order Carnivora; family Otariidae; genus Zalophus; species Zalophus californianus. Next base: position 58,478,770 of record NC_045604.1, on the reverse strand, counting down.
CAAACAGAAAAGGCGGCATATTGGATGAGTCCCTTTATATGAAATAGCCAAGAGAGGTCAATACACAGGGACAGAAAGATTGATGTTCACCTAGGGCTGGGGTGAGGTGGGTTGGGACGGCAGGTGACAGCTAACGAATACAGAGTTCCTTTTAGAGACAGTGAAAATGGTATAAAATTAGATTATGGTGATGACTGCACAAGGCTGTGACTATCCTAAAAACCAGTGACTCGTACATTTCAAAGGGATGAAATTTATGGTATGTAAATTATGTCTCCATAAAGCTCTTTTAAAATAAAAAGAATCCCTTATGGAGTCTGTTAAAATGCTGTTTCAGGCCCGCTCCGGGAGAGACTGACTCGGCAGGAGCTGGGGAGAACTGCTGTTTGCTGCTCGCACCCATTCCCTCTCCTGAGGGGAGTGTGCCCTCAAATTTCCTTTGGGAAACCATTGCTTCCTCCTGGGGGCCGGTCACGAGGTTTGCACAGGATGAACTCTCGCCCAGCTCCAGGGGATTGGAGCTCTGTGATTGTCAGCATTTCCCACCTTTTCCAGCCAGATGCTGGGTTCAGGGATGGAGATGGGCCACAGGCCTCTCGGGTCAGGATGAAGCCTCCAGGACATTTTGCTGAGAAGGCCGAATGGGTAGAACCAACATTTAAGGAACAGAGAGAGTGAGAAGTAGTAGAATTTAAGTCTCTGCTAAATCATTTGATCCTTGGTGAAGCCTTCCCTGAAGCTGATGTACCCCCAGAATGATCGGTTAGAGGAGGCAATAAATGTTATTTTATTAAGCCACTGTGGGTTTAACTTCTGTTATTTGGAACAGAAAGCATCTAACTCAGTGGCTCTCAAGATGACATGTTGGAAATCTCTGGGGGCACTTTGGGATTGTCACAATGATTAGAGGGTACTCCAGATATTTAGTGGATAGGGCCAAGGATACCAGATGTCTTAAAGTGCATGACAAGGAGAACAGTTCCTTTACATGTGACTTTTGAAAGACCCACAAAAAAGCTTTGTTATTTTCCGAGTCTAGAGTCTAACTATTTGCATCTAAGCACAAAGGGTTTGTTTTGGGTTTGTTTTTTTTTTTTGCATACTTTTGTTATATACCAATGCATCCAGGAATGCTATTCCTGTGTAAATTGAAGAAACAGTGTATTTTGATTTGTTCAAACCTCGCCAAGACTTGTTCATCAGTTTGGAAAATCACATCCCTGTTAACAATGCTACTCGTGGAATCAGATTTACCAATTCAAATTCAGTGACCTGCTCTGCATTTACATATGTCACATTCACAGTGATCCTATCTATAACTTCTAGTGTCTGACCACTTCACAGTGTCATCTAGTAGGGTTAACATATTGAAATGAGCATTCCATTGTTATTCATTCATTCATTCAACAGTTTGCCAGCTCCTGGCCCGAAAATTACAACCGTAAATAAGAAAGACATAAATCGGGTGGGGGGATGGGTTAGCCTGGTGATGGGTATTAAGGAGGGCACATTCTGCGTGGAGCACTGGGTGTTATGCACAAACAATGAATCATGGAACACTACATCAAAAGCTAATGATGTAATGTATGGTGATTAACATAACAATAAAAAATAAAAAAAAAAAGAAGAAGAAAGACATAAATCCCTGCCATCATGGAGCTTATATTTGAGTGAGGGAGATGCAAGAAAAAAAGTAAACTATATTCTATTTTAGACAGTGATAGCTTAAAAAAAAGTAATAAAGCCAGGAGGGAGAAATGAAATTCAGGAGTAGTGGTGGGGCTTGAAATTTTGAATAGGGTAGTCAGGGAAAGCTTCACTGAGAAGGTATCTTTTGGGAAAATGCTTGAAGTTAAGGAGTCAGCCCGGTAGGCATCAGAGGAAGAGTGTTTCAGGCATGGAAAAAAGGCAGTGCAAAGGCCCTGAGGAGGCAAGATATGTAGGTTGTTTAAGAGATAGTGAGGAGACCAGTGTTGCTTGAAAAGCATGCTTAAGAGGTAGAGAAATAGGTTATGAGTTCAGAGAGGAAACAGGAGACCAGATTGTGTAGGGTCTTACAGATGCTTTGGCTTTTTTCTGGATGTGATGAAAATTATGGACTGAAGAGTAATATCACTTCCCATTATTACTGATTTTTTTTTTAAAGATTTTGTTTATTTATTTGAGAGAGAGAATGAGATAGAGAGAGCACGAGATCCAAGAGGGTCAGAGGGAGAAGCAGACTCCCCGCCGAGCAGGGAGCCCGATACGGGACTCGATCCCGGGACTCCAGGATCATGACCCGAGCCGAAGGCAGTCGCTTAACCAACTGAGCCACCCAGGCGCCCTACCATTATTATTGATATTAAGAGTTTCAAAATTCTGTATGTAGGTAGATTGTGTTATTATGAATTCCATTTCAAGATACTAAAAGTTTGTTACAAAATATCTGCTATTTTAAAAGGATGTGTTAGACTTGAGAGTCACCTCTCTGATGAGCTTGTAAGGTGTGGGGTGGCATGCCAGAAGTCGGCATCTTGCCGAGCACACCCCCCAGTCGATCCTGATGCACAGGCTGAGAGGCATAATGTGGAGACAAGACTCCAAGCCCTCCCCTTAGTTCTTCCTTCTTTTGTGATATCACGCATGTAGGCAGTTTTCTCTTCTGCCTTCATCCTGTGCCTGTTTCCCAAAAATGTTGGAGGAGTCTTACAAAAGAAGACATGGACACAATATGGCTGATAAAATAGCCTTAGCACACTGAAAACCATGTATGAAGAAGAGGGAGCAATGTCCCCACAAGCTGGTTTCACTGGGATGGGTGTGCTCTGGGTTGTGCCTGCCTGTGGGTGAAGCCATCCATGAATCCGTGGCTGCACACTCACTGGAAGCTGTCTTGGCTCCTTGCACGCTCTGCCTCGTATTTGTGTGTGTGTGTGGGGGGGGGTGTGTATACTGGATGGCAAAAGAGAAGGAAAAAGAATCTGTCCAAGATTATAGGAGATATAGGCATTTTAAAATTTCTATAGAAAATCTTTTGCTTTCAGGATAGTGGCTTATCTGTGTCAATTGTTGGCTAAACCCAGGCAACTTTTTCAAAGATGGTCTTCTAAACAGACATTCAGATTTGACAAATATGTATTGGGCTCCTACTATGTACCAGTTTCCCTATTTGGTATTTCATTTGCATTATTTCACTTAGTCATCTTGATGACTTATTGCTAGTTGACTGACATCTCCATTCATTAAATTCAAAACTAAGAACTTCGGTTCTTTCTTTCTCCCACCCCTACCAAAATATCTTATGTAACTTCTCTCTCTCTCTCTCTCTCTCAACATCCATGTCTGCAAACTGGGGATCATAGTTGTACTAGATCTTTGCAAGGATTAAATGACACAATGAACGGAAATGCTACACATAGTAGATGTTCAACAGATGCAAATGTGTGGATACATGCATGCACACATACTGCTATGGACTTAATGTTTGTGTCTCCCAAAATTCCTATGTTGAAGCCTAATCCCCTCTATAACGGTATTTGGAGGTAGGACCTGTGGGAGGTGATTTGGGAGGGGATTAGTACCCTTTAAGAAAAGACACAACAGAGCTTACTTCTCTCTCTGTCTGAACTCCACCGTGTGAAGATACAAAAAAATTAGCCATCTGCAAACCAGAAAGCAGATCCTCAACAGATATGAGACCTCCTGGCACCTTGATCTTGGACTTCCAGCCTCCAGAACTGGGAGAATAAATATGTGTTGCTTAAGCCAGTCTATGGTATATATAACAGTCTGAACTGATTAAGACACACTCTCCTGGGCACCTGGGTGGCTCAGTCGGTTGAGCGTCTGCCTTTGGGTCAGGTCATGATCTCAGGTCCCAGCATCGGGGCTCCCTGCTCAGCGGGGAGCCTGCTTCTCCCTCTGCCCCTCCCCCCACTTGTGCATCTGCGTGCTCTCTCTCAAATAAATAAATAAATAAAATCGTAACAAAAAAGACACTCTCCAACATGCAAATATGTACATATGGAATGGAGATTGTAACAGTACCTAGGAGGATTAAATGAGTTAATAATCATAAAGCAATTAGAATGGGGCCTGGAACCCGGTAAGGTCTATGTAAGTGTTCACTAAAAATGAAAATGTAGAGAGGCAGGGGAAATGGAAGCTACTGAATCAGTGAAAGTTAGAAATACTTGGCAAGAAATAGATTTGAATATTTCCAAGCATTGTACAGAAACTGAAAGTAGGCTATCAAAAAGTATTCAGAATGCTCCTAATAGAGGCTACTTTTGGCAGCTGGTCAATGAGTATGATAGGAACTGTTTTCCACCACACCAGCGTCTGCAACTTAGCCAGCCTTCAGCTGGACCCGCTTCTGCTATGTCTGTCTCCAGGTGCAGTAGGGACAGGGGAGGAAGGACTGGAGTCATCCAAAGAGCTCTGCCCTCCCAATCCCAAACTAGTTTAGTATATGGTAAAGAATGGCCCCTGGTTAACATATATATATATATATATATATATATATATACACACACACACATATATATACACACAGAAAGTAGATAGCTTTTTTAAAATTTATTTTTTATTTAAATTCAATTAACATATAATGTATTATTGGTTTCAGAGGGAGCGGTCAGTGATTCATCAGTCTTATATAACACCCAGTGCTCATTACATCACATGCCCTCCTTAATGTCCATCACCCAGTTACCCCCTCCCCCACCCCCCTCCCCTCCAGCAACCCTCAGTTTGTTTTCTATGATTAAGAGTCTTTTTTTTTTTAAGATTTTATTTATTCATTTGAGACACAGAGATACAGAGAGAGAGAGAGAGAGAGAGCATGAGCAGGGGGAGAGGCAGAGGGAGAGGGAGAAGCAGGCTCCCCGCTGAGCCAGGAGCCCGACGTGGGGCTCGGTCCCAAGACCCTCATGACCTGAGCCGAAGGCAGACGCTTAACCATCTGAGCCACCCAGGTGCCCCAAATAGTTTTAAAATAAATGGGCTTTCTCCAGTATTATCTTTATTAAGTGATAATATAAAAGTATTGATTTTCTTACATTGTTCATTAGTAATATTTTCAAATAACTTGTTTTGCAATTCTTTTCTTTATAGATAGAGGTAAACTGGGCCAATCTCCTTCCTAAATATCTTACATTTCAAATTAAAAATTGATTAATTGAATTTAAATAAAATAAACTTTTTAAATTGATGAAGTTTTCCTAGCATAAAATTCTAGGTAATAGCAATACCCACAAACCAATGACTTATTCATGAAAAAATATCTCAGCTATCGAGGTAGCAGAACACATGGAACAGTGAAAAAATAAGTAGATCTGTCTGTGCTTCCATGGAAAGTTGTCCATGATACAGTAAATGAAAAGATTTCAGAAAATATATAAGTAGTATGATCCCAACTCTATAAACATATATGTGTCCGTGTGCATGTCTCTGTGTGCGTTAAAAGAAATCTGGAAGAGTAGACACCAAATCAGAAATAGTGGTTACAGTTAGACGTAGGTTAGTGGAAATAGGTACTTTCACTTCTTACTTTATACACATTCTGTACTGAATTCTTTACAATAAGTATGTATTATTGTATTATTTAAAAACATAGTTTTAAAATAAAAATGTACTTCAGCACCTGATAAATATATCCAAATATATATATTGATATGTGTGTTTTCATCTACAGCAAATACTTATTGAGCACATGTCATGTGCTCTTGAGATACAAGCCATCAGGATGTCCTCAGCTCCCTTAGAGCTGAAGAGACAAGGGGAAGAAATAATGTTATCAGAGCCCACCGGGAGCCGAACTTTTGAGAAGGAAGTGCTTGTGAGAGCTTTATGGAGGGAGGTGTAGTCACCGCTGAAGCAGGAAGGGAGAGGGGGAAACAGCTCGACTGACCCTCCGTTCTGCCAGGGCCTCTCACTGGCCAAACTCAACCAGAAGCCAACTCACAACGGAGTCAGGGTGACAGAATATGCAAGGGTCAGCCTTCCAGGCACAAAGCAGGACAGTTAGATGTTCGAAAGGTGGCAAACAGGTAATAACCAGCACAGGCTAGTAGCTCTAATTTGTAAAAAGCTGTTAACAATTTGGAAGCAAGGGATGCCTGGGTGGCTAAGTCGGTTGAGTGCCCGACTCTTGATTTCATCTCAGGTCATGATCTCACAGTTGTGAGATCGAGCCCTGAACCCGGGTTTTGCTCCCCTGCTGGGCACGGAGCCTGCTCGGCATTCTCTGCCTCCTTCTCTTTCTACCCCTCCCCCACTCCCTCTCTAAAAAAATAAAGTCTAAAAAAAAATTTAGAAGCAAAATACCAAATACTTAAGTAAAAATGGGCAAATGTTGAATACAGTTCACAAAAAAGAAGTGTAAAATGCCATATAAACATACAAAAAAATACTGTTTCACTCTTAATAAGTGAAATGCAAATTCAAACCAGACTAGGACTGACTGTTGGCAAGGATGTGGAGCAACTGGTTCTCTCCTGCACTGCTGTTGGGAGTGAAACTTGGTGCGACCACTTTGCAGAACTGTGAACCATTATCTCCTAAACCTAAACATACATAGGTATTATGACTTGCAATTCCGCTTCTAGCAGAAATGTGTGCATATGTTCACAAGAGGTGCATATTGTAATGTTTGTAACAACACTGTTTACAACAGCCCCAAACTGGAAACTATCTAAAGGCCCCTCAGTAATAGAATGTATAAATACATCTTAAAATACTTGCACAATGCAGTATCATGTATGCAGTGATGAGAATGAATGACTTACAATCTCATATGACAATATAGTACTGGTCAATCTCACAAGCATGGTGAGAAGTTTAAAAAAAAAAAGATCCCATGGATCTATATTATATGATTCCATTTAGAGAAAGTACAAAAGAGGTCAAACTAATCCCTGCTATTAGGAGTTAGGTTGGTGGGTGCAGGGAGGTGGTAGTGACTGGAGGGAATGTGGTGGGGTGGGGGGGGTATTGCTGGTAACTTCCTGTTTTTTGATCTGGGTGTTGGTTGTACAAATATGTTCACTGCGGAAATGTAGTGAGTTGTATATTTGTGGTATATGTGCTTCCTGTATGTATCTTGTATTCCAATAAATAGTTTTTAGAAATGGCACTAACATACTATTTTTCACCAACCAGATTGACCAAAAAAACCAGACTGACACCATGCTTTGTGGGAAGGCTGTAGGAAATACTCCTACACACTGCTGGAGAGGGCACGGAAGCTCTGCCGTCCTCGCCCTTACACCTTGCCCTATGCATCTCTGCCATCTGGCTGTTTCTGAGTTTTATCCTCTAGAATAAACTGGTAATAGTAAGAATACTCTTTCCTGAGTTCTGTGAGTCATTTTAGCAAATTGTTGAATGGAGGGAGGCATCCTGGGAACCCCTGAATTTGTGGTCACCTGATAGAACTGTGGGTAGACTGGGCATCCCATTTGTGACTGGTCTCTGAAGTGGGGGTGGTCTTATGGGACCGAACACTTAACATGTGGGATCTGAGCTGACTCCAGAAGTTAGTGGCAGAGTTGAATTGAATTGTCAGACACCTACCTGGTGCTGGAGAATCAGATAATTGTTGCTGTTGGAAAAGATACCAGCACCATACCATGGTGTTGGGGGAGAAAGACCCCCAATTACATACACTTGTACCATTTGATCTATAACAGTAACACTTCCAGGAATCTATCCCAAATAAAAAATGTTGCCTTTAAAAGGCAGAATTATTTATAATTGCAGAAGATTGAAAATACTAAAATGTCTGTCAATAGGGTATGGATTGAATAACTTATGATTCAGTAGTACACAGGAATGAAGAAAATCTCTGTAAACCATTATGGATTGGCCACCAAGATACATTGTTAAATGAAAAAAGCAAGGTGCAGGAGTATTTATTTACTATATTGTTATCTTTTGTGTGAGAAAGGGAAAGAATATGAATATATAGGTATTTGCTTATATTTTTTTAAAATTTTGTTCTGCACTTTAATATTTTTAGACAATCAAGCAGTATTTGCTTATATTTTTAAAGAATAAAACTTCCAGTTATAAAGTAAACACGTCACAGAGATTAAAAGTACAGCATAGAGTATATGGTCAATAATACTATAATAACATTGTACAGTGACAGACAGTGACCACAATCAGCATGAGGAGCATGGAGGAATGTATAGAACTGCCCAGTCACTATGTTGTAAAACTGAAATTAATATAACATTGTATGTCAACTATATGTCAGTAAAATAAGTTTTAAAAAATGGAAGAGCAACCCAAAAGCTAATAAAAAGGTGATTTCCAATAAGAGAGAGGGAGAAACAGGGGAGAAAACAGAGAAGGAAGCAAGATTTCTGGAAATGTTCTTATTGTATAATTTTGACTTTGAAACTAAGACTGAAGAGAATTAACTCAAAAGAAAAAAATCAACCTGTAAAAACTGAAGAAAAACAAATATAAACTCTCAATATAAAGGGGGTTGGCAGTCAGCCTGGGTGGCTCAGTCCGTTAAGGGTCTGCCTTCGGTTCAGGTCATGATCTTGGGGTCCTGGGATAGAGCCCTGCATTGGACTCCCTGCTCAATGGGAAGCTTGCTTCTCCCTCTCCCACTCCCCCTGCTTGTGCTGTCTCTCTCTGACAAATAAATGAATAAAATATTTTTTATAAATAAATAAATAAATAAATAAATAAATGGGATTGGCAGTGGGGTGACTAGGTGACTCATTCAGTTAAGCAACTGACTCTTGGCTGCTGGGAAGATGGCAGACTAGGAGGACCCTGGGCTCACCTCTTGCCATGTGGCTACCTAGAGAACACCCACATCAGCAAAAATAACCCAGAAAGTGACCTGAAGATTGGCAGAACAGACTCTCTGCAGCCTGATATATACAAGAGACCACAGTGAAGCAGATCCACCCCCTCCGATCACTCTTGGCAAGATCCCATCAAAGCAGTGCCACAAGCCTGACAGTGTGTGCACAGCCCAGTCAAGGGCCAACACCACTCCAAAGTGAGTTCCGCTCCAGGGAGAGGGGAAGATAACCACACACCAGTCTGACTATGACCCCAGCAGTGGGCTGGGGGCAGGCAGCTGGTCTGAATGCAGGCCCCACCCACCAACAAAAGCTTCTCAGGGGACAACACGGGGAGAGTGCCTGCAGTTTGATGTTATTTCATCTCTGGCAAACACCTGGTTTGACTCAACTCAAGGCCAAGGTGGCCTCGGAGCGGTCCACTAACACCACAGGCACCAGACTCTGCCTACAACAGGCAGAGAGCCATCACAGGCTGGACTGAAGGCAAACACAGCTCCACCACAATGGAAGTACACTCCTGTAGCGACACACATAGGAGACACCCCCTGAAACACCATTTTCTGGTGAAAAGGAGACATTGTACTATGGGGCACTGCAGGACCTCTTCTTCATAAAACCACTACTTTTAAGTGCAGGAGACATAGCTGACTTTCCTAACACATAGAAACAGACACAGCAACAGACAAAATGAGGAGACAGAGGAATATGTCCCAAATACGACATATTGAAAGAGTAGAACAAAATCATAGCAAGAAATCTAAGTGAAATGGAGATAAGTAATATGTCTGATAGCAAATTTAAAGTAATGCTCATAAAGATACTCGCTAGAATTGAGAAAAGAGTGCAGGACCTCCACGAGACCCTCCATCAAGAGATAGGAGACCTAAAAAAGAACCAATTAGAGATAATGAACTCACTAAATGAAAATAAAAATAGACCACCTGGAATAAATAGCAAACAAGAGGTAGTAGAACAGATCAGCAACCTGGAGGACAGAGTAATGGAAAGTAACCAAGCAGATGAGAGGGGAAAAAATACACAAAATGAGAATAGACCAGGGAACTCAGCAGCACTGTCAAGGATAACAGTCACATGATAGGGATCCCAGAAGGAGACGAGCGAGAAAAGGGGGCAGAAGATTTATTTGAAGAAATAATAGCTGAAAACTTCCTGAATCTGGGGAAGGAAAGAGAAATCCAGATCTAGGAGGCACAGAGAGCCCCCAACAAAACCAAACTGAAGAGGTCTGCACCAAGACACAAAGTAAATAAGGTGACCAAAAGTAGTGATAGAAAGAATTTTAAAAGCAGCAAGAGAAAGGAAAACAGTTACAAACAAGGGAAACTCCACAAGGCTATCAGTGGATTTTTCAGCAGAAACTTTGCAGGCCAGAAGAGAGTGGCATGATATATTCAAAGTGCTAAAAGGAAAAACATCTACAGTCAAGAATACTCTATCCAGCAACGCTTTCATTCAGAATAGAAGGAGAGATAGAGCTTCCCAGAAAAACAAAAGTTAAAGGAATTCGTGACCAGGAGGAAAAACAGCATGTCCCCGTCACACACGATGCCATCAGCCTGTGGGTCCCAAATTCACAGTCCAGCCACCCTCCCGCCCGAGTCAGCATGCATGGCCTACCACCTGCTCAATGCCAAGTCAACACACCTTCACCTCAGATTGCCAAGGGCTCAAACTGACACTCTTCCCCTCAAATTCCAGCCCCTGTGCTCAAGTTTGTGCTCAAAAGTGGACATAATTAGAACAGCAGAATGAAACAACCCAAACAGTGACACTAATTCTGTGGAATAATATAATGGATAAAAAGAGTGTGCAAGGCTGAGAACATCTCCAAAAAGCACATCGAAGAACAATACATACAGCATGATTCTGGTTAGCAAAAAAAACACACCCGGGAAAAGTGAAACAAAATGAAAATCAGAGAGGGAGGCAAACCATTAAGAGACTCTTAATCATAGGAAACAAACTGAGGGTTGCTGGAGGGGCGGGGGGTGGGGGGATGGGGTAACTGGGTGATAGACATTAAGGAGGGCATGTGATGTAATGAGCACTGGGCACTATATAAGACTGATGAGTCACTGAACTCTACCTCTGAAACTAATAATACACTATATGTTAATTAATTGAACTTAAATTAAAAAAAAAAGAACCCGGGTGCCTGGGTGGCTCAGATGGTTAAGCGTCTGCCTTCGGCTCAGGTCATGATCCCGGGGTCCTGGGATCGAGTCCCGCGTCAGGCTCCCTGCTCCTTGGGAGACTGCTTCTCCCTCTGCCTCTCTCTCTCTCTGTCTTTCATGAATAAATAAATAAATAAAATCTTTAAAAAAAAATAAATAAATAAAAAATAAAAAAAAAGAACCCTCCCCAAAAGCAGCTGACTCTTAATTTCTGCTCAGGTCATGATCTCAGGGTCATGAGATTGAGCTCTGCATTGGGCTCTGCGCTCAGCATGGAATCTGCTTGGGATTCTCTCTCTCCCTCTCCCTCCCCCTCTGCCCCTCCCCCCACCGCGACATGCACATGCAATCTCTCTCTCTCTCAAATAAAATAAATAAATAAAATGTTTAAAAAAATAAAAAATATATGGGGTTGGCGGTGTTAAGAACTTCATTCATTTTCTAATGCTGCATAACAGGCTACCACGAATTCAGCAACTTAAAACAACACCCGTTTATTATCTCACAGTTTAGGGAGAAGTCCAGGTGGGCTCAGCTGGGTTCTCTGTTCATGGGCTTATAAGGCCAAAGTCAAGGTGTTGACCAGGCTAGGTCCTTACCTGGCTCTGAGGGAGAATCTGCTTCCATGCCAGTCTGGCCATTGACAGAACGCAGTTCTTTCTGTCTGTAGGACTGAGGTCCCCATTTTCTTGCTGGGTGGCAGCTGGGGGCCACTCTCTGCTCCTAGCGACCGCCTGCATCCTCCTGTGGTGGCCTCCAACACCTCAGAGTCAGCAAGGCGTGTCAAGTCTTTCTCACAGGCTCCATCTCCCTGGCTTCCGGTTTCAGCCAGACAGAGCTCTTCAGCACTCCTGTGATTTGGTCGCGCCTACCCAGATAACAGCCCTGTTCTAAACTCAGCTGTGTCCTGGGGCGCCTGGGTGGCTCAGATGGCTAAGCGTCTGCCTTCAGCTCAGGTCATGATCCCAGAGTCCTGGGATCGAGCCCCGCATTGGGCTCCCTGCTCAGCGGCGAGTCTGCTTCTCCCCCTCCCTGTGCTTCTCCCCCTGCTCATTCTCTCTCTCTCTCTCTCTCTCTCTCTCTCTCTCTCTCTCTCTCTCTGTCTCTGTGTCTTGAATGAATAAATAAAAAAAATCTTAAAAAAATAAAATCAGCTGTGTCCTATAACATGATCACAGGAGTGACATCTCATCATATTCACAGGTTCGGGGATTAGGACCAGACATCCTTGTGAAGCCATCTTCGAATTCTGCCACAACAACACAGAGAAAAAATTCTCAAGTGAGTTTGGAAGATAGTATTTTAACCGTAGTTCTCCAGTGAGATATTTTTAAAGACAAAAAGAACCTCTGAAAAATCTCATCCAGTCGCTCTAAGTCCATGGTAGTTTGGTATTGTTGTTTGAAACAATTATAGATACTATGTAGGAGAAAGCAAATAAAGAATTGTGTTTATGTTGTGGGACTTGAGATTTTTCGTGATGAAAAACGGAGATCAAGAATAAAATTGAGGAGGTTAAGCAAAACGCTTGCAAAAAGTAATTTGCATTGGAAATGTCAGTATGATCCACGATTTTGTTCCTCTTACAAAGTCTGTGTTTCCTAACTCTAGCCACCCCAAAAGCCAGAAAAAAATGAAAAACGACAACCCAGAAGCAATGAGCACTCCTAGCAACCAGATATGGTCTCAAAATACCACTTCTCTCTTTGCAGATATGGCCTATGGTGCTGGACTCGAAAATGTATAAAATGGGTCTAGAACATCTTCTTGGATCAGCAAAGAAGAGAGATTTCAAAGATGAATGAAGTCATTTCAAAAAGACACAAGAGCCAAAGTAAAGGGACAATTTGAGCATCAAAAAGAACAATTCCGGGGGCGCCTGGGTGGCTCAGTTGTTAAGCGTCTGCCTACCGCTCGGGTCATGATCCCGGGGTCCTGGGATTGAGCCCCGCATCGGGCTCCCTGTTCAGCGGGGAGCCTGCTTCTCCCTCTCCCACTCCCCCTGCTTGTGTTCCCTCTCTCGCTGTGTCTCTCTCAAAGAAATAAATAAAAACTAAAAAAAAAAAGGAAGTTGGAAAAGAGAAAAGACATTTTTCTCTCCCTGCAGGCCAGGGCAGCAGAGGGCCCCTAGTGGCCAATGTTGGAGCTGCAGCAGCCCCGGCGGACCTGGTCTTGTGGACCTGGTGTGAAGGAGAGGTTGGAGGGGGCAGATAGGGAGGGAGAGACTGAGAGGAAGGATAGGAGGAAAGAATAGAAAAGAGAAGAAAAGAAAAGAATGAAGAAATGCCAATACAGGATTATAAAACATATGGTATTTTCAATAGTTACTTTTAGCAAATACTCATCATAATTTTATTCAATACAATGTCATTTGTTTCTGTACAGAAAAATTAACACATTAAAATATTTTTGATGTAAAGGTTAGGATTTTTATGCAAAATAATATTGCTGAAAGAATTGTTCAATTACTGTTGGAAGGATAGTCCTATGTTATACATAAGCTACAGACTTAATTGAATTTAAAGGGTTCCATCACAGATGGCAATGTTCTACCATATAATTGTCCTAAAAACAAAAATTTATTAAAAAGTAAATATTACCAGTGGGGTGGACAGATAATGAGACATAAATTTAAGGTTGAATTGTCAATATTTTCTTTTTTCAGTCCCCTGTCAGGGTGTCTCTGTTACTTATAATTTTATTTGGTGATAATATAAGTTTTCATTGAAGTCCCTTTGTAAAAGGAAGTCCCCATCAGATGGCTTCCCTGATCTCTGCTCCTTATTCCTCCCTCATAGTAAATCCTGCAGAGGCAAACCTGTGACTCCTAAATCTTCGTACCTATTAAAATTACATGGAGAGCTTTGAAAAAATTCAGATTCCTGGGCCCCTCCAACGCCTACTAAATGGACATTTCATGAGGTGATCTCAGCCAGCATTCGGAACTATGGCCCTGCACTCTCCTACACTGCTGGTGAAGGGTATTTAACATAGCCTTTGAAAATCAATCTGGCAATACCTATTAAATTATAATAAATATACGCCCTTTGGCCCAGAAATCCTATTCCTGGGAAGCTATCCCACAGAAATAAAAGCACCAGTACAGAAGAATATACATATGCAAGAAAGTTTATTGCAACATTATCTTTTGTGGCAAAAAAATATATATATAAGCAAAGTAAATACCCATTCATAGAGGAAAGGTTGAATAAACTAGAATAACCATACTATGGATTATATTATCAACTAATAAAGTGACATTGATCTGGAAGAATTTTTACTATTGTTAAGCAAATATAGCAATAACTGTATACATGTATATATGAACATAAAAGTGTATGAAACCATAATTGTAAGAGTGTATGAAACAAACAATGGCAAATTTCTCAACACCACCAGGGAGAAATGGATGGGAAATACACACCAGGCTGCAGTTGTTTCTGTTGGGGGGGCAGGGTGGGTACAGGGAGAAGGCAAGAGTGGTATAACAGAAAAAAATAATAGGATTATAGAAATATATGTATGTGTATGTGTAAGATATAAAAATATATAATTTACATGATATATAGAATATATAAAATATATTAAAACAATAAAACTGTAGCAGTAGAGTGGCAATTGAGAATATATACTATAAAATTCTATGTTATTATGGTAAATCCATAAAAGTTAAGTACGCAAATGAAAAGTTCTAGAAGGTGACAAAAACAAATGAAAATTGATAATGAGTTTTTATGAGACCAAGGGTAAGTTTCTTTTTAAATTTGTTACTTAATACAAAATCTGTAATTATGTAGCTTTTTGGGTTGTTTTTTTTTTAAGAGAAAGAGGGGAGGATTGCTTCCCTTATATGGCATAGCAAAGAGAACTTAGCCTTTCTAGCCAGACATTCTTGAACTTGACTTTTTTTTTTTAAGATTTTATTTATTTGACAGAGAGAGACACAGTGAGAGAGGGAACACAAGCAGGGGGAGCGGGAGAGGGAGAAGCAGGCTTCCCGCTGATCAGGGAGCCCGAAGTGGGGCTCGATCCCAAGACCCCAGGATCATGACCTGAGCCGAAAGCAGACGCTTAACCATCTGAGCCACCCAGGCGCCCCTTGAACTTGACTTTTGATTCTATCACTTAGGAGTCTTGTGATCTTAAGTAAAACACTTGATTTCTTTAAGCTCTGGTTTCTTTATAAAGTGGGGATAATAATTGTACCTACCTCATGGGTAAAAGGCTTGGTATCATCCCTGCCACACAGCAAACTTAGGAAAAAAAAAAGATCCTTTGTGGTAGATTAATTTATTGCGATATTAATTGGAATTTTGTTTTTCTTTTTACTGCTGTGGAATTGTCCAAGAGGAAAAGCTATCTACGCTGTGCTCTCAGTATTTCACTCCCCCGTTCCAAAAGGGTTTCTTGTTTCAAGGCAGATTTCCTTGGTTTGGTGGCTTGGGAAGAGGGGAGGGGAGGGGACGTGGGACAAAGGCAAAAACAGAGACACTGAGATTTCCCCAAAGTGAGAAAGATAGAATCAGGGGAACCATGAGTGGCAGAGACCTCCCTCCTCACCCTCCTCCATACATCCTGAGGCCTGGGAGAGGGCAGGATCTCCAAGCAATGCAACCCTCAGGAGGCTGAGCACTGACCGCGGAGCCTCTGCGCTTGAGGAAGCCTGCAGGCTGGGGCTGTGGGCATCTCGGGGGTGAGCATGTGGGCCAAGACCAGACAGGCCTCCTCAAGCATTTTTCCCTGCATGAGATGTAGAACTCTAAGATCTTTGCATTATCTTAAAGATAGGGGTGGATTCCAGTGGGGTGAGGAGTCCCTATTCTACTGGGCTGAAGAACTGAGTTGAATTTAAAGAAAATACATAGGCTATATCTTGTGTGCTTGCAAATATCTTCCATATTTTTATTCTTTTTCTTATTTGCTTTATTACTATGTGATAGTGGGGAGGTCGGTTATTGAACTCATGCTCAGCTTCCTCATCTGTAGAATGGGCAGTAATAATACATAGCTCACAGAGTTGTGGCATGTGGGGATCCAGCGGGAGTGTGTCTACGACATTGTCTATAACCGTCTATAACTGACCACTGCTTCTGCCCCTTTGATCCTTCTCTCAGGCATTCTGAGCTCTTGGCCTCTGGATGTGATGCTTTAGCACTTGGAGTCATTTTTCCTCTTCTGCTGTTTGAATCCTACTTCGTCATTAAGTCCCGATGTAAGCACCGTCCAGTTATGCCTTCCCTGACCACTAGGCAACATTCCTTTCTCTGGAATCCTGAGGCATTTATTTATCTCGCTCAATTCTCCTTTCACTCATCTGACACTTTTTAAGCACTCTCTGAGTGGTGGGCACCCGGAGCTGAAGAAGACAAAGTCTTGGCCCACGCAGAGCTCACGTAGGCAGATTGTGTGCGTGTCTTTTCTTTCCTCCCCCAGAGTGGTCAAGGTTTTATTTACCACAAAGAAAGTGTGCACATGAGCTATCTGTTCACTTCCCTCACCCTGTAGCCTGGATTGAGGGCCAGCTGGGTGGCTTTTTCCACAATGGCTTTGTGATTCTTGGAGGAAACACTGTGAGCAATCTCAGAACAGTAAGATCTCTTGCAGGATAAGAGGGCTTCCAACTCCTTGACGTTGTGGACGAGGAACCTCCAGAAGCCTCTGGGCAGCATGTGCTTTGTTTTCCTGTTGCCCCAGAACCATTGTTGAGCATCACCATCTGGCCCGGAAGGGTGGCCACGATGCTGGGTAGGACGTGGCTGGCATGTGTGAGGAAGGGAGCGCATGTCTCTTTTTATGGAGATGTGCCACTTTCCCAAATACACTGCTTCCTAAGGTCAGAAGTGATGTCCTTTACCTCAGTATTATCTGGAACAGTGCCTAGAATACAGAAGATACAAAATGGACGCTCTCCTGACCGATTGTGCCCTCAGTCAAGCGATTTCCTCTTCCCCTTTCTTACACACCTAGACTCCCCCCTCTGTCATTATGTCTGAAGTGCCTCTTTCTGGGCATTGTGATCCAGATCACTGGCCACTTTTCCTGATCCAGCACAAACCAAGCTCATACATGCTGGAATGCACAGAATAATACAATCTTTGAAAGATGACTGACTGAGGATTGGGTTATGGTCTGTAGCATGGACCTCACAAAGGAGACATGGAGGATTCTGGGAAGAAGCTCCTCCCCAGGCCCCACTCTTTATCTGCTCTGTCACCTGAGTGGCTTCACAATTACTCTTAGATTTCTAGCAGAACAAAGAGCTAAAATCATTACGATTTCTAGAATTCTGTGTTAGGGTCAAGTACTAGTGCCCTGCATCTTTCCACGTTTGTTTCACAATCAGAAGTGTGTGCTTGAACATTTTAATCATTATAGTAATTGATATTTGCCTAGCAATTAATGGTTTATGGAGGGCCACCACATTTGGGGGGAAGCTAAGGGAAGGTCATTCTATCACGATTATTATTACTGTTATGTTACAAAAATCCAGATTGAAAACATTATCTAGAGCCATCATGGAACAGCAAGGCGGTAGCAAATTTAGGAAACTAGCAGGTCAACTGCTCTAAGTCCTGTGTTTCTCCACATCACACAGAGACCTGCAGCACTTTCCCAGAAGTCCACCTCATCTGGCTCTCAAAGATTTTTTTCATTGTTTAAGGAGGAAAGAGGTTTTTACTTTCCGTCACTTCTTAGCAAACCTGGTTTATAGCCAAGCTGAAGTAACGACCCTTGGTTTCAAACACCTTGTCATTTATTTAGGGAGCAACCACTCTAACTCCCAGGTTTCACATGAGATGTGCTTCACAGGAGAAAAAAAAAGAAAGACATTTCCGGGGGGGTGGGGATGTCGGTAATAGGAAAGAGACTGAGAAACAATGTGAAATTGCAATCGAGTTGATTCGTTAATTGTGTCTTTATTAGGAAATATTTGTTAAACTGAATTATGGTTATGAAGAAATCAATTAGCTCTAGCTCTGTTAAGAAAAGATAATTGTTTTCTTGTTGAGGTAATAATGAGGCCCAATATGATCTGGGCCTCTTCATTTGCTGTGCAAGTTATGTCAGCTAATATATTTCCCTGACAGCCTCTGAGCATTTGCAATGGCTGGCTTTTATTTCTCCTTTATTAATGAGTTAGAATTATTTCCAAGTCATGGTACAAGTGAGAGTAGGCAACGTTTCTTTTTTAAAAATAAATTTGGGGGCACCTGGGTAGCTCAGTCAGTTAAGCATCTGCCTTCGGCTCAGGTCATGATCCCAGGGGTCCTGGGATCGAGCCCCGCATCAGGCTCCCTGCTCCACAGGAAGCCTGCTTCTCCCTCCCCTACTCCCCCTGCTTGTGTTCCCTCTCTCACTGTGTCTCTCTCTGTCAAATAAGTAAATAAGATCTTTAAAAATAAATAAATAAATAAAATAAAAATAAATTTGGATGTAATCAACTCTGCTCTTCTCTCGGCTCCTCAAATCCTCTGGGCTTTCCACATCCCCTCTCCCTGACCACTCCCTAACCACCTACCTTGCTTTAATATTTATATTCTCATCCTTAGCATGCTCCTCCCCTCCTCTTTGAGCTCCTCAAAGTCAGAATTCTCTCATTCCACTCCCGCCCCTGCACAGAACCTGGCCTCCCTTTTACATTTTATGTGAAAACTTGGGCATGAAGGGCTGTGGATAGGGGGACTCAAGGAGGTGTTGAAAGTAGGTTCTTGTTTCCACTGAGCTCTTTGGTTGTGAGGAACGGAGACTTTCTCAAGTGTTTTCAAGTTCTGAGGGACTTGATCTAATGATACACGTGACAAGGAAAGGGTGCTCTCAGCTCAGGGGCTACGTTCTTCCCTTGTTTCTCCATGACTGAGCCTCATGATGTGAGGATCCCTCTTTTCTCCCTATGTGTCTCATGCTTTGACACCATTCTTTTTTTTTTTTTGTCACATCACCTTTCTGTGGATGGGGTCCTGCCTTCCTCTCTTACTGCTGTGGAACCTGAGTCCTGCTCTTAGTCCCTCAGATCCGTGACTGGATCTTCAGCCTGGATCGCCCTACCCATGTGTGCTTCCCAGATGAGCAGGAGTTTCTCTCCTTGTCTACTGTTAGATTTCTCCTGAGGGGGTCCCTGTCTCCATGGGCTTCTTCCCACCAACTACCTCTGGAATCCATCCCAATCCCTGTTTTGACCCTGGGAGTCCAGCCAGTCTCCAGCCTTGTCCTTCCTATCAATGCCCAAGCCCTGGATCATCTGTCCGTTCCGTTGAATGGTGTTTTAAATGACTCTTGTGCCATTCACAGTCGCCAACAGGCTCTGAGGACAGAGACATGAGTAAGACAAAGGCCTCTGCCCTTGGAAAGCCCAAAATGGAGGAGTTGTGATAATAGCTTCAACTCAATGGGTAGATCGGTGAGCGGTTGGAACTTATTTTGAATGGGGAGCGTGAGGACAAGAATGGACCTGAGGAAGTAGGAAGGAGCGTTTGTGACCTGAGGGTGACATAGGTTATGTAAAGACAGCCCAGGAGAGCTCTAGTTTGGTTCCGTGTGGCTCACTGGGAAGGTAGAATCACACTGCTAAGATACAAAGCAATTATTTTATTACTCATTCTTCCTATTGAGACTCACAGGAAATTGAACAAAATGGAATATTTTCAGCGCTGGGTCGTTTTATCTGTGTTTTTTTTTTTTTTTAAAGATTTTATTTATTTATTCATGAAGGAGAGAGAGAGAGGCAGAGGGAGAGGAAGGCTCCCAAGGAGCAGGGAGCCCGATGCAGGACTCGATCCCAGGACCCTGGGATCATGACCTGAGCCGAAGGCAGACGCTTAACCATCTGAGCCACCCAGGCGCCCTGTTTTATCTGTGTTTACGTAGACCGTTAACCCCAGTCCTCCCATACGTGTGTCGCGGGTACTCTTCGCCGTGGGGATTCTGAAAGGTGAGTTGAGATCTAAGCTGGCTCTTCCTCACACTTAGGAGATTCTTGGGGCGCATTTCGCCCGTCAGAGTTTGCTCAGGGAAAGTGAAACCAAATGTAAAGGACTTCCAAATTATTTTGTTTTATTAGAAATGTGGTTTCAGTATTGAGATCTTAGAATAACTGTCAGAAATCTCTCTTTTGAAATATGTTATAAAATTATTTATCCTAATGAGATTAAACTTTTATTAACTGCTAACGTGTAGCATGACCAACAAAACAAAACAAAAACCCTGATGGCTTTTAAATAAGAATAAGATATGTTGATATGGTCTAGCCTCCTCCCAAACTCCCTGTAGTTTACCTAAGACGTCACACTGTTCCTTCTTCCCTTCTCCATGAGGGATTCATAGCTTCTTTTTTTGGTCTGCTTTCACATGAGAATCCTGCAATCATTCCAGTCTGGTCTGTGGCCCCCTTCTTTGCATTTTCATAGTGTTTCACACATGTGTCTATTGGCATTAGGGACACTGCTTATGTGTCTGTCTCCTAGGTATAGAATTAAGTTCTCTAAGGATATGTACCCTGTCTTACTTGTCTTTGATTCCTTAGGAGATAGCAAGTGCCTGCATCATGGTTGACTCTCAATAAATGCTTACGAATCCATGAATAAGTCCAGGCATTGGTCCAAACTTTAAAAAAAACCAAAAATGAACTACTTTTAAATGCTTTGCGCTGTGCTGGATACTTGCATATATTCTCTCGTTTAATTTTCCTGACCATCCCATGATGTATGCCATTATTAGGAATAACAATGAGAAAAAATAATGAGCAAAGTGAGGGTTGGCAGAGGCCACACAACTAGCAAGCAAGGAGACAAGTTTGGAGCTCAGGCAGCCTGACTCCAGATCCCTCGTGCTTATCCATTTATGTTCCCCCTCAAAAGCCTGTCTGGACTTTTCCCATTACAAGGTAAATGTTGAAGAGTCCACTTGCCAAAGCTTAATCCTTTTTTGTTCTCTTCTCAGGGTAGCCTGATTGATCACACCCAATGACGGCAGTAATCCCTTGGGATTTTTTTTTTTCTTTTTGTTTTAACATCAGCCTTGGAACTCACACTGTAGTGATGGGGCTCTGCTTCTAGGTCCCCGGCCACAACTAGACGTGCTGCCTCCTGTTTGTGCCCACCAAGGGAGATGCCTGATCCGACTGAGAATCCCCTCCGATCTCAGCCCTGTCTTCCCTCATCCCACCTCTACCAGTTCATCCCCTCCTCATACCTTCAGAAAGAAAGTCTGTTTGTCCATTCAAGTTCTCTGCGTGTAACTTGCCTCAGTGTGTTTTATCCTTGTTTTGACCCCAAAAGAAGCAGGAAAAAGAACGAAAAATATTCTGGCCATACAGTATCCCTGAACAAAGAGAGCATGAATTCCTGTACTGATTCCATTTGTTTTGTTTAATCCGTGTTTCTTGGGTAGCTGTCTTAAGATCCACAGTTCACTTGCTCATTTCTGTCTCCAGAAATTAGCATACGGTAGTCCCCTGAGTAAATCTGTGCATCCTTTGGAGTTTTATAGCTTAGCCTTTCTGTGGCCTGAATTAAAGAACACACATACAAAAATCTACCTTTACTAGACTCTATTCTATAAAAACACTTTTGAGAGTGTAATATGTCTTATTGAGGAATTATCCAGTAATTTTTCTCACAATCTTTTAAGATAACATTTGAATCAAGGTCTTTTGTGTTTACATTTTCCCGAGTCCCCAAATGAATGCTCATTTATACTAAAGCAACACCAATTCTCTATGAAATGGACCAGTTACTCCAACAGTTAACATGAATAATTGTTGCAAAGATATAGTACCACTGATTCCCTTTATAAATGATCCTAAAATAATGTGACTTACTGTTACTCCATCAGCTTTTTTTGCCATTGTTCCATGCCATACACTTAAATCTACACTCACAAAAGATATCGTATATATTATACAAAAAGCACTACAATATTTGTGTAATGAAAATTTTTAATGCCAGAAACTAACATCAAAGACAAAAAAAAGTAGTACAAACAATGCTACCGATTCCCCACATCACCTCCACTATCAGCCATTAGAGTGCTCTGAGAGAGAGTCTCAACAAAGGTAGGGACCACTATTTGGCAGGCCACACAGTGGCTCTTGCTTCCTGGGGCTCAGCAGTTCTCCCAGCAGGTGAAAATTCACATCAGTCCTCCCCATAAATTCAAAGAAATGCCTCAGAAGCCTACGTAGGAGTGTTAATTCTCATAAGTTGGATTTCTCATAAACCAAATGGGTGTATTTTGGGTTATCACGAGCTATGAAAGACCTTGCAGACTGATCTATAAGTAGATACGCCCTTGTTTCACATATTTGGTGAGCCTGCATAGTTTTAATTTTGACTTTTGAAATAACCTAGCACTCACCCTTAATCCATCCTTTTGTGGGTCCCCAAACCTTGCCCAGGTATTGTTTAGACATCTGTGTTTAGTCACAGAAAACTGTAAAGTGGGTAGAAGTTAAATTCTGCAACTTCTCTTTCAGGTTCTTTTTTCATATCCCATTCTGCTAATATTTTCTGTCCCCACTGGGTCTTGCCTAAGCTAACAGTACCACACAGTTACAAACCCTTCTGTTCCTCCCCTAATCAGCCCAAAGCCCACTGTTACAGACTTTGGGGGCGGGGCATGCAGTATATCTCTATCTCCGAGATCCATGGTCTCCAAAGTCGAAGGCTTGTACCAACATGGCCCCATTTATCACGCTGACTGGGCCATGCCGGACACCTGACTCAAGCTTAGCCAGTCAGATTCCCTCTTCTGGAAATTTAAAATGTGAACCCAGAGACAGCTATCAAGAGGTCTACCAGGAAGCTCAGGGGGCCACATACAAAGAGAAGTAGAGTGAGCTGGTCTGCAAAGAGAGGAGAAGGAAGCAGATGCACAGACAGGAGAGCAAAGGGAAAGAGAGAGACTAGGAGCCATGGAGAGAGACTGAGTAGGGCCAACCAGAACCCCAGGCTTTCCAACTCCTCATTCCTCTCTTCCCGAGGCCCGGCTGTTCACGTTCGTGGCACATTCCATGAGGTAACCCCAGATTCTTAAACACATAACATAGAGTACTTTCCTAAAGCTAGTTTGAAGAGGGTTTCTGTTCCTTTCAACCAAGAGTAACTTGACTAAGATGCTCCTTAGGGAATGTGTTTTTGTGTTCAGTGTTCTCTTCATCAATAAGCTGCGGGGTACTGAGGCTTCCTGTAGCCTTTAAGGAGACACTTCTAGGCCTCAGGCTAACCCCCTGTGAGCTGCTCTCTCGCTGCTGGGGCTCCACCAGCCATCTCACACATCTGCAGCTTCTCTCCACCTTCCATAAGAACTTTTCTTCTCCTTGCCTACTTCAGGATGGAGCAAAGGGTCCCAACTGCCACCTCCTCTGTTTTGTTTTGATATAAGCACAATTCCTTT
Source organism: Zalophus californianus (assembly GCF_009762305.2). NCBI lineage: Eukaryota > Metazoa > Chordata > Mammalia > Carnivora > Otariidae > Zalophus > Zalophus californianus. The sequence continues at coordinate 58,455,372 of NC_045604.1, read as the reverse complement.
TGAGGGTTTTTGAAAAAAAAATTGGTTTAGATAGCTAGTGAATATGGGGAGCCAGAGAATGGATTTTTTTAAAAAGCTCAAGAGGAAAATAACATACGAAATGAGATGGTGGTCGAAATGAAAGCATTCCAAGCCCTTATTGTGTTTGAGAGGAGGGTAGTAATAGAAATGAATAGGCTTTGTTCAGCATGCATGTTGAAAATGTCAGGGAAACCATTGAACAGGAACAGAATATATAACTTAACTCCTTGGCTTAGCTCATTGTAAGCGAGAAAGCTACAATCGCCTATTATAAGTGTCTCTGGCCTCTCATAGCCACTGAGCCAAAAGAGCACAAAATGAGCCACAGTAATGGCCCTGCAGGTGGCTGACTTTCAACATAGGTTTAATTTGCAGGCTTGCAGGCCTCTTATGTGACTTTAGAACATTTAGACCAAGAGTGAGGCATTTAGAGTTGAGGCAGTGAGATTTGGGAAAACTTAGGTACCATGATCCCGCAATCTCCAGCCCCCTTCCTCTCTCTAAGATGGTCCTGATTTGCTTCAGGTTTCTAGGATGACCTCATCTGAGGCAGACCCTTTGCAAGAGGATGCCAGTTCTCCCTGTGAACCACCTACAACTTTTCATTGCTTCTGGATCCTTAACTACATTCACTGTCAGTGCATCCAGAGGACAAGATGCAAAATCAAATCCAGAACTTGAAAACAGCAAACAAATCACAGTATTTTGCTCATTTATATTTGCAAAATTCCAGAAAGCAAGTGTGGGAAATTTTTTTAAAGACTTTATTTATTTGAGAGAGAGAGAGAGAGCATGAGCCGGGGGGGGTGGGGTGGGGAGAAAGGAGGGGTAGAGGGGGAAGAAGAAGCAGACTCCCTGCTGGATACATGGGGCTCGATCCCAGGACCCTGGGATCATGACCTGAGCCAAGGGCAGACGGTTAACTGACTGAGCCACCCAGGCGCCCCAAGTGTGGGAATTTTTATTTCCCCACTGAGGATGCTGGCCCAGCAAAAGAGGAATGTAATTTTGGAGAGAGCTCAATGCTTTGATATTTGGATTCGATGTGCTGGTGTGAACAGCTGGGACTTGTTTGTTTAGTAGGCTTATGGAAACTTGATCTCAACCATGACCCTTGATGCCAGAAGTAGAGATATAGATTTTCTTTGGCTTAATGTAGAAGTAATGCAAAGACATAGGGAGATAAGAATGTTAGAATGGATTTCTCTCATGTAACCTGCTCATCTACCTCCTAATTATGTCCCCTGAGAGGACTAGAGTATCTGCCCTTTACCAAGAAATACACTGATGAAAGGGACACCACCACCCTTGAAAGGTGCTTCATTGGCTGATTTCTGCAATGCAGGGATGGAGATGGGAGACGTTCCATTAGAATCGACTCAGTGATCTCCATGGGGTTATAGTGATGTCCAAGACACAAAAGCCTGATAGGAGTACTTAATTGACCAGAGGCAATGTGAGTATGATAACTATAATAGGCAACAAGGACAGAGTGAGCATCAGAATGGGTTGACCCACAGAGATCTTGGGTAGGGGTAACTGATGTTGAGTCCCTAGGCTAGAAATAGACGAACAATACATTAAGGTTCTACTTGATCTGTGCTACCAACACAACCCTGAGTATAACAAAAAAACAAAAACAAAAACAAAACTTGGATTGTATCACCATGAAAGCCATAGCCCCTCCTTAATTCCCAGATCTGAGTCAGTGCACAGATTCTGAACCCCTTGAATGAAGGGAAAGCTGGGTAGCCTTGTGGATGGGCAATTTGGCCAAATTCTTTGCAGTTTTTTTTTTTAAGTAGGCTCCACACCCAACGTGGAGTCCAACGAAGGGTTTGAACTCATGACCCAAGATCAAGACCTGAGCTGAGATGGAGAGTCGGACGCTTAACCAACTAAGCCACCCAGGCACCCCTCTTTGCAGTTCTGTATGCTATTCTGCAGTGCAGAAAGGAATCATTCTGAGACAGAAGAGACAGTTAAACCAAATTACAACTGATGCAGTATACAGATTTGAACAATATTGATTTTATTTAATGACCACGATCATTCTTTCAGAAATGCCCCCACATTGCATAGATTCTAGCATTCCGTGCCTATGTGCATCATATGGGATTTCACATGTGGAGGAACAAAGGGAGTCAGACTTGTTGCCACAGGCTCTTCCTCAGAAAATTCTTCTTTTCTCTTTTTATATGACCATGTCTTTTCTCTTGGTGGTCCCTGTCTTTCAACAGGTCAGTTGACAGGCATCTTGGTTATGGTGTTGTGATCTCCAGGCCACAGATTGGATGTCTCTCCCCTTACATTCAATCAGTCACCTAGTCCTCTCCCATATCTGTCCTTTTCTCTCTCACTCTCCGCTCCTGCCTTCAACTAGGCCAATGGTCCACAAAGTCATTTGATCACTTGCCATTAATATCTGTAAAAAATCAAGCATGCATCCCAATATTTGTTTGCAAATCAAATGCATATGAATATGAGATACACTATGTACATTAGGAAACATGCACAAAAATAGAACTAAAAAAGATGAAATAAATATAAATAGAAGTATTAATATTTTCTTCCTTCCCTCCTGTGCATTTTGCAGTATGATGATACGGATGTGTATCTCACTTCGAAGACACAAGTTTAGGCCATCATGTTCTCTCACCGAGGCAATGGCCACTAATTATTCTTTGAAAAAAGTACCAAGTTCTTCAGCATGACATCATCTTCTTGATTTGTCCCAAGCCTACATTTCTCGACTCATCTCCCAGACATTCCCAGTAATGGGCCCTTCTGATCACTCCATCTATACCGGTCTGCTCTCTATCCCCAAACACACACTCACTCACTCACTCAAGCACACATGTCACCCTTTCCACCTAAGTTGCTCAGTGTTCTGCACAGAACTTATCCCTGTCTGAAGTCATAAATTTATTTGTTTTTTACCTGTCTTCATTATAGCGTGAGCTCTGAGATGACAGGGATCTTATCTTGCCTGTTTTATTCCCTGTTGTGTCCTTATATCTAAAGCAAATTCTGGCACCACAGTGGGTGCCCCCCAAAGCTGGTGTCATGAGAAAATGTGCGAATTTAATTTTTTAAAAGATTTTATTTATTTATTTGACAGAGAGAAACAGCGAGAGAGGGAACACAAGCAGGGGGAGCAGGAGAGAGAGAAACAGGCTTCCCGCTGAGCCGGGAGCCATATGCGGGGCTCAATCCCAGGACCCTGGGATCAGACATGAGCCAAAGGCAGACGCTTAATGACTGAGCCACCCAGGCGCCCTGAGCAAACTTCTCTAATAACCACTTGGTTGTTCTCAGAATTGAATCTTTTTTAAAAATTTTTTTAAAAATTTATTTATTTATTTATTTATTTGTCAGAGAGAGAGAGAGAGAGAGAGGGTGCACACACAAGCAGGGGGAGTGGCAGGCAGAGGGAGAAGCAGGCTCCCCACTGAGCAAGGAGCAGCATGCAAGACTCAATTCCAGGACCCTGGGATCATGACCTGAGTCCAAGGCAGACGCTTAACTGACCGGGCCACCCACGCATCCCTCAAAACTGAATCTTGACAAACTTGTACAGTAGATGGTTTGATTTGGTGGCTCAAACATCCTTTGTCCAATCTGTCGAAAAATCAAGTTCCCAGGTATTACTTCTTCTCAAGAACCAGCTTTATAAAGCAGATAGTTGTTGCATGATAGTACTTGAATGGGCACAGACAATACCCAGTTAATGCCTAAATATCTCTCTTTCTAATGTGTGAGTGCTTTAAATTGTACCTTTAAAGATTTATTTCTTTGTACCCTTAAAGAATTTTAGTTTTAAAGTTTCTAATAAGGTGCTGAATTGGAGACCACAGAGATAAAGTGCTTAATTGTTAGATTGTAAATTTAAACAAAAATATCCTTCTAATAGGAAGTCTTCATTGTAGCCTGCCTAGGAAAATTTGGGAAGGAGACTAATGTTTTGAAAGGGTAGGTGGGAAAGCACTGACTCAGGTCTGGATAGTGTGGCCTGGTACTTCTCTATCAAGGCCAGCTCATAGAAAATGATATAATAAAATCATTTAGACTAATTTGTAAATGACTGATTAAGCAAATCAGTGGCCCATTGCCCTACTTGAAGCAATTGAAATTTTAGATGAAACTGGATAGGTAGATAACATACATTTTGAGGGGAAAGGGGTCCTGCCTTGTATCACTGAAATCATGTCTCAGAACTCCATTGTCAGTCTCCATTACAAGATAGGGTGAGAATACTATTTTGTTATAAAACAAATGCTTGGCAAACAGCAGGTGCTCACATTTTGATACTCATTTGGATGAATGAGTGGACACTGAAGTTGACTTAAATCAACGTGTTGGCTCAGAGGAAGAAGTTAAGTAAATCCAGGGTTTAGGAAAAGTCTTTTGAAGATGTATCCATTCAAGGCATATCATTCCTTGGCTAGGGCAAGGCAGGGGGGCTGGAGAATCTATATTTTCCAAAGATGCCAGGTTGGGTCTGAAAAAGGGTACGTCTGAATATACTTAATAGGTTTAAGAGATAGAACAGCAAGGATAAGGGCTTAGAAGTAGGGCTGAGTGCACGTGGATAGGGCTGAGAGGGAGCTTCTGGAAATGAGGCCAGAAAGACAGATTTGGGAGATGTCCTAACATCAAGTCATCTCATTTTGAGGCAACTGAAGCCAAAATCATTAGTGAAGAGGTTTGCCGAAGGATGCCCAAAACAGCACTGCAAAAGTGGATTTAATACCGGTTTCTCCAGTGTTGCTTCCACTATTCCAGGGGCCTAGATTAGGAAAGTCTTGAACTGTCCGAAGTCTGAAATTTTTGATTGGAGTCTGTCTTAATCAGCAGTAGTTAGATGTCCACTTCTGAATCATGTAACACTCAATGCTGGACCTCCTAAATTCTAAGGGGTTTCTGTTTTTTGGCCTCGACAGAAAAATATAGGACATTTCCTCTGCACACTGATTCGCCAACATGCGACGTAATGACACTGATTTGCGAGGTCTGTAAAGATCCTGCCGAATTCGCCTTCTCCATCACTGGCATTCTGTAAAATACTCCCAGATGACGTCATCCAAAGAGTCCAGCGAGAGGGGCGGTACGTCCCTGGCCACACCCCCTGCGGCAGAAGCCCCGCCCCTCAGTTGTCGCTCCCCTTTTCTGTTTTCCGGTGCATCGTGACGTAAGACGTAGGTCACGCAACATTAGCAACTGGTCCCGGAAGCAAAAGTCGAAGGGGCGGAAAAAGAGGAAAGGAGGGCCCGCGTCCGGGTCGGCCGGCAGGGGGCGGGGCGGGGAGGAGCCGGGCATGGTAACGGCTCGGAAGCCGAGGGGGCTGGGCCGGACGGAGGCGGAGGAACCGGTGTCCGCCGCTGCTCCAGCGTGTTCCGTGAGGCCCGCGCCGGCGCCGCCTCGGCCATGATGATCCACGGCTTCCAGAGCAGCCACCAGGACTTCTCCTTCGGGCCCTGGAAGCTGACGGCGTCCAAGACCCACATCATGAAGTCCGCGGATGTGGAGAAGTGAGGCTCCGGGACTCGGGACTCGGGGCGCGGGCGGGGGAGCTGGGCCTGGGCGGGAGGCAGGGCGAGCTGCGCGCAGCCCCAGCCCTCGCCAGGGCGGAGGCTCCGTGCGTGAGGACGGGACCCTTGAATGACATCGGGAGAGAATCCTGTCGCCACCTCCTGTCCTTTGGCGGGGGTTCGCCCGGCCCTGCGTCCGTGCAACTGTCACTCCGCCCGGGTTTGAGCAGAGCATGACTGTGCTGGTGGACTTTGCCCTCGCCCTAGGTCTCTACCTGCCCCAGCATGAGACACCTTTAGACCGTTTTGTTTTTTTTTTTTTTTTCTGGGTGTCTGTGACCTCTTCTCTTGGGGGTTCGTAGTGGGGATGATACACGGGCTTGGTTTTTAGCATGTCAGGTGCTGTGCCAGGCGCTTGAGATATGGAAGATGAAAGAGCCTCTGCTTCCAGGAATGCAGTCTTATGACAGAGACAGGCCATGTGCATATCTGATAGAGATGTATACGCGGGGTTATTTGAGATCTTTGAGAGGGACAGGGCGTCCGGGAAATTCGGATGCCTGGGTAAATCTTGATAAAGTCGGTCGGATGGAGTGGGAATGGGCGCACGTGTAAAGCCAGGAGGCCAGGCATGGTACGAGATGTGAGGCGTTTGTGATGCCTGAGCTGAATCTGAACAGAGTTTGGGGGTGTCAGGGGACACTTGTAAAGCCGGGAGGCCAGGGAGAGTGCGAGCCTGGATTTGTTTGAAGAACCGTTCCTGTGTGATTGCAGCATGATGTACCAGAGGGGAGTAGCGGGAAATGGGAGGTAGGCCCCAGGGGAGTGGAGATACTGAGAGAATTTGTATGACAGGCTAAGGAATTTGTATTTCACGTGACTACCACCGGTGTAATTTTGTACAAAGGAGTGACATTGTCAGATGTACACTCTGAAAGATTTCTCTGAAGGTGATGTGGAGGATGGATTGGGGGGGCTGCAGGACTGGGTGAGGAGACTAGTTAGAAGGGGAGTACCTGGATTTGATGGCCAGTTGACAGGAGGAGGGAGGAAGAAGGAGCAATCTATACTGATGACAAGATTTCTGGCTTGGGCTATTGCATGGGAAGCTTTGTCACTGAACAAGGTAGAAACAGGAGGAGGAACAGATTGGGGGCAGTTGTTGGATAGAGGAACAGCTTAGATGGTTGAAATGTGAGTTGTGTGTGGGTCATAAGTGGAGATGTAATAAGCATTTATCTTGGAACTCAAAGAACACGACTGTCCACGGGTTCAGGTTTGGGAATCATCAGCTTCTGGTTGATACCTGGAGCCTTGGGAGTGAACTAAGATCTTATAGAAGTCATCCAGAAGAAAGGGAAAAGGTTATGGGATAGTACCCTAGGCGCACTGGTATTTTAAGATTTAGGCCGAGGGAAGTGACCAAGGAAGAGAGTCATGAAGGGATGATTAGCAGTGTAGATTAGTGACTATTTTACATATATAATTGGAATATTTTGTAGGACCACCAGATTTCCCCAGATATATTGGGGCAAGTTCAGAGAGTCACATCTTATATTATTTCATATGCATTATTCAGTAAAGTAGTTAAAATTTATTTAATTGGATGGTTTTTTATTTATTTGTTTTTTAAAGATTTTATTTATTAATTTGACAGAGAGAGACACACACAGCGAGAGAGGGAACACAAGCAGGGGGAGTGGGAGAGGGAGAAGCAGGCTTCCCGCGGAGCAGGGAGCCCAATGCGGGGCTCGATCCCAGGACCCTGGGATCATGACCTGAGCCGAAGGCAGATGCTTAATGACTGAGCCACCCAAGCGCCCCTAATTGGATGTTTTTTTATGAAATATTTATTCTAATACATTTAATCTTTATCTTATTAAATTTTTTAAGTATTTAATATTTTATTTTTTAAAATTTTGTTTTGTTATAGTAGGAACACTTAACATGAGATCTATGTTCTTAACAATTTTTTTTTTATTGGAAGTTTGTACTTTTTTTCTTGGAAGTATGTGTGTGTGTATATATTTATCTTTATCCATTCATCTTTCAGTGGATACCTAGATTGCTTTCATATCTCAGCTATTGTAAATAATGCTGTAGTGAACAGGGGTATGCATGTTTTTTCAAATTAGTATTTTTGTTTGGTTCAAATAAATACCCAGAAGTAGAATTGCTGG